>NW_024962263.1:84474838-84645216 GCF_019238085.1 Lagopus leucura | reverse complement strand
TTTTTTTTTTTTTTTTTTTTTTTTTTTTTACTAATTATTTAAATGCCATCTTCATTCAGATATATCTTGTGGACTACAGTCTTTGACAGAGGTATGTTAGTAGGCGAATGGACTTCTGGGGAAATTGCAGGAACAAAAGCGATTCAAAAGGAAGTGGTAGCTGTGGAATTTTTCTAAGATGGAAAATCACATCAATAGATGCATTGTTGCTAGTGAGTAAAATTAAAAGAGGAGTATCTCTTGGTGAATTTTCTTTCTTTGCCCAAGTAATTAATGTATTATTGGCCTCAAAAATGATTAGATAACTTTTTTGCTTTCTCAGAGCAACCTTCCTAATAGTTGCCTTATCATGGAAAAAAATTTACACTTCCTATTTCTCTAGCATACTTCACTAGAAAAATTGCATGGTTGGCAGTCTTTATCGCAACCAATCAGAAGAGCAAAATCCTTGTGCAACCATTAAGGGTAAATGTTTTGGATGGGACACTGCAGATTTGCTTTGTTTTGTTTTGTTTTCTTCACAGTACTGCATTGTTCCAGCCAAGATCAGGCTTTCACTATATAGATTCATAAGGAGTAAGTTGCTCCTCAGAAGGAATGACAACAGAAAAGAATGACAGAAAGCTAGAGGGCAAAATGAAAGCATTGAGACACCAGGTGTAAAACAAAGCACTTGTCACACATGTTTCTTCGATTCTATCCAACTTGCTATGCTCACAGAACAAAAATTTCCATGTAAAAAAAAAAAAAACAACCAGTGATTTTAGGCTATACTCCAACAGGATAGACGCAATATCAACTTAATTATCCTCCTGAAATAATGTTGGATATTTACAACCAGAAATCAGTTGGAGTTTACAAGTACACTAAGTAAACTTTCTGGCCTTTGCTAAGCTGAATGCTGCACTTTTACACAAAACAGAACTATCTGTGTCACACATGTAGGAATTGCATGGTTTCCTCAGAGTGAATGGTACTATGCTGCAATCCAGGCCTGAATTAAAATGAGTTTTGAAAGCAATATTGTGATTGAGATTCTTATATAATGTATATCTCTGGGAATCTGGGTATACATGGGTAATGAATGTAATACAATTTTAATGAGAATTTCATTTTATGACTCAGGATACAAGAAGACATAACTTCTCCTAATATAATTACCTTTGATTAATCTGTGGGAGTTATTAATTTCAGACAAAAGTTTTGCTTTTTCAAATGTCCAGACTAATGAAATTACTCTTATTAGTTTGAGGGTAGATGATGACACAGATATAACAGGCACTGAGATGTATTAGACAGCTTACTGGAAATTGAAATTAAAGTACACTGACTCATGAGAACAAAGGCCACTTTTCCAACAAGGATTCTTTTGTCTCCCCTCTGTTAGCACTCTTAACATACACATAACACAATCTACTTTAAGCTATTACCAAGCACTTCTCTGAAGCACCAAACAGGATGAAAAGGAAGAACTATTAAAGGAACAAAAATATTCCACCATTATAATTTATTTTCTGTATTCTGATAATGGCCAAGGGGGTAAAAGAAAATTGGGCTCTATTGTATGAGTAGTTGTTCAGGCTCTCAAGAAAATAGTTTGAGCCCAGAAGAATTCAAAACCTTATTTCCTGCAAACGTAACTCAAGAATCTAAGAAACAATGGCAGGGAATCCAAAAAGAGCTGATGAGGGAAACAGTATCAAGGAAGGATATACTGGCATATTACAACTGTTTAAACTGTTTGCTTGCAGTCTGCTCTGGATTACTACACCTTCCTTTTGTTGTAAAGGGTACAGAAAGGAAAGCTGCTTGTTTGTCTTAATGATGGATATTTGTTGCATGAGGTGGTGCCCTGTGGAGTGAGAGGGATTTATGACCTTTGTGAGAGCAGTCCAGGTAATGCAGCTGGATTGCAGAGAAGGTGCAGGCCAGCAGTGAGCCTGTAGCACAGACAGAGGCTGGTAAACTTCCACAGAATAAGAAAAAAGAGATTTCACCACAGACCCAGTGCATCCTACTCCCATAATGATTGTAGCCCATGTACTAGAGATCACCACACTGAGTCCAAAACAGCAATAAAGAACCAGATTTGAACAGAACCTTAGAGGAAGAATCTGATCGCAAATCCTTTTATTTCTATTATATTAAGGCCAACAAATCTTTGAACTGAAAGTTCATTTTAAAATTCCATTTTATAAGGTACTTCCTTTTCATGTTTTCACAAGGCCACATGTGATAATGGATCTTTGCAGTTTACAAGTTTGTTGTGTGCTCTCTGCCCATCTCAGAGCTATGACTAACTTCAGGTCATGGTGTATCCATGCTCATACCTAAATCAACTATGAGGCAAATGTTAAGGACTACAAATAACAAGAAACAAAATTCCAGAATGTTTGTACCATGTTCCCACCCAGTGCATGAGAAATCAGATTAATTCAGTACAATAATATATTCCATATGCAGGAGGAGAAAAGTATCTGGGTGGAGGACAAAAGTCCAAATGAAAATGTTACTAAATGAATGTCTCTGAAAAAAAGCTGTATTTTGAACTCCCCACTAGTACAAAGCTTGCGCTAAATTTCAACAGGTTTTTCTATAAAGATCTAGAAGAAAATCAAATGTTATACTCTTGGATTTAGCAGTGGATGAATATTTCTCATTCCACCACAATAAGATTATTTACCTTCAAAGGGGTACTAAAATAAACTATCATGAAAGATAAATGCTTATACCTATACAGCAAATACTTTCCCTATACATTCTTACTTTGAGGCAGAAACATTACAAATGTGTCTTCTCTTTCAAGCATTATTTTTCCTCCAACATGTTTACCACTACCTTTCCAATGCTTGCAAAATATGTCTCCAGTTGAATCTGCTTTCCTGGGTGTTCTACACGCAATATATTAGGTGAAGAGTCATGTACTTGCTTTTTTTCCAAACTTCATACAGGAAACTTTCCTTTGAGATCTACTACCAAAACCACAAGTTTCTCCCTACAAATGCATTTAATTTATTTTTAAATCAACTAACTTTCAAGTTCTTATGTGGTGTTTATAAGCCAACTTACTTATAAGGGAATTTCTCCTTACATTTGCTGGGAAGGGAGCCAAAACTTATCTTTACTGTGTTGATGAGTGCTATGCCTTGCTCAACTGACATATCAAAGCTGATCTCTGGAAGAAGTCTGCTCACCAGGAGCCCAACAGTACCTGGAGATGCACATAAGACAGTACTAGAACTCTCTCGAATTTAGTTTAATTTCTAGATGCTTTCTGTGATCTTTCATATTTTTTCAGCATATCCTTTATTGACGGTGGTCCATTGGTCTCCTCTACAAAACGGGCACAATGCAAAACTTTAAAAAAAAAACACCAATTTTTAGAGTTCATTTAGCTTCAGTAGGTAATGCACTCTTCACAGTGGGAACTCCCTCCCTGAATGACAGTGTCTGCCTTAATGGGATCCATGAATCTTAATGTTGTTATAAGACAGATAATGAACACAAAAGTCAGATAAGATGTTTCACCCTTGATAAAAGGGGTGGGATGTCCTAGGGCCTTGTTTGTGCTGTTCTCATAGGCATCTACATTAAAAAAGGAAAATAACCATCCTACTTATAAATTGAAAAGATCTCCCACTATTAGTATTTCCCTAACAAACACCTCACTGTTACCTCCTGACTTTTAATTATGGGACCTTATTAAACATTAAAACAAATGTCTTTTTTTTTACATAGACAATTCTATTACCAATGATTCACATGTACCTCACAAATTTGTTATAAAGGCAGTTCTGTATATTCCCTGTCAGCCTAGAAATAAGCAATGTATAGAACAACCCTACTCTGTTTCCCAAATTACAGTGTAATAATTGGTTCATAGCTCCTAGTCAAAAATGAGCTGTATCTCCTACTTTGTTTTCTTCCCCATTTCATTTCTTCATCTATATCTTCATTTTAAGTTAAGAGTTGAAGAATTATTCAGTAGCAAAAGCCAACAATTTTTCTTCCCTGTAAAGCTTTCTTTGCCATTTTTACTCACTGCTAAAAGTGATGGAAATTGTATGTATTAAAGACTGCATATACAGGAAGCCAAATTTAAGTCTATATTGCAGAGTTTGTGTCTCTTCTTTCACCTCAGAATACAATAGAACAAAACATTTGATTCCTGAAAATAGGAGGTGAAAATCAACCAGCATGATAAAATATACTACCTTTAAAATATCACCCTGATAAGGGTGGACCAAAGGCTTACTGAAGATGATGCATAATTATAAAAAAGCACCATTCTGTATTAGTGATCCTAATGAGCAATGAAATTAGACAGTGCACCTCAATGAAAAAGATGGCATACAGGTAGAAATCTCATTATTTAAGCGGTATGGAACATTCAACATAGAAACAGATCTAACAGCAAAAAGGATTAATTTATCTTTAAGTTTTTGCTTCAAATTAAAACTTTTTCATATCTTGATTTCTCAAAGACATCCCAAAATGTATAATTGGCACCATACCACCAAATGTGTAATGCCTCTTGTGATAAAAGGTACATAATTTTGCATCTTACAGTGTCTCTCTGAATCATAAAATTAGCCAAGGACTATGTATTTCAAAGCAAAGGACTGAGCTCCAGTATATTGAAGCCATCTGCTGAACAAATCAGATTAACACTGCCACAGTCACCAAACCACACGATACTGCCAGCTTTACCTAAAAGAAAACACAACATGTCACATTAGCCTGACATTCCCTGTTGTCAAAGTATATGACTTGCATACAGATCCAACAACCGTCTGAGCAGCTTTAAGTACAGAAATAGTTTAGATTGATTTTGTCAACTGGATTGAAATTTAAAAAAAAGGCAAGGGATCTCGGATCAAAGTGTTCTAGCTCCAGTTTGCAGAGCTGTTTTTGTCAGTAAAGACCATTCATTTTGCATGCTTGGGTTCAGACAAAAGTCTCAAAGATTAAAAACTATAATATGTAACAAATTAATCACTTTCAAAAAAAAAAAAAAAAAAAGTATTCTGTCAAGGCAGTCATTAATAAGAGTCTGAAATAAGATTATTATATTGAAAAGATATTGCCTGTCTTTATTACAACTTTTTGTAAGTTCTTTTGGTTTTGTCTGTATTATGGACTATGAAGTGCCAAGGAAAACAAAGATGGTCCATGCTCATCCATGCTATTTAGTGCCATAGGATTCACATGGCAGCTAATGCTTTTTCCCCAGGCTCATTTTGACAATAGCACCAGCCAGGAACTCTTCCTAATGTTCGGTATACATAAGGTCACCCCGTTCGAGAGGAGAAGTTTATCTGTTCAGATGTGAGCTATGTCATGCTGTCTGTCCTCTGAGCCAAAAATCAGGCCATTGATCTAACAGTAGAGATGTAGCCTTTCTGCATATGATAGGAAGAGTCATACGCATGGTCCTATGTCACATCTACTGGGACTGACATCCCTGATCTCCTACAGATGAACCTCCCAGCCACCAATGGAACCTATAATGTGTGGGAAGACAGTATCTCTGAGTTAGGGAAACTGTTTCAGAAAAAAAAAATGGTCAAAGAAATCACAGATTCCTTAGTTCAGGAGGAAAATATTCTCTGTCTACAAATCAGAAAAGACCTAAAGAATTTTCTTTCTTTATGCACTGTTTCATTACTCCTACATTTATACTCTGGAAAACAGTGACAAAGTGACTAAGTCCTCAAAAAAAAAAAAAAAAAAAAAAAAGACTCTCTAGAGCACTGGCTTTCATTCGTAGCACAGAAGTCAGATATTTTATGTCTAAAACAGTTGTGCTGACTCTGTTTTCCATTCTGCAAGCAGCTGGTGTTAAACTTCCCTGGTCCAAATTTGCAAAGTAATAGCATGGTAGATTTTGCTCCCTTTTACCCTGCTGTGTACTCCAAAGGGAAAAAAACACAAAGCTGTAGAGAGGCATCACTCAGGAACGTGAAGCAACTGGATGCAGAACCCTTCTATCCAGGACTACTGAATTTCAGATACATATCTGTAACCCTGAACGGGCCTGTCTTGTGCACCCAGAGACTCTTGACATCATATCATGGATTTCTTTTTTTTTTTTTTCTGTTTTTCAAGATTTCTTTTCAGTTAACTTCTCTCATCATGCCAGTAGAATAAATGTGTGGAGATGCTGATACAGGCCACATGCTGCCAGCACTGTTCGCTCTTTGTGCATTAAATCAATTAGCTTCATGTCTCATTTTAGACTAAAAATTCTTGGAGCCAAGGAGACCTTCTGCCACTCCATGTTTGTTGAATGCTTAGCATAAGATGGACTATCGTTCATTGGCTGTTAGGCATGACTATAATAAACATAATCAATAATAATAATCTTTTTAGTAGTCCACCAATTACCACAGATCAGAGGAAAGCCTTGCAGGAAATGGGAGAAATGTCTGCGCTGGAATACTTTCTGTGCCATTCTTAGTACAAATTAAGACCAAAAGAAAATTGTTCATAATGAGGTCTAGATAAAAGTCTTTTAAGTGAGGAAAGAATTATACCAGAAACTGGGCAAAGGATTTCTCCTAGTGTCATCATTGCTATAGGCAATTGGTCTTGACATAACTGTAATATTGTCTTCTAGATATTGACAATAATTGCAGCACAAGAGAAGCCAAAATGGGCTATTTTACCCAGTGAGCTTTTTCCTCCTTTCCATAATTTGTTTGAAACTGTGTTGTATTTTTTTTCCTCTGTTTTCTTACGCCTTCCATCTCTTCAAACAACTCTTGTGGTGTTCTTTAGCTCTTTCCTACGTGTTCTACTTCTTCCTCACTTCAGTCTCTCACTCAGCACCCCAAAATCATCACTCCAACCCCCACATGACACACAGTCATACTTCTCCCACTTTTTTCTCACAAAATTTCATGTACGCCTGCTCTGTGAATGTTGTTCCCAGGTGGCGGTTAATAAGAGCTCTTGCTGGAGCTAAAAGCTGTGATGAGTGTCTATATAATAACAAACATTACTGCAGGCGAGGGAGGGAGAAGCATGCATATCTCTTCCTCAGGTTGTTGATACACTTTGTATTTCATAGAATCTGATTTAAATCTTGGAGTTCCTGGACCTCGTTGCAGCAAGAGCCTCCTGAAAGCCCTGTTAGCTTCTGAGGCTGATGATAAACTGCAGAAGAAGAGCCAGACTGTAGGAACTCTCCTGCTTTGTTGTCAAGTTAACTCTACAGAGACTGAAAGTTTTCTCTTATTCTGTGTTCTAATGACACAAAAGAGAAGCTGAAAAGGTTTTGTCCTCTGATTACGGGACTTCCCTCTTTCCCGCCTCAGCTTTCCACTAGAGAAAATGTGAGGCTGTGTCCTGAGAATGTACAGAAGTCTGTTGCAATAGTACCTACTCATTAGTTTGAACCATGAAACCTGCTGCAAACACCCTCCTGCCAGTATCCCTTATTGATCTTGTTCAGTGCACCTGCTTGCATTTGAGGCAGGCACCGCATAGATTCTATCACAATGTGCTTTGAGGAAAGCTGAGAAGTGTGCAAACAAATCAAGTGACATTTAATCTCTACTTCTGTGCTTTTAACCGCAAAGCTTAACAATATACCATGACTGGATAATGATACAGGGAAAGTGCAAAGTGCAAAGCACAAAGAAAGATGTCAAAAGGAAAAAAAAACAACAACCAAACTTTATCCAAACTTGACATCCATTAGAGCTACTTTATGCTGAGCTGGGGAGGAACATTTTCAATGGATGTGGGGCAACTACAGGGGAACAGCTGAGATCCTGCATCATAAAGAAAAGTTATCTTAAAATTGAACTGATAATAAAGACTTGAGTTAAAAGCCATGATGTCGAGAGGTTTTTTCCTTATAAATGTTATAGACTGTAATGGAACAAAATCACACACACACAAAAAAAACAACAGGACACAGTATTTTAAATTCTAATTTGCACATAAAAAGTAGATTTATATTTTACAAATATTTGTACCTGTCATCAGAACAGGGTCCAGGATTCACTAAAGCAGTTCCAGTGTAGACAGCAGAGTGCGTAACAAATGGGCAGATTCCGTTCTGGTTGATATCCCATCCAACCTGTACACAAATGAAGACAGAATGTGTCTTAAAGCGCCAGCTGCTGGTCTGGATCACCATAATTTGACTACATTAGATCCTCTCACATCATTCCTAACCTAGTTTTCCTTTGTCTAAATTTGTCATATGTGTTATTGGACTGTTATCATTTCAGTTTGTTCCCTTCTAGCTAATCCTTGTTCCTCCTTCTTTCCTTTCCCCACTTGTAATCCCTGCTGACTGTGGAACATGGATTTGAATTAAATGAAGAGTGAGAAGAGATCAGAACCTATTGTACTCATTAAAGAGACTTTCTGTCTGCTTTGCTCTTCAAGTAAATAGTGTATAACAAGCAGCCTAAAAAAATATGAAGATCCAGGTTAATATAAGGTCTTATGCTGTTTTAAGAACAGCCAGCAATACAGTGAGTCATTCCTTTAGCATCATATCAAGGGGCATGTGGGTTAGTGTTAGTCCGTATCTCACAAATCATACCCACACACAGCTCTCCACACAGGCTCATCCTTAGGACAGAGTAGGAATCAAATTACAGCTTTTTTAAAGGAGGGAGTTATGAGATCATAGGGACCTGGCCTTATTATCCCAAATGTCATGTCATTTATTAATATGAATGTTTCAGGATTCACTTTGATTGTGCATTTGTTCTACTCCTAATAATCCCATTAAGAAATTATTGTAGGAAAAATCTTTCTGGAGGATCGGGGATCTACATATGAATTTTGGAGACCTGGGAATTCTCTGGTTCCTTGTCTTCCTGAATATCATTCTGCTCCCTAAGAACTATCCCTTGTTACATTGAGTTCAGCAGACTTCTAGCATCAAGATAATCACTTTAACAAGGCAATGGCTGCAGCTTCTCCAAAGGAGTTATAGAATCATGTAATCATTTGAGTTGGAAGAGACCCTTAAAGGACACCTGGTCCAACTCCCCTGCAATGGACAGGGTCACCTACAGCTGGATCACGTTGATCAGAGCTCGGTCCAGCCTTACCTTGAGTATCTCCAAGGATGGAGCATCCACATGTTCTAGCTTGGATCTGAAGGGAAGAGGAGAAGGTGAAATTTGGGAGCATCAGTTCATACCCAGACAATAGTGTAGGATTGTCTTTTCAAAAAAACAGTCACATTTTGTCAGCCATTAAAGGTTTGAATGTATTGGGAACTGAATCACTACCTCAGTAAACATGCTTTGCTCCTTTCCCCAGAAAGTCATTGAGGAATTATTTATCTGGTTCAGAAGAAGCCAGTTAAAGTCTGAAAAGTATGGCTGGTTCTGAATAATTGCCTTGCCAAGAGCTATACTGCCTCCGAATTCTTTTCTTTTGATGGCATTTGAGATGTATTTTAGAATCTAAAATCATATTTCCACAACTTTTATTTAGACACATTTCAATTTAAAATTTGAAGGTAACAGAAACATTCATTTTTAGGCAGATACTTCCAAAGCTGAACTTCAGCCTAGCTGGAGCATTCAACTTTTCCCCACTGAGTTATATGATTTTTTTAATAGAAATGTCATGTGCACCTTAATTATTGCAGTACAAGAAGAAGATGTTACAATATTCATGACAGCAAGTAAAAAATAGCTAGATATAATATATGGGAATATCTATTTTCTAAGATTACTGATCTCTGTTGTAGAAGCTTTGGCAATATCTAGATATGGAATTTTTAAGACTGAACTTCAAAGAAAAATAACTAGAAAGGAGAAGCCCTAAAGAGTCCAGTCTGGGAGAATTCAATCAGAGGTGATATTATTTCTTAGTATTTATCAGAATTGAGAAGTGAAACCTGTATATCTCTTCCTTGGGGCTTGAACCCTGTTTTCATACGTTCCTCTTTTTATTCCAGTGCATCTCTTTGGCAAACAAACACCTACTTTCACAAATTTCAAGGCCGAAATTATTTTTGTTTATTTTACCCTGTTTACCTTAGAGACGTAGGCAGATAATGTTATGGAATCTCTGTTAACTGAAATATAATCATAATACTTATGAACTTTTCTTTATACTTACAGGATAAATATTATTTTTTATAATATGAAGGCTGCTCTGAAAGTAATGCCTTCTGTTTTATTAACTTGGCCCATGACATTAGAGGCAGATATTGGTGGGATGGCAGTAGAGGTTGAAATTTCCCATCGATTCCCAGAATTACATGTTGATTCTGTGAGACAGGTGGCAGCAGAGGGGCAGTCTGACAGAATGGTATTTGACAGGAAAGTGCGTATGAAGCAAGAGTATGGAACTGAATTCCACTGTAGAGAAAAAATTGTACCCACTCACATTCATCAACACTTGCTGAATATTTATGGAGTCCAAAGAGTGAATGTGAGCACACTGAGGTAGTGGGTAGTGCGTTTCATCACTGATGACAGCGACAGTGGGTCACCTCCACTGGTGCAGATCGTTAGGAGAGCAGTAGGCAGGCTGCTGTTCATTGCTGTGAAAATGCATAGTTAATGGTGGTGACTGCGTTGAAAAAGAGTGTTTTGTAGCTGAGAATTTGCTCTATCAGCTAGTGTTATTGTGCTCTTTGTTGTAGTTTCCATGGAAATAAATAGGAGGCATTACTTTGTTAGCAACCTATGTACTTCTGCATTCTTTGAACACTGCTGCATATTTTCCTTACTTTGACACAATTTTTTCTTCCTGCACTTCAAGCTTTTCTTGTCTAACTTTCCTCTTTCCAGCTTTTAACATCATTATTATGCTTCCCCTCAGTCTTTTATAGACCAAACAGACTCTATACATGTGCCCAACTTTCCAAACCTTAGTTTGGTTTCAAACTCTTTCTTTCATGTGTGTGGTGTGGTGTGTTTTTGTTTTTGTTTTTTTTTAATGTTATTTTTTAAGTGTTTTTTCCTTAAAAATAATCCAGAAGAAGCTGAAATAATTGCCCTAGAATGAAATCACTCTTTGAAATTTCTGAAGAGTAAACTCTTTATATTAAATTCCATTGCTGCAAGATTCTAGCTTTATGACTATTTTGGGTTAAATTCATTTGCAATTTGAGCATTTAAAAGGAATTATTAAAAAAAGTGTAGAGCATGGAAAGGGAAAGAGAAGCAGGATTAAGCATCTACATTAAATGAGTCATTTTGTCACTGTAAAAGAAAAGGTGTTCCTACTTTTCTCAGTCACCTTCCATGAACACAATGCATCAAATAATTGGATTTCTCAAACTGTGGACACAGATTAGTGTACACAGTTCATTAAACCTAAATAGTAATTCATAAGTAGTTGAAACAAAGTAGTCAGCATTCATGAAAAAGTTGAAATTCTTTTTTTTTTTTTTTAAGGAATTTTCCAACTGTTGTTGGTAAGAGCATAACCTTACAGAAGGTGATCTTACAAAAGGAGACAGGAAAGTAAGATATCCTTTCCCTTAACCTGTCTTCAATGTGCTACTAATAACACTTCACCACGTGTTTGCACTGTGAGAGCATCCCAGATCAGCAATCTATTATTTTGCATACTGAACAAAACTAAAAAAATTAAATTCTAGCCCAGATTTAACACAGGTATAACATAAAGTGCCACAGGTTTGTGTTCTGAACTGACAAAGCAGGCAGAACTGAGTAATGGTTAATAGTCAGTACCCTGCACTGGTAACTTGTTTCCACTTCTTGTCTGAATGGATCTTCCAGCATTTATAAAGGATGAGAAAACAGGATCACAAATCTGAAGAAGTTGACTGCGGATTTATTTGAAGACAACTTGAAGCTTAAAATTAACACAGAAACAGAGCATAGGTCATATACATAAATATGAACGCAATAGGACATGAATATCTTTACATATGATTCACTTTGCATTCTATACTCATGTGCACAGTGTGTGTAATATAAAAAGTATAATGCGCAGAGCAAGTGACATCATAGATAAAGTAAGTACTCAAGGAAAATAAGTGTTCCAGTCACCTCTGTCCCTGCAATCCCAATTTATTATCTAATACAGTCATTCAAACCCATGCAGCTAGGTCCATGTTGTCATTTAATTTGGCTGGTTTTTTTTGTTGTTGTAGTTGTTGGTTGGTATTTTTTGTATTTTACTGGTGAGTAGCATTCAGACACATAGTTTTGGTTGTGCTTATACCCCCTGGACTGTAGTGTCTAACCTGTTTGTTTCTGCTTGAAATGCTGACAAATTGAATCATGATGAGCTACCCTCAGGAATTTCATTGCCTGTGTCTTGATGACTGCTGGTGACATTCAAACACTGACTCTGGCAATAGGCACTCAAGTGGTTTTAAATCTCTTAACACTGCCTCCTTTCTCACTTGAAATAAAAATGATCAGCTGAACTTTTGTGTAGAGATAATCAATAGGAATCAAGCAGAAGAAAGGAGGGTATGACAGAGTGGATGGAGACTTCAAAAGAGGCAAAGTCAATAATCTCATTTTTTCCTTGCACTGCAAAAGGACCAACGTGCATCACAGATATCAAAGTATTCTCCATCATGAATAGTATCTCATACAGTACAGCTCTTCAGTTATTTGCTTGCTGGATAGGACTTTCAGTCATATTTGTTTAGCCTTTGGAAGTCAGGAGTTATGTACCTGCCTTTTAACACTTAGAATTTCCTGAAAATATTCAGATGTCATTTCAGGCACTCTTACTGAAAACACAATTCTCCAAAACTGCAGAAAGATTTGAAGAATTAGGTTTGTGTAAAAAAATCCAGATGAACTGCTCTTGTTCTTTTTCATCAAGGTGGCACATTTCTTGAGTGTAAAAGCTATCCTTTTCTGTCAGGGTATTGTCAAGATCTCTTTCCTACCATGAAAAGAAATTGATCTGTGAGAACTATTAATATTACCCTCCTCCGTGTTTGGGTATGATCACGTTTGCCATATATACAGAGGCAAGAAAGAGCAGCCTTCAGTGGTTTCCCCAGGCCGAAGCTCTTTCTGCACTGAAGGCAGGAAGCTCACTTCAGGATGTACCAAAAAAAAAAAAAAAAAAGATGTAGACCAGAATAGATAATGCACAGATTTGCCATGTCCAGGTTGACAGAACCTCTTTTCTCATCTGCTATATGTCCAGGAAGAATATTTTTAAACTACCTACCTTAGACAATGATGTTTATTGATATTTCTTTCCTGTTGCTGTGGAAGCAGACTGCAAGTATTCTTAGTCTCCCAAATGCTGTTGAAATATGAGGTATCATTGCACTGCTCCTTTCCATGGCCCTAGAGTTTTAAATTCTGGCAGACAGAGATGAAAGACAGCTAAATAGGACCTAGCTTCCAATCTGAATGCATCCACATATTAGTGACAAGGGTTGCTTTCACAGTAATATTGTATTATGACATACTGTAATACAGTAATACTGTATTATGTAAAACTGTAGTGCAGAAAGGAGCCTTTCTCAGTATGTCCAGTGGTTGGATATACTTGGACTGCATGTGCCTGTCTCTGCCAATTTTTGTTTTCTCTCAGAGTTCAGGTATGAACCGTTTAGTCATAGAGATGGAAGTTATAGGACAGAGGAAAGTCAAGGGAATGACCTATGAAAGAAAGGGTCATATATCCTCCAGAAAACATCTCTTTAGTGTGCGATGATAGAATATAAAATAAAGTACTGGAGAAGGGAAAGGAATGGTGTCAACATGGTGTCCAATTTTTCCTGAGCGTGATTGCCTTCTGTATTTTAACTGTCCTGTGAGCTCTGTAATGTATCTAGGTGGACAAGTCATGAAGTTCACAAAATTGCCAGTGTAAATGGGAAATCTGATTCTTAATACCCTCCTAAGGGCTGACTTTTCTTGCTTTTCAAGCAATTCAAAGATCTCCTTTTATTTGTATTCATTATAATTCTGTTTGAAACAACGAGTTTTAAAGAAATATCCAACCCCTTCCTGCTTAATTATGTTGACCATTCTTTCCCATGTGGTATGTAGGAAGTTAATAGAAGTCTCTCTGGGTGACTTGCAGTCCATCTGGAGCTCAGTCTGCACGGTGGGAGGTACAGACCTTCCACCAGCAAGAGATGAGGTGCTGATAACATTTCTACAAGTAAGAGCGTGCACACAAACTGGGAGATTCATAGTTAACTTTAAGTAAAGATAACATGAAAGTGTAGGAACTGCTTCATCAGTCCAAAAGTCTCTCTGTCCCAGTATTCTCTATACAACAGTGTCTGAGAGATGCAGGGACATGCTGGGACAGTGTGTTCCCCAGGACACACTTATAATCTTCAGCTCTTTACAGGCGCAAACTGCTTGAGTCTGTGTCTTAGCATTTCCTGATTTGTGATAGTTTTTCTTCTGTTAATTTCTACAGCTGTTTGCTGAAGCAATATTAACTCCTAAAATCTAGTACAGCAAGGATCTTCTGTGCTGTTGGAATAAGCAGTTCACTTTGGAATGTTTCTTAATCCGCTGTTTTCTTTTGATGCCTCCTACATCACCCACAGTGAACATTCATTTCCTATTCATCTTCTCGTGTCACTCATGGTTTTACAGACCTTCATCATACTTTGGGGTCTATCTTTCACTCTGAAGGACTGCGGCAAGATCCTCTCTGTGAACCACATAAGTATTATCATTACTTGGGCCCAGATGAACAGG
Organism: Lagopus leucura; assembly: GCF_019238085.1. Lineage (NCBI taxonomy): Eukaryota > Metazoa > Chordata > Aves > Galliformes > Phasianidae > Lagopus > Lagopus leucura. Next base: position 84,630,553 of record NW_024962263.1, on the reverse strand, counting down.
CCTTGCAGAGAAACACAGTACTGCACTAACTCTGTTCTTTTTGTAGAATCATAGAATCGCAGAATGGCTTACGTTGGAAGTGACCTTAAAGATCATCAGGGTTCAACCTCCTGCTACGGGCTGCTTGCCACCCACCAAGTCAGGTTGCCCTGGGCCACATCCAACGTGGCCTTGAATACTTCCCGAAATGAAGCATCCACAGCTTCTTTGGGCAGCCTGTGGCAGTACATCACCACTCTCTGAGTAACAAACTTCCTCCTAATATCCAACCTAAATCTCCTCTTTTTTAGATGGAAGCCGCTCCCCCTTGTCCTACCCCTATCAGACTGTATAAAAACTTGGTCCACCTCCTGCTTGCAAGCATTCTTCAAGTGCTGGCAGTCTGCCAGAAAAGGCCTTTTGGGCAAACTGCTGTCATCTCTCCAACGCTGTGTTTCCTTACTGGCTGGGTTCACTCTCAGTGAATGCTGACATGGTGCAATCACATCTGACATCTCCCAGGGGCTGAGACGGCTCTCCCTGGCAGTTTGCAGGGCACAAGGAGCAAACCACAACACAGGCTGAACAGGAGGTCCTGAGCAAGGGAGAAGCAGCTGAGGGACCCCAGTCCCAAAGAGGAGGGGGGCAGGAGGGGCTCCTTGCCCACTGCAGGGGTGCCCCTGCAGCACCACAGAGCCCAGCTGGAGTAGATCCCCACCTTGTAGGTCCTTTCCAACCTTGTGATTCTATGTGATTCTGTGTGATTCTATGTGAGCGTGTGAAGAGAAAGGGGGGAGCCGAGAGGGGCTGGGATTGGATGAACACAACCCTCATCTCATCCCTTGCACTGCTTAGCGGAAGAGGATCGATAGAGCAGGGAGGGCATCTGGCCAAGGAAAAAGGGGAAGATGTTTTTCTCTTCCTACGTTTATTTGAGCGCCCCCAAGGTAAACATGCTTATACTTGCCCTCAGAATTGTTTGGATATAACCTCATCAGCTCATCTATGAGTGGACACAGCCAAAGACATGGATCAGCAGGTCTATGTTACCCACAGCCTCTTTATTCAAGGCTACGTCTATCAAGCATTGCAGTGATTCATCCAGAAATGTTCAGATTTAAAACAGGATGTGATCCTTTAAATTTTCCTTTTATAACAAAAGTCAGACAACATACATAGCTTGCTCTGAAAGTATTTATTTTTCTATGTAAATGACAACAGATAAAAAAACACAACACTAATAGAGCAAAACCTTATTTTTTTACACAGTCACCATCATTTCACCACATCATGCATTGTGACCCCTGATGAATGATAGCCTGCATGCTGCACTCATAGCAATCTGCACCAGTGGAGGTACATCACTGCTGCTACCACCCACCACCTCACTGTGATGACATCCACTGTTTGGTCTCCATAAGAGGCCATGTTCAGGCAAGTGCTGATGAATGTCAGTGGTGCAGTTTTTTCTGCTGCCACATGTCACATGGCAACAAAACGTAGTGGAATACTGGGGGGAAGTTTAACCTGTACTGTCATAATACCAACATCTGCCTCTGAAATCATGAGCCAACTTGAAAAAAGAGGAGGCATTACTTTTGTAGCAGCCCTCATATGTTCTCCAAGTAAATAAAACAGTAACAAGAAAAGTCAACAAATAAAGAATGAGTAAAAACAAACAAACAATAAAGAATATACCTCCAAACAAAGCATTCCACCAGATACCACACTGAGAGGCAGGATAAGCAAGTAAAGACCATATGAAAGGTAGTAGTTATGCTCCTTCAGGCACTTCTGGGAAACACTCACGAAGCAGGAGAATGGTCTGGATGCGGTGGCTCACATTTCTGCTCTGCTCTACAAAGGAAAAGTGAGGTTGTAATAACACCTACTGATGTATAGTCCAGGGACTTGAGATGCCAAATTGGAGTAAGATTCTTGATCCATGTGTTATATGAAAGTGACAAGTGACTGGTAATATATTTTCACATTGCTTCTGACGGCTGTCCTGTGGAAGGAGAGACAGATCAGCCCTAGTTTCTGAAATATGGAAAGATCAGCACATGATAAGAAGGCAGCGGCTTACATGTGAGTATTACTTCATAGTTCAGATCTTCTAAACACCATCTATTCTTCCCTTTAGGAATTTTGCACAGTAAATGCTCTATTTTCCAAGGCATTCAATGTCCTCTGCTTTTCCCTGATGCTCCTGTGTACTCAGGGTATTGAATATCATGTCAGAATGGATCTTCAGAGGTTCATGTGCTTTTTAACAGGGATTCACAGGATTGAGCCCTAAATACGCATGATGTAAGGTGAGAAGTTTCCCAGTCTCTTTCCCAAGTAATTTCAAATGCATAGAGTCTCTGGTTTCAGTGTTGTTGCACTATTCCAGTCTCCAAGCCATATATAATGCTGAGCTAATTGGTGTAAAAGGGGAAAGAGGGATTTTTGTATTTGATAAATTAATCAGTGAGCACTGCTGTGCATTTCCCACTAATATCCTTAATTAGACACAAAATGCCAAAGAATGGGATTTTTGCTATATTTTTAGCCAGGAGTTTATTTTTTAATTGAAGGGATGACTTTTGATCCTCCATTAGCAAGGAGAGAAGAAAGCCTTTCAAACGGAAGCAGCACCCCAGCTGCTGCTTAGCTTCTAAGAGGTTCAGCACTGCACTTCCATGAATCCCAGGAGCCTATTGATACTTAGCATAAATACACTAAAAGGATCAAATTGACATTCACACAAACCAGAGCCCACAAAATAGCAAAAGCTTTTAATCCGAGCCTCTGTGTAAAAGGATAGCTTCTAATTAGCAGTCTAGAATAATCATCAATGTTTAACTTATAAAAATGAAGCTATCAATAAAGAAAGCAAGAACTGAAATGTTGGTAGAGGCCGGACAAAAGCTGGAACGTCAATTAGTCATTCAGTGTACATTTCTTTCTTGCTCAGTTTTTCAGTGTTTCCAGAGATTTTGTAATCATAGAAGACAGACAAATCTTCGAGCTCCACTGGTTACAGGTTTCATAGGAAAAAAAAAAAAAAAAAAGAAAGAAAAAAAGTCAGAAAAAAAGGCAACCAGGGCAACAATCTGGGCAAATGAGGATATCCTGTAAGAATCCTCTTTAGGTCTTTACTCCTGCCTTGTACTTCTCAGATGGAGCTAATGCTTAGCTGCACCCTTAGGCAATGTTATAGGGCAGCTGCAAGTCAAGGTGAAATGCCACTTATATTCTTTCATTAACCCTCCCGGGCCTGTCATTAAATATGGCAGGTTTAGCATTTTTCACTTCAGATGAAAAAGCACTGCTAATCCCAGGAGGCAGAATTTTTTCGATGCCTAAATTGATGAACAAGACAAGGTCAGCAATTTTCAGTTTATTGACAGAACTCTATTTACTTTTAGAAGTATTGAAATGGTATTTCAGATGCCCTAGAGCAGAACTGTGACCAAAACAAGAAAGGAGAGGTTTATGAGAAGCACTGGCGTTATGCTACCTGAAATATTGAGTGGCTTTTGTTTAACTTGCCAGAGTAGAAGGATATATTTTGTGATTAGAAAATATTTTCATAAGAAAAGAACTTTAATAAATGTGACAACACACAATAGATGGAGAAAAACACATAGATGCAGTACAAAAGAAAAAGAGCAGAAATGCGGCCAACCAGCCGTTTAGAGTTAAATATAGGATTGGATGCAAAAAAAATGCATGTAGGCTTTCTGCTTTGTTTGAGGTTTTTTTGCTTAGGAATGATTATCATTACCAGGCTGACTATCTGATCTAGATTTCAGTGGGAAAAACAGAGCTAACCATTTGAAATCTGTCAGTTACTGTAGAAATTCAGTAATGACGATCACTGAAAGCTGCAGCTGAGCTCCAATTTTGTTTATAAAGCCTAATGACAAAAGTTAATTCATAATGAATAATAATAATAATAAATTCGTATTTCTGAGGGAGACAGGATACAGTTCCTAAGAACTGGATTTTCTCCTTTAACTATTATTACTAGGATGTATTTGTCCAAAAAGATGGATTTTCCATGAGAAGCGTTGCCTTCAGCCAGAAAAATAATTTGTTTTAAATAAATGAAGATTGCCTAAAAGAAAATCAAAATAAGAAATTAAGAAAAATCACTAAATGTTGCTAATAAAGTGTAAAAGATCTAATTAAAACCTCGAGCCCACAGAATTTAGTTCAACTCACTAAATCAGTGGCAGACAGCTCTCCTTTTTGCAGTGGCCTTTCAGCCATGCAGCTGTAACTGCATCTTTTCCACTAGGCTGCTTAGGGTACTGAAAATCAGCATCTTTTAAAACTGTTTCAGTTTGACTGCAAGTGAGTGAGGAACATGCTGTTGTTCCTAACGAAGATGGAATTTAAGTACATGTACCTCCTTTTCCTACATACAGTGCATATGGTTTGTTTGGGAGAAAGGAGAGCTGGGAGCCTGCAGCATGGCCAAGCTAACTCCCTCATTCTGATGTCCTGCAGGCCCTCTGTCTTTCCTACCAGAAATGATCTGGTTACAAAGCCCATGAAGTAGGTGGCATCCAAGTAAAATTCTTGTAGCTAAGCCCATCAGAATCGGATTTGTGATTTTTAAAAATGTTGTCAACTCCTGTAAGGGGCCAGCACCTAATCTGTGTGCTATGGCCAGGGAGTAGCTTGGATCTTGTTGATGATGCCTGGGTTTCCTAATAAGGCTTTCCCTTATGTCAGTGATTCATGTCAGCTTAACTAAATTCTCATTCAGTTTATCCCAGAGTACATCTGTGGTATTAGTAAGTCCATGTTTCTTTCATGATATCTTTCACACATATTTACCAGCCTACTATTATCTGGCTGCAAATTTAACTTGGCACTGCAATTATTAGCCACCAAGCACTGTTCTCAGAAATACCAGAAAATGTGGCTTCCTTCCTCTCTCCCTATCATGTTAAACTGCATTCCCCATTCCTACTGGCAACCTCCTGGGTAGGGAATACAGAAGGTTGCAACCATGGCACCTATAGGCACAACTTCTGTACACAGGGATAGAAGGTGAAAGACATAGCATCTGTAAGCTATTGACATATGCAAACCACTGGCACCCAAATTAGCAACCGAGCTTCATCTCCCTCCACTGACCCCCTCATCCCAACTTCCAGATGTCTTATCCGCCTTACTTCTTTGGATGGGTTGATGTGGCTACATTATGTTTTATGTTAATTTTGGTTCCATGCAAATTGCTTATGGTTTGCAAATCCATGCATTAAATAAAGAGCATAAAATTACACATACAGAGATGTGCATAACTTGGCAGCTATAAATCTGGAATCATTCCACTGACGTCAATGGTTTCACTTCAGATAGGCTCCAGTATGGAAGATATTGAAATCTGGCCCTATGATATTTTGAGTCAGCTTCTCAGGAATTAGTTTTGATCCAAAAGAGAAAATGAACTATTTCAAAGGTTTAATTATTATTAATGTACTTTGGCTGTTGTTTCTTTTGGTTTGTGCAAACTCAAAATGTTCTGCAGAACATATTTAATCTTAAGATGACACTGGTCATAAATAGAGAATCTGTAGCTTATCTGTTCTCCAGGATGTCTGAATCTGATCCCCTTCAGACCTTCAGATAATAGCATCTCTTTTGAAATATCCTGAGCAAATAATTTATAGAAAGAAGCTTTAAAAGGAAAATAAATACCTTGTAGTGTTTAAAATCAGTTTAGAATTGGAGAACAGAATATAGTTCACTGCTACACGCCAGTTATTTCTGAGCCCGGACTGGGTGCCTAAAAGCTTATGTACTGTTCTGTCTAACTACCCCCTGACAAGGATCTGCTGTTACTACATGCAAGAAAAGCAGAACTCAGTAAAGGTTAATGCTGCACATGGCAGTATCACAATACTGAGCAGGGGCACTGGTTGTTGTCTGCCTCCAGTGCTGTGCAGTCATTTACACATTCGCAAATGTCATTTTCACATGGCAGAATTTCCACCCACTTTTGCCTGAATGCAAATGTTTTCAGGAGATGTCAGGCATCCAGTGTTCTCACAACTGCCCCCAGCATCCCACTGCTCAAAACCAGCGCTTCAAAACAATTCTTGAAACAAAATATATCCATCTGTGCTTTTAAACCTTCGTGGTCAGTGATGGGGCTAAGCTCAGATTCACCAGGGTGCTGAACTGCAAGACATGTGAAATGACAACAAGGAGATTCAGGAAAGCCTGTTAATAAGAGACTGGAAGAGTCAGGATCTGCTCCCGCTGTCTATTCGATCTACTCAACTCACCTTAAATTCTGTTCCATTTTGCATGAGAGAAAAGCTACAGGAAGTTTTATGGTATAAAGAAGCTTCCAGATTTCTGAATAGTTAATTGAACTAGCATGTGAAGTTATGTATATACGTACAGAGCAGTTCTGAACTGCATGAATGCCAGTGTCTGTCCATATATACATTTTAACATTTAGGAAGCGTATTATCAGTATATATCAGTATTTACTTCTTTTTTTTTTCTTTTTAATGTCACGAGATTCATGAAATATTTGTGTTTGTATTGCTGTAACTAACTTCAGCTTCCAAGATGAGACTCTTATTATAGCTTTCACTTTCTGAATGTTTTGAGTTTGTTTGGGTTTTTCTTTTTTAATCGTAACAGTCTCCTTGCAGACCTGAACTGACATCAATTTACTACTATCTTGACATCTTAAAGTTGTTTCTTATAAAATTTGCATTGCTGTCATTTTGTTTCAAGCTGATATTGTGACAGTGTCTCCCTGGATTTATACTGACAATTTATTCTCATTTTGACATAATGTCATCCCCACAGCCTTTCACTAGCATCTATCATAAGTCTGTGGATTTAAATGAAAAATGGTTTCATTCTGTAAACTCTGGTAACTAACTGAGCTTCCTCACTAGCTACATTTCTGACCTCAATATCTACTTATAGATTGCACTGAAATCTTTATAGAAGTGTTGGAAGTTTATTCTGTGTTAGAGCTACTCTTTCCTACTTACCAAATACAGAAATTAAACAAAAGTATGTCCTGAAAATTAGTGGCCATGTAGGAGACATAAATAGGTGTTTGTAACAACAGCATCAAACAAACAGAATTAGGGAGTGTTATTGGCATTGCCTTGAACTGCTGAGACTGGTGGTTATCTTCTGCTTAACTGGCAGGGACACCTTTTGGGGCTGATTACTCAAGCTTTTTCCAGATATCCCCTATAAAACACAAAGTCCTCAGTTACAATTTATTTGATATGCTGTTGCTACTTTTTTTTAAATACCCAAACTGACAGTAGGCAAGATCTGAGGGGAACCAGGGTGAGGAAAGATTTTAGGAAAGTTCCTTTGTGGCAGTTATGCCTTTGAACCTGGTTTATTTACTGTCAAGAGGCAAACAAAATAGTGTGCAGTATCATAAAGTCCTTGCGATCTTTCTTGAAGTAATGTCATTGTGTGGCATAGCTCAAATCCCCAAGGACAAGTTTGCAAATTATAAAGCAAATTCTCATCTGCAGTTGCTGAATACTCCCAGGATTATCCATGATCCTGACAGAGTGGCATGTGTATATGATTTTGAAAAAGCTATAGCTCATCAGAATACAGCTGAGACTTAATGAGGTTGGGTTGTGATTTTTTTTTTTTTTTTTTTTTTTTTCAGAAGCATCATTTCTATGTTCTGGTATAAGTTGTTCAGTTCTTAAGGATCTACTTATCTGGTAAATCACAGAATCATAGAACCATAGGATGGCTTAGGTTGGAAGGAATATTAAAGATAATCAACGTCCAACCCCCTGCCATGAGTTGGGTTGTAATGTACTAGATCAGGCTGATCAGGGCTCCACCCAACTGAGTCTTGAACACCTTCAGGGATGGGGAACCCACAGCTTCTCTGGACAGCCTATGCCAGCAGCTCACCACCTTCTGAGTAAAGGATTTGTTCCTAACTTCTGACCTAAATTTACCATTTTTTAGTTTAAAACTATTGCCCATTGTCCTGTCACTATCAGACCATGTAAAATTCGGTCCCTGTTCTGCTTGTGAGCTTCCTTCACATACAGGCAGGTTATGAGGCCTCCCCTGAGTCCTCCCTTTGCAGATTCTTCATCTGCAAAGATTACTCATTTTTAATGAATCATCCCATCCATATCCAGTAACGCTGATGGTGATTTGTTTTCATGAACTTGCTTCACCAGCAGTGCCTAGGTAAGCACTTTACTTCTGGGTTTAGCCAAACTAAGAACACAGAAGTTTCCATACATGTGAGAAGTTATTTATTCAGTCCTACTTACATAAAGAAAAGCGCAATGTGATTGCCTAAGCAATCATGTAGTCATGTGTCATCTGAAAAGACCTTTGTCTCAAGTTCCTGTTGTCAGGCCTGTCAGTCTCATGGGGATATTTAGATACTGCAGCAGTAGATCTTTATCTGTGTCCAATGAGATCAAGCTCTAAGTGTGACAAGATCAGGGCAGGAGGCACTTTAACAACTGTGCGAGCAAAGAGAAATCAGAGAAGATGATGTGTGAAACCAATGAGAAAAGAGTATCCTAAAACTTCACCACAAAAGTGAAGAGTTTAATACAAGTAAAACCAAAACTTTTAAATTTCTAATGGGGCTAATTTTGAACTTCAGCTTCATAATTCAAAGGGTAACCTGAGGCTAGAACCAACATAGACAGAAACTGTTCTCAACATTTATACACCCAGTTCTGGGTTCTAAACCTTTATAGCTAGATACAGGTGAGGGCTGGTCTTGTCATGCTTCTCACAGAAGTTCTCTTTGAGTAAGATCTCTTGTCCTCAAAACATACATCTGTATACATTGCAGCCGGCTATTAATTAACTGTGCTAAACTGAGAGCCTCTCCTTCTAGGAGAATGGAAAGAACTGGCAGAGAGGGTTTTCATTTCTTTTCTGCAGAAGATCCATTTCCTTTTAGAGATTCAGTACTGTCCTATGGAATGAGATACTTAGAGTTTATGCTGATCCCCATGTTCAGACAAGTTTGACTACAGATTTCTGCTCCACTAGGCATGAAGGATCAGTCAGCTATTAAACCAAGGGCTGTAATACTGCTAGCTGTGGAGAACTGCTCTATGGCAGTCTTGTACAATGCTTGGATAAGAATTGAGATGTTATTCTTTCCAGCCTAAAGAATTCAGACCTACACAAATACAAGCAGGCATATGTACACTGCATTTCTGATAGTCACATGAGAAAAAAGAAAAAATGAACTGTAAAAGAAACTGAGATGAGATTATTTGGATATGCTGACAGCTCTGTGGATATAATGAAATCTTGTATTTAAATTTAAGTATGCGATGGTAACAAAGGAAGTTGTATGAGGACCTTTGAAGGTCGATGTCTATTGATTATTGTTTAAAACTCAACCATATATTTCTACCATTGCTACGTTTTTATGTGCATTTGATGTTTGCAGCCTGCTCTGTCTTCAAATGGTGATTGAGCAATATTGACACCTGTTGCTCAAGGATTTCCATATAATCATCCAGAAATTTTAACTTGGTAGAAATCGTTTTCAAATTGTGCACTAAGTTTCCACATGATATGCAGGAAGAAGAGGAATGTAATTGTACATAACACTACTATGGCTTCTCTCTTTGCCATTACTCACTATCTCTGCTTCAATTAGGTGTTAAGAAAATAAAAACGTCTTGGATGAGAAGAATAGAATCAACAGTAATTAATTACTTCAATATTTCTCACAGTTATTCCCCCTCCATAGGAAATTAATTTCCATTCATGCTACAGACAAGATACATAGATGAAAGGGTAGAAAATTAATTTGGCTTATGCCATTCTGTAGTTTAATCCCAGCATTAATAACCTTTGTGTAGTGACTGGGAATGATATCTGGATTCAAAAGTAATTCTACAAAATTTGAGGCTTTATGGAGTTGACACTGTTCTGGAAATGAAGACATTGCAAGCTTCCTACCATTTCCAAGAGCCAGTAAAATCAAAGAATCAAACGAGAGCTTGAATGCCTATCCTTCTTTCCAAAACACATATCATCATTTTCCACTCCCGTTTTGTAATGATCAAATAGTCCTGCCAAGATACTCCTATGTGCCACTGTCTCTGTTTTGATATGCTAGAAGGCTGAGAATTAAGAAGCAGCTTCTGTGTACAGAACTTACACAGGTCAAAGAAGAATGCTAAACATCAGAGATGTGTCATGGTTAGGGAAAAACTTGCCTTGACATGGACAGAGCTGCCAGGTGTCATATCTTCAGCCAGAGCCCCAAAGTTCAATTTCACTGAACTTTTGTTCAGTCGCATTTTACCCAAAAGACATCTGGATGCACACAGTGACATACACAGTCTAAAATGTTTTTCTCCCCTGGAGAGAGAATCAGGAAGGCGATAGCTTTGGGTTCCTACTTGCTTCCCACTCTAAAGAAGCATTCTTCCAGTGCTGACTATTGCCTTCATGCAGATGATGTCATGTATCTAGTACATGCCTAATGCCTGTTAGCTCGCTTAACTGTCATGAAGGCTTGCACATTGAGAGAAGAGTTATCTCTGATTATGGCACACTGGGATAATGCTGTCCATCAGATTAGGTCAAGATACTTCAAATCACTATGGATGAAAGTGGCTTTAGTTTTAGAAACTAAGAATTTTTCTACAAATTTTGAATATCCTACCACTGTGATTTCCAGGAGAAGTTTCACCCTGTGAGTTTAATGTAAACTGATTAAGCTTTCTTTTCCCGAATCTCACAAAAAAAAAAAAAAAAAAAAAAAAAAAAAAAAAAAAAAAAAAAAAAACCAAAGCTCATATATGAGTCTGATTTAACTTCCTTTTATTATAAATGCTAATGTTTTAAGGATAAATCTGAAGGTACTTCGCTTGTATTGGCTGAAGAGATTGATACGTCTCCTTCTGACACTGATATAAAGAATTATCTTTAGAATGAGTGTATTTATTTCTGTGGATTTTTTTAATGGAACATTGTGGGGAACTATAGTTTAGTGAAAAGCATTCTCATTTGCATTATTGTACTCTACTTGACCTTTCCCAAGAAAATCAGAACACATCCAACCACATTGTGTAGCTTTGAATACTGTCACTCGTGAGCCCATTCTCACATGTAGGAAATGATTAATATACCTTGGAAGATCACCAAATGTCTTGATACATTTTCTGTGCAACCTGTTGTATGGGGAAAACAGGATTAGAGATGTAATTTAAGGGAATTAAATGGAGAAGCTGAAATGGAGGAATGCATTTGGAAGCGTTGGCAGGATAGTAATGTTGAGACAATGCAGTACAGTCTAAAAGTGTGTGTGAAATAGAGTGCTCTTGGAAGACATCCCAATTACATGGAGACACCTGGCTGATCAGGATGTTCCATCTTCAGAGGTCGATAGAAAGAACATGCACAGATTTTTATAGTCAAGGTGTTGACTTGGAACCTTGCCTTTTGTTAGAAAATATGAAGCATATATGTCATCAGAATGTCCTAATTTGTGTTCATTGGTTGCTCACAAACCTACACTTTTCTGTCAGGTAAAAAAATTTTACTTCCCTTGAAGATATCAAAAAGCTGATATTTCTTCTCATGTAAAAACATAATGTCTAAAAAAGGAGACACATGAAGGAAGGGAGGGAAGGAGGAAGGAAAGAAGGAAGGGAAAGGAAGGAAAGAAGGAAGGGGAAGGAAGGAAATTGTATCAACAGATGCCCTCAGTAATGCAGTCAAACAGTTAACATAGATGAGAGATTTGCACGGTACTATAGAAGTGGATTTGTTCTGTATTGCAGCTGACTTTCACATGTTTTGTACCACTTACGCAAAACAACCCTTTTTTCTGTCCCGCTAGGTTACAATGCCACAAAATCTATAGAGTATGTTCTTTTCTTTCAAAAAGCAGGTCTTTGGGCCCCAGCGGATAAAAAGTAGGTGGTAAGTGATCTTTTTTTTTTTCTTTTAATAAGGGGAAATACCTACCATGTACCTTGGAAAGGGGAAAGAAGCAATTGCAGGTGTACTCTGCAGATGAGAGATGAAATCACATCCTTCTTTTAGCAGCTGTTTTGCTTCTTCCCATAAACCAGGAATTTGGGTTATCCAAAAGCTCTGCTCATAAGGTGATAGAGCTTTGACAGGACATTTGAGCGCAGGAGATGTGCACACTTCATTACCTCTGACTCCATAGTGCTGCTCCTATGAGCTTCATCCTAGTCTGATTTTCAGTAATAAGATGCTTATTAATATTAACAACACAGGGATGGTTAGAGAAAATCATTATGACTTGACTCTTGTTAAAGGAAGATGCTGATGTCCTTTTAATAATCAAATAATTTTAGCCAAAGGGTCTTTTTTTTTCTCTCTCTCTCTCTTTTAGGATATTAGCAGTAATCACAAATAAAAAGGAATAAAAAAATTATCCATAGTTAGTTTTAATGGTCTTCCAGATGTTGATAGTATCTTCCTCTCCATTCAGCACAGTTTTTCTTTATTACTCACACTGCACATGAAGTAGCAAGTTACCTCACTGAGGATTTGTCCAATGCATGGCATTCAGTGTAAGTTTGCATCTCCAATTATAAAAGGGTCATTAAGTGCAGAGAATGGGAGATATATATTTAAGAGGAATTCTAGGGAAATCATAATTAGATGCAGAGACATTGCATGAGTTTAATGACTGAGATTTAATTTCAGTTTTCAAGATTATAAATTGAGAATCCTTATCTGGCTCATCTTCTTTTTTTCCTAATTAATTGGAAATGTATTTCCAAGCAATTAAGGCAGATGGTCTTTTCAATCCCTGAGTGTTTGTGAGCTATATACTAATGTTCTCTACTTTTCTTTTAAAACCCTGTCCTGCTAATATCTTTGAGCTCTTTCTGATAACTTGATAATGCCTATGTGTGTTTTTATATAAAAAGATCAATTTTCACTACAGTATAGATGCGTTTTAGGAAATTAAGTTCCTTAGAATTCAGAACTGTAGTATTCCATAAATGCTGATAGATTAGAAAAATAATCCCACACTAAACAATACAGAAGGCACAAAATTAAAAAGTAGCTTCATTCTGCAAGTGTCTGAGAAAATTCCTTGCTGAGGTGTTCTGCTGTGGTGTTTTATGGACTCTAAGTTATATTATCTCAGCAAGTATGTGTCCCACTTTTAAGCGCTTGGGCTCTGATTCATTTCATTTGACTCTAGATACAGTACGTGTCTATCCTAAATCAGTCATCCACTTTCTGAAGTGAGGAGTGCTATCACCAAGTAAGGGAATTTTACCCCTTTTGATGCAATTGTCTTTTTTTAAATTATGCTTTATTTATTTATTTATTGCGTTTGACAGTGGAGGAATGAATCTGCATGCCAAACCTTCACACTGTGGGAGCACTAAAATGTGATATCCAGGGGGCTGGTGCATGCATACAGGAACTCAGCTGTTGGTTTTCCTGTTTTCACCGTTTCAGGAGAGCCGACCTCCTCCTTCTCAAAGCTCTTCAGCAATATAAAAATATTTTAAAAGGAAGATCAATAGATCATTTTGTTATTGTTGTTTTCCTGAAGTACTGCTCTGTCACATATAAAGGCTGGACTGTCCTGGAGAGGTAAAAAGGAAGCAGCATAGAAAGATGGTCCCTATGCCTACAGGCTTAAACCTCAAAGGAAGAAATTTTCAGAAGTAGATGTTGCTTTTGTATTTTATGTTACAAAGTAGGATCACGCTGTGGGACTCTGAATCTCTAGTCTAACTTCCCCTCTGGCAAGATCTCACTGGCTATATTACAGTGTCATTTATAGATCATTCCTCTCCAAAAGTTACTCCATGCAGTACAGTAAACTGTCAAGAAAAAAAAATCTGTTATGGTAAATGTGCTTGGTTTCTGGTCGCCTTTCATCTGTGCTTAGGGTCCTGCTCTACAGCTTCCTGATATGCTGCTAACTAGAAAGCACGTCTGCACTCCCTCATTGGTATTGCAGAGAAGTGGGACACATCTTGCCCAAACTAGGAGCATAAAGACTATTACATTTAACCTCATCTTACCATTATTATGTAGTTCATCACAGCCATGATGCAGATACTCAACAAGGCCTCATTTTCCATTCTTTTCCTCCCAGATTGGTTTAGCTCTATTCACAAACTTTGCTGAATCTGTAAAAATCTTCATGGCCATCCAGAATGTGGCTTGTCTTTCATGTCACTGTCGGTACAGCTGAAATGCACCATCCACAACCTCACTATGCTCACATCCATTGTTTGGTCTCCATAAGTTCCCAGCAAGCATTGAAGAATGTCATTGGGTGCCATCTTTTCAAATGGAGGAATTTGATGACACCTTTGCTTCATACACACTTCTGTGTCAGACTGCTCCTCTGTTGCCATTTCTTGCACAGCAAAATGTAATGAAAAATTGGTGGGAAAGTTCAACCTCTACTGCCATACCACTAACATCCTCCTCTGATGTTGTGGGATAACATGATAAAATAGGAGGCATTATTTTTGGACTAGCCCTCACTGCTAATGTAACAAACCTTTTTTTTAAATAAATGTTTTTATTAAAAAAATTTTTAAAAGAGCAACCAAAATATGAAAGTAGCAAGCTGGATTCTCATGAAATAGGCTGAAACAACAAGTATAACACAAGCTGACTTAATAAAACTACTCTACAAGTTCATGGTATTTTTTTATTCTGTTTTTGTTTTAATTTATTTTAATTAATGTTATATCTCCACCAGCATTTTGCTTTTTTATATACTAGGAAAGAGGCAGTATTGCTTCTTGGTAGAAAGAAGCAGCTGAGGGAAATGACATTCCTTACAGCCAAATATATGTCAGTGGAATTCTATCCTAAAAAGAGGTATTTTTAGAGCTGGACTGTTATTCCCTGGGTAACTGAGATCTATCAAAACTAGAAAAGAGGAAGGTAAGAAAAATTGTGAGGTTTTAGATCAATAGCTTCAAATATGGTGCATCAAAGAAAGTAAAAATTATGATCAATTTTAAGTAATGAATTAAATGATTTAGTGGGTTAACAGCGAGAAATATACTTCATATCCGAGTGACTATTTCCACTGTGAAATGACAAGCTGACCTCTTGTGGGTGGTTATTTATATATATAGCCTCTCTGGCTAACAATTCAACCAATGTGAGTCCAAGAAAATTCATCCGAGGCTGTTTCAAAAGAAAAATGGAACTTCCAATTAAATGTAAATGAAAGTGTCTTATATAGAAGTTTTACCACAGAAAAATAAGTAGCTCAGTCTCAATCTGTTTTGAGATTTCAGTTTCCATTGAAACATAGGTGTTTGGTTGTGCCATTGGCTCATGCTTTCTGTGTCTCAGGTCCACTTTAATCCCTGGATGAACCGGGTAGGCACCGAAGTGACATTTCAGAGCCAAAATATTTTCAATCTTTCATTAAAAGCTCAAATTCTACCATAGAAAAAGAACTGATTAAAACAAACAAAAAAAAAAAACAAAAAAAAAAACAAAAAAAAAAACAAAAAAAAAAAAAACAAAAAAAAACTTTTGTTACTTTTTCTTAAGTAAAAGAGTCTTTTTATTCAGCCTGCTGAAGAGTGTCAGTTAAGAAGAAAGGGATGAAGGTGGGCTACGGGACTTCGTTCTCTTTGTAGAGGTGGCTGTACCAGTGATCAGATTGTTACAAAGTGAAGATGTTAACTCCAGCTGCATATTAAGCACTGTTTAAATAAACAAAGGATTAAATGCCATGGCAGTGAACTTTCTGCTGGGAAAACAACTTAAAAAAAAATTGGAATTAATAGTTATTCAAGTAAGATAGCATCAAACTGTATATCTAATATGACACACTTTCCATTTTTTACTCATTTTCCAAGGTTAAGGGAACCAATGTTTAACACAATCATCATGTGCTATCGGACTTCACTGAAAACACTCATGGAGGAACACCTCATTCCTTTATTCCTACCTTCAGCTCAATTGGATGCATCTTTCTGAGGCCAAGTTCCTTTGTGCAAGCACACATTCTTCTCATAATTGCCTTTTAACAGGGAGCTTTCTCAATGTTTCCTAAATTATCAGTTGAGAATCTGAGAATCTGCTGTATATTGATACCAGTTTCTTAGGCTTCTGTCAGGTTTTTATTTAAAGTAGTGGACGTTAATCATTTGTCAGCATAGCTATTTTTAAAGCACTTTGCACTGAAACCTAACCTTCCAGCTCCAAGGCCAGAATAAGACTTCTCACTCCCAGTCACTACTGCTCTCAATTTCTCTGGCTATCTTCTTGTGTTGTTTGAAAAGTGGACATAGATTCTGAATTTAACTGCATTTTCCTTCTTCTGTGTTCCTCTCTTTTGACTTCTGTTTCTTATTTTGAATAAGTTTTTGAGAAGTCTTACCACTTAACTAGGAACAATCTATAATAGCGATGTTAATGCTAGCTAGGAGCTCCAAGGACAGATTACTACATCATTCTGCTGTGTTTTTTGTTTTGAAATAATGCTACAAATATGCTTACAGGTAGAAATCTGAGCCCTGCCCAGCAAATCTTCTAGTTTTGGCTACACAGTGAGAAACAGCAGATGGATTTCCAAAGACGAAGACAACAAAGTAATATTTACAGCTACTGTTGTGACAGTCTTTTAAAAATCTATTTAAATATAAGGTAACTGAATCATATTTCTGTTACATTTAGCAGTATTTTTGTTGATCGTTGATGAAAGGTTATATTCTTCATCAAGTCGATTATTAGCTGATAGAAATTAGTGTACCTTTGTGGCTGTTGTTGAAATTTTCCAGATTTCTCTCTGAAGATACGCACTTTACTTTTTATTAAGATTTTGTGCTCCAAGTCTGTGATCTTTATCTTATCTTAATACAGTTGTCATGTGCGAACAGTAAAAATAAAAAAGTTATTTAATCTGTTGAGAAACATGAATTCTCAATAGAGAGGCTAAGATGTAGTCTGGTGGACACAGACTCCTACTACTGCTCACCTCTTAGTACTGATCACCTCTTCATTTCTGCACGCTCTGAAACACAGCAACTGAATACATGTAGTTTCCTCCCTCCTTTAGAGCAAAGTAAAGCAGATGCATTCTCTCCTTTGCAGAGGTATTTTAAAGCAGAACAATTGGGGTTGATTTCCATGGACCTGTTTCAGTTTGCACTGAATTAAGAGATTTCATGTGAGCACTTCTGTGTGCTAGCTGAGAGAATACAGCCAAGACCTGAGGGTCCTCAACTCCAAAAATTGTTACAGATGTTCTAGAAAACATAAGATGGTGATTATATATTTAGAAAATGCATGATGTTGATGTTCTGTAAAAACCACATAAAAAGAACAGCTCCTATGTTTCATGTAAAAGTGTCTCACGTGAAGACACAAATGATTTTTCAATGATGCAAGCAGAAAATGCACCCAGAGATGTAGAGCTGATCAGTGTGCCCCGCTCTGGAAAAAAAACGCAAAAACAAAAAACAAACAAAAAAACCCTTCATATCTGTTTCCAACGAATTATGCTGTACAGGAAATTTCCATGGAGAAAGATTTGTTAACAAAAAAGAGTTCCAACAGAATTCAGTTAATGCTGTAACGTTGCATTTTCTAATGAATGTTCCAAGGATCTCTGAGCACTGCATGTAGCTCTCAGGTTTTGGGCAACAGTCATTTTTCCTTCAGTTCTTGATGATTATATGATGATTTAATTTTAGATAATCACAGCAAGTATAGGTAAATGACATTTTAGTCTTATTATTTGTAATTAGGCAGAATCTAAGCATAACATTTCCTAACACATTAGAGTGTTGGAATTTCTTTTTTTTTTTTTTTTTTTTTTTTTTTTGTGTGTGTGTGTGTGTGTGGATAAGCTGTCTGAATGAACGTTGAGGCTTGATTCTGTTGTCTTTCCAGAGGTTTCAAGTGTTATTTGCAACATCCACAGGTATCTGAGACATCTTCGTGGGACTGGCAGCTATCACAGAGAACCTGTGGGATGGTAGTGATTATCTGGAACTGCAGGAGAATTGCAAATGAAACTGCATTGGCCGCCTATCCATCCTGGGCTCCTTCATCTCACCCTTACCAGTTTGAATTCCGTTCAGGTTTAAGATTCCTAGCTGTAAGTGTATATATAGACAAGTTCCGCTCTTGAGGTCTATGATTCCATTGTAGTCAGTCAAGATTAAAGATTCCATTCAGTTGCTTGGATATCATCTCCAATGCCACAAGATACCTAGAGCACCTCTCTTTGCCTTTAGCTAGTAGTCCCAAAGGAAATTAATCTCTTACAAGACCTATGATGTAGGTCCTTGGATAACCTGTTCCCTACAGGGACAGGCTGAGAAAGCTGCAACACTTCAGCCTGAAGAAAACAATTCAGGAGAAACTTATAGCTGTCTATCTTCCAGTATCTCAAGGGGCCTACAGGAAAGCTGAGGAGGGGCTTTTTATAAGGGCAGGTAGCAACATATCAAATGATGAAATTGACTTTGTCTTCAATGGAGACTTGTTTTTCCTTATGAAAATAAATAGATATGAAGATAACAATAAAGGCACTGCTTTTTTTTTTTTTTTTTTTTTTTTTTTTTAAGCTGTCTAGCTATTTGCATCTTGTTCTTATCATTAAAAGAAAGAAAGGAAGAAAAAAAAAAACAAACAAAGATATTTGGTACCTCTCCAACTTAGATTGCCAAATCATCTACACAAACTGTTTCTAACCTGGGCAAAATTACAGTGACCACCTGCAGAGAGCAAATGCCAATAAAGATGAAAATATTCTAAAAAATGTGTTTATTTGAGAAAGCAGTGTCAGTATATTCCTCTCTAGAAGTTTATCTTCTATTTAAGATCCAGACACATAATTTAATGTTTTACACTAATTTTATTTCCAGACTGACATTTTGAAGGGGAAAAGGTAGTTTTATGTGATTTTATTTTTAAAAGTGACTTTATTTTTTTAAGAAGCATCTACTGTAAAAGTTGTGATGGTAGTCATTTGTCTTACACTCTCTTTTTCCTTCTGATTTTGTATGAGTGAAGGCAGAAATGGAAGATTTAATGTTTCAGGTTTTGAGGCATTCAAAAGTAATTTATACACTGAAGGTGTCTATTAAAAGAAAGTCAATTATATTTCCTGCAATTAATGTATTCTGATAAGGCAGTATGCAACAGTCACGTGAAAGCAATGTAAAGCAAGTGTCAGAGCCAGATAACAGAGTCTAAACAAACTTTGAGTACCAGCAAAACCTGAAAATTGGTAAGGGTACTATTATGTTCTAACTAGCAAATTTTTCAAATGGATAATAAGAAGAGAAAAGTTAATTCCTTCAAAATAGTGCAGCACAAATAGCATTCTTACTGGTTATAAATGAGACAGAATTTTTTATAATTAGTCCTAATGATAATTACCCAACTTTTATAATTGGGTAATTCACATTTGCAGCATTCACGGCATCCATAAGAGCATACACAGGAGCATATTCTTCTCTTTCAGTTGCAGACGGTGGAGAACCTATGTCAGTGGGAATTAAAGAGTTGAGATAATAAAGTACACTATTAAAATTAAAAAAAAAAAAAAAAAAAAAAAAAAAAGTTCCTTAGGAAAAAAAAAAGAAACTACCAATGACGAGTTAGACTGACAGAGTTTGCCTACCCATGGCAGGAGGGATTTCAGGGAGAAGGATCTCCAAACTTACATTCAGACAGAAAGATGTAGTCTATCTACTATTCTTCTTCTTACACCACAATGAAGAGGAGTTATTGAAAGTGAGATGCCTACACACTCTTAAAAAAAGAATGGTTGAAAAATGAAGCTAGTGGCTGTGAGCTCACCTGGAGTGATGAACATTTTGTTTGCAACACTGCTCACTTTCACAAAAAAAAGAAAATTCCATGTAATCCAGATACCAATGGAAATCAGTGTAATAAGGAAGGAATATCTCCAGGAATGAAAACTGTAATAGATTGGAATAATTTATTTTGGCAAGGAGACAAAGGAGAAACAATAAATTGTTCAAGAATAAGCGGGAGAGTTGAACTGGAGGAAATAATATTACTTTAAAAAGGAAATGCATGCCTAATTGAACTATGAAAATATTTGTCATAGAATACTATTGAAGCTACTATTGAAGGAGTGTTTCAAGCTCTGAAAGAAAAAGAATACCTCAGTGGTCATCAGAATAACCATATTGCTAATAATTAATTCGATAAGTATTTTATGTTGCTTATTAACTATTTCTTTGGCAATGGATTGTTGTTGGCAAACATTTGCCTTCTAAGTATGACATCTCGTATTATTCCTATTGGAATTGAATGAGATTATCAGTAAAGGTGCATGTTTTCAGAGACTTCTGGAATTACTTTGCACTTTTTCCATGGAAATGAAACAAAGCTTCCTATGGGAAAGATGGTGGCCATTATGCTGGAGACAGCAGGTGTTTCAAATTGATCCTGCTGAGCGCAGTGAAGGATTAAAATTTTAGTGGATTGGGAGAGATATAAGAACATATTTTGCTGAATAGGGAGCTAATATGATAAACTGAGACATTTTCCAATTACCTTGAAGTGAATACAAGCTACAGTTCCCTTCTAAACCACATTTGAGGGCTCTACTGAATATTTCTTGATGATCAGGTAAGTTATTAAATGTAGAAAGCACGTTTTAATTTCTTGACACTCTCTATTCGTTCAAGGATAGATGACAGTAGGAAAATACAGGGAGAATCACTAGCTACCAAAAATGCAATTAGCTTCCAGAAAGGTTAGTGTTTTATTTCTCCTTTCCTATTCCTTAATGAAAAACTGCTAATCGAAAAAATACCATGCGTTCAAAGTGTTTTGAATTTCAGTGTAGTCAAACACAAGCAAGAAATATGTTTCACAGACAGTGCGGGTAATATGTCCTGAGGTGTTAGCACAGTTACTTTTTCAGTTAAGTAAGGTCAAATTATGTGTGAGGCAGGAACATTTAGCATAAAAACAACATTAATAATTCATGTGGCAAGCAGAGTAGTGGAATGATAACATATAGTGATTGGAGAGAAAAAATAGGTTGACAAACAATAAAAGAAAAAGCTCATAGAAAATCAAAGCCAACAGGAGATAGAGGTGAAAATATCAATTAAACTTCTTCTTATGAAGCACTCACACAGCTCCAGTGTTATAATATATGTTATAATGTGATTTTGGTTTCTGTTATTTGTTTGCTGGTTATCTCAAGCCAAAGCAACTCAGGGAAGAACCTCCTATCATATCCCACCAGCCAACTATATATTGTTGCCCTCACTGCAGAATATAGAGAAACAGAGCTATCTGGGTGTGTAAATACAGTACTACTGTGGTAGGAGGCAAAGGGGCAAGATGCTTCAGGTCTGAAAAAGAAGGTTTTATCTATTCCAGCCTTTAACTCCAGAGGAGCTTTATTTCTGAAACTTTCTCAGAAGCCTGAATTCTCCCTTGAAGTCTTGGAAGTCTTGGCAGTGAAAGCTGGCATGTAATACATGGTTCTCCAGAGGAAACTAGTCCAGTGCATTAAATTATCCCTCAATTTGGTGTAACTTGGAAACTTCACAAAGGTGCATTCATATTACCCATGTAATTTGAGGATGACAACAACGCCCTTATCAATTGCTTCCAGGTAAACTTTGAGCTGTTGACCATTGCATTTGAGTCTGGCAATCCAGTTAATTTGATAACCATCATGTAGTGTACCCACCCAACACATATGAACTTATCACGGCTGTGAGGATACTATAGGAACTGTGTTAAAAGCTTTCGTAATGTCAATGTAAATTATTTAACTCTCACTCTTCCCACACCCAGAGTCTGCCATTTCATTAGGGAAAGCAAATAGGGCCTTTGACATGGTCCCCCACCACATCCTTATCTCCAAATTGGAGGGATGTGGATTTGATGGGTGGACGACCCGATGGATAAGATATTGGTTGAAAGGCCGCAGACAGAGGATGGTCATCAATGGCTCTGTGTCCAGGTTGAGGCCAGTAATAAGCGGCATCCCCAAAGGGTCTGTCTTGGGACCGGTGCTCTTTAACAGCTTTATCAATGACATCGATGATGGAATCGAGTGCACCCTCAGCAAGTTTGCTGATGACACCAACCTGAGTGGTGCAGCTGACACTGTGGAAGGAAGGGATGCCATTCAGAGATACCTCAACAGACTTGAAAGGTGGGCCCAGGTGAACCTCACAAGGTTCAACACAGCGAAGTGCGGAGTTTTGCACTTGGGCTGGAGGAATCCCAGGCATCCATACAGACTGGGAGGAGTGGTCCTTGAGAGCAGTCCTGCAGAGAAGGACCTGGGGGTCTTGATGGATGAAAAGCTTAACATGAGCCAGCAGTGTGCTCTTGCAGCTTGGAGAGCAAATGGTGTCCTGGGCTCCATCAGAAGAGGGGTGGCCAACAGAGACAGGGAGGTGATTGTCTCCCTCTACTCTGCGCTTGTGAGGTCCCATCTGGAGTACTGAGTCCAGGTCTGGAGCCCCCAGTACAAGAAAGACAGGGAGCTGTTGGAGAGGGTCCAGAGGAGAGCCACAAAGACGATCAGGGGACTGGAGCACCTCCCCTATGAAGACAGGCTGAGGGAGCTGGGCTTGTTCAGCATGGAGAAAAGAAGGCTGTGGGGTGACCTCATTGCAGCCTTTCAATACCTAAAGGGAGCCTACAAACAGGAGGGGAACCAACTCTTTGAAAGGGTAGATAATAACAGGACAAGGTTTTAAGTTGAGGGAGGGAAGATTTAGGTTGGATGTCAGGGGAAAATTCTTTACAGAGAGAGTAGTGAGATGCTGGAACAGGCTGCCCAGAGAGGCTGTGGATGCCCTGTTCCTGGAGGTGTTCAAGGCCGGATTGGATGGGGCCCTGGGCAGCCTGTTCTAGTATTAAATGGGGAGGTTGATGGCCCTGCATGTGGCAGGGGGTTGGAGCTTGATCCTTGATGGTCCTTGATGATCCTTGAGGTTCCTTCCAACCCTGGCCATTCTGTGATTCTGTGAAACAGATTGGTCAAGAATGATTTTCTCTGATGTATAATACATGATTTATCTAGACTCTGTGTTCACAGTCACCTTGTCCTTTATGTGCCTGGATACGTTGTCTGTGTATAACACTATTTTTTCAACGAGCCCTAGAAAAAAATGTAGAGAAGCAAGGTTTGCAAGGATGCAATTCTTGGCTATGTGCTCTAGCTAGCAGAAGTCACACTCTCCATCGCAGTAGATAAGCTTTCATATATAGTGCAGTATTCTCCAAAGAAGGGCAAGTTTTTTGTTCTACACCAAAGCAGAACAGTTTAACTTGCAGTGGCTGGGTTTTTCAAGGTCTGCACACTACTGTTCAGCACCTACAAGAAATAAGCCATAATTTAAGACACACTCTTGCCTAGATTATTGACTTTTGTGAATATTGATTTTAGACACTGACATCACTGTGCATTGGTGATGACATTAGGGAAGGTCTATCACTTCTAATAGGCCTTTGCGTTATAATGCCTTAATATGCTACTTTAATCCTTAATTTTAACCTCATTTGTGTACCACATTGATACTTCAATACTGCCCTGTGTGTGTGATACTTCATTAATGCCCTACGTACTGCAGTGATATTCCGATAGTAGGCAAAAATTGAAGGTAATATATGCACTTATTTCAATGATGAGAGAAATGTAGCTTGAGTCTGGGGTGAGAAAGTGCTGTCATATAAGTTCCTAAGTACATTTGCAGCCCTGAGTTAGACCCTCAGATTTTTCATACAAGATCAGAGCAGAGAATACATCTCAAAAGCTGGTGAACAAAGACAGGCAAGCTTTGAAGTAACAAGTAGGAAAATCAGAGCAAATAGCAATTTTTGATCCCAAGTAGAACTGAGTTAACAAGTTGACTCAGTACAAAGTAACCTCAGTTCCTAGTATTTATCCAAGGGACAAATTGCTTGTCTGGAAAATTTTACAAACTCTCTGATTGGGGTATGGAGATTCCCATGTTCTGCAGATGCACTGGACTTATGTCTTCACAGTTACAGATCACTGCCTGTGCAGAAAACAAGACTGCTTTTCAATAATCCTTTGGTTTGCGATCATATTCAGAGTATCTAGAAGAAACAAAACCATTTCAGAGGCATTTGCTAGTAATTGATAGAGCTGTGTGGAGGAAGTTTCTTATTTTCAGTGAGCTGGGCTGATTTGGGTTAAAAATGAACAAACAGAAGAAATGTTTTGTCCTTTTCCTCCTCTGCATTCCTGTGAATGATAAAATTTGAGCTGTGCTGCCAAAATAATCACAGCTTAGAAAGCTGCTTTAAGGGATGGGGATTATCTCAATTATCACAGCTCTTCCAAAGGTATAAGCATAGAGGACATCAATCTGATAAGGCAAAAATCCTTGCATTTGTGTTCCTGTATCTATAAATTCTATAATGCACCCAGAGGCACCAAATACAGTCACACTCATGCAGCGCCTTGCTCAGGCAAGTAAGAAATCAGGATTATGTGGTATTCTGAAACTGGAATGGTGGAATGGTGATACCTAGGAATAGACTGTAAATTATCTGTCCCTTTGTTTAGATGCACACTGCAGCTCTGCTGCAACTAGAGTGTCCCTAAGACTCAGAAATTCTTCCAGTGGCAGAATTTAAAATTGTGCGTACTGCAGTACTCCCCAGTTTTCTTCCAGATTCAGATAGAAAGTTTGCTGGAGAGACTGACAACAAAATGCATCTCACAGCCAGCTCAGCTGTACCTATGGCTCTCTGGTTGCAGGTTGAACTACTCCTTCATGCACCAGGATGGGCATTCTGCTGATACCCAGTCAGGAGAGATTCAGCACTGAAGATGCTCCAAGCTGGAGGTGTTCAAGGCCAGGCTGGATAGAGCTTAGGAAAGCCTGATACAGCAGAGTCTTGAAGCTCAATGATCTTTAAGGTCCTTCCAAACTAAGCCACTCTATGATTCTATGATGTCTACTTGTATTTTTCAGACATCAGAACACTTGACTTGCTGTCTTCTCTGTTCAGATACCTCTAATGTCTTCACAATACTCTCCTGTTTCTCTGATCTCTGCCTATTAAAATCAATTCTTGCACACACGTAAAATCACACTACATCCCTTCTATAAGTACTCTGAAGTTTTTTTATTTGCAAATGGAGTCAGAATGTGCACTGTGAGACTTGAAGAACCATCTTTGCAAAGATGGCAAAGCTCAAAATGTTTCACAGTCCCACTTTAAAACTAAGCCCCTGAGCAGGGATCAGGTAAAGATGGGGAGAAGTGGTATATTAAGACCAATCCACTCATCATGAAAGTAAAATCTTGCCTGGCTGATGCTTTTCTTCTCTTCCTGCTATTCCTATTCAATTAAATCACTGCAACAATGGGAAATGACATAATTGTTTGATTGGGTTTCTGGAAATATAACACATGTGCTTTTTGACCCAAACAGACTCAGAACAAGCAGACAGAGGAAATAACGACAAGAGACAGAATACTGTATTAGACTGGAGTCAGGACAGAGTGGTTAAAAAGGTAAAGGGGAAACAACTTCCTCACGGCCTGAAAATGTGTATGCTTGAATTATACTGATGTCATTGACAAACACTTTGAGTTCAGGTTCCTCAATTATATAAAATTGTCAAATCAAATATTAGAATAATTTCTAATCTGTTCAGCACTCAGGCTGTCTCTATGTAGATGCTCTAATCCTGTTTGCAGGTATAACTGTACTGATGATGCTGTGCCTTCTTAGTAACAGGCTGCTGATTTAGCCAGTATGAAAGAAAAAGATGTGTGTTCGGAAAAAAGACACACATCCAAAACAGGAAAAAAGGAGGAGACAGGTGGGCTGAAAGTAGGAAATGGTAAGGCTGAGAGACCTGATGAGGACTATATTTTTAAAGATAAAGTTATTTCCAGCAAAACCTTGAAAAAAATGTTTTTTCCTCTCTTGTGTAGTGGCTTTGAGAATATATCCATTCTTGGATAAGTTGATTTTCTGCCCCTCCAGGAGACTAGATCCTGGTCAAAGGACCAGGATAAAGGACAACATGGGATCGTCAGCATAATGCATTGACATTACATTTGCCAAACAACTGCTTTCTCTCCATTCCTTCGTTTCCTTCATAGGAAGGATATTGGCAGTGAAGTGAAAAAAATGAAACAAAGTATATATCATTAAAAATATAATGAGGTGAAGGAAAGATCGCTGGAAAGTCAGGATATGGCAGCCAGGCCAAACTCTCAAAGCAGTGGAAAGCATTATTGATAGATGATATCAATAATAAATGGGAATAGGAGGTAAGAAGCTGAGAGGAGGATGCAAGTGTGGGCTTGCACTTAAAGAAGAGGGATGGAACATGTCTGGGCTAATGAGGCAGCAGCTGCTGTGCTAAGGGCAGGAGGTTACTTGCTCTGACTTCTCTTCTGGCTTTGTGCACGCAGGGAGGAATTGGGAGGTTATGAGCCCTTCCCTTTCTAGTACATTGCTGGAAAAATCTCTTCCACTCTGTGTGGCACTCAGGCCAAGTTGTTCAATGAGCTTCAGTTCTTTTAGGTAAAAAGCAATGCTATAGTCTGCAGATGTGGATGTGGATGATGGAAGAGCCAAGCATACAGTGATGTGGTTGGAACACCAGAAGCATTTCACTTCATATTATTCTGTTAGGGAGGGCAGGGTCACTCCTGATAAGTGTCCCTAAGTTGGCTGATGAGTGAAAATTGCTGCAAGCAGAAAGCTAGGTCCACAACAAACAAATCACCCCAACCGGAAAGTGGCATTTGGATTCTTTCAAACACAAGTAGTATTTCTCTTGTCCTCTCTTCCATGTTTGTGCTAAGCATATTCCAGTGCATCTCAAACTTCTGTTGCATGAGAGTAAGAAGAGACTATTCTTAGTACTATCCTGCCAGGACTCACAATGACTCACAAGAAATTGTTTATAGTGATTGAGGTTAGGGCTTGATCCTGCCGCTATTGACAACAGCAACAATAACAACATTATTGTTGTTTCTAAGCAATAAAGAGCTGAAGAACCTGTGCTTACAGCTACCTTCACACATCCTCATCACAGCTCTGTTCAGCAAGTATCCTGCCTATTTTTGGAGTACCTTTAGAATCTCTGAATGTGCCAAAGATACAAAATTTGTCTGGAAGTCTCATGGGTGTTTCTCAAAGGGTTTTAGAAGCTTTGAAATTTCTCTCAGGATACAACAATAACAAATAAATTACTGTCTTGCTCTGTTTTTTTCTGAACAAAATATGAAAATGAAAGCTAAAAGGAAATCAGGATCACCAGATCTCTTCTTCAGAACTTCCCAGAAAGCAATGTTATTAAAAAAAAAAAAAAAAAAAAAAAAGGTATTTTAGTAAAAATCATTCTAACTCTTTAGTGAGTCACCTCTATTTACCTAACCATTATGGCTTTCGTTACTTGTGTCCAAGGAGTGCTGCTCTTCCTCCTCCAGTTGCCTTCTTAGTGCTGAAGGCATGAATTCCTGCTGTGGTTTAACCTGGTAGGCAGCTCAGCACCACCCAGATTCTTGCTCAGTCTCTCCAGGTGAAATGGGGGAGAGAATCGGAAAGGTTAAAGTGTGAGAACATACGGGGTGAGATAAAGGCAGTTTACTGGGCAGAGAAAAGCTGTGCACTGAAGCAAAGCAAAATCAGAAATTCATTCAATAATTCCCAACAACAGGAAGACAATTAAAACATCAGTGTGCTATCACCGGTATTTTCATCAGAAATATAAAATACATTAACTTTGTACCAGCAAAAGCTATGACAATGTCCAAACCTAGATTCAGTGCATCTTTTAGAGTTCAAGACAAGCTTTGAAAATTAAAGATGAGGATAAAAAATTAAAGTTCCCTTCAGTGAGTTCTCCTCTGTCATAGAATCGTTTTTAAAAATCTAATCATTCTTTCTAAGGAAAGTAGTGATAGAACCATGCACAGAAATGTGCTTCCAACAGCTTTTGTAAGCAGATAACCCCAAAACAACATTTCTAAATTCCATATTTTAAGTAGATATTTAGTTGATTATATTTTCACTAAAATAGTTGTCTTTCCTGATTTCTTTATGTTTAGACTCAGGTGGGAAAAGTTGAATATATGCCCTCAGATAATGATTTTTTTTTATTGTTTCTTTGCTTTCCTGTTAACATAGCATTTGCAACAGGATATCCTTCAGGGAAGTTTTTCTAGGGTGTAATTTCCATGAAACCAGAGAGAAGGGAAATTATTTCTTACCTTAACCTGAATTGAACGTATCTCTTGCTAAAATCTCAGTTGCTTCTTAGTGTTGCCTCCAGGCTTTGCAGCACTCTCCCACATGTAAGGGCTCTTTTTTACCCTTGAGAACTTCAGATAAATTTTACTTCAGAGAACAGTTGTCATATACGATTTAAACAATGATGTAGGGCCTATTACCAAGAATAAAGGGGTGTAAAAATTGGTCATCATCTAGTTTGGGTACCAGTGAGTGCAGTGTTGTGCCTTTCAGATATACTTAAGTGCACATTATGTACTGTCTGTCCCTTGAGAGTATCTTACGCAGTCGAAACTACTGCAGTGCCCAGGAGCATTTCCCGACAATTGCTGTACCACTTGCCTCATTTAGTATCATCCCATTACTCTTAGTTATGGCCTCCTAATTCACTTTGTAAAATCGTCACATTTTGGATGCATAAACCTGCCACGTATGTTCAGGAAGATTCATACTGTGTTATCCAGTACACTAAAAGCACAGCACACACTCTGCAGAGGACAGTCTCCTCACTTCAGGCTGTTAAAAGGAGCATAGTGTAAACCTTATGTGTTTCATTTGACTACGTGTGGGTGGAAAGGTGTCCAGAGTCCTTATCTGTACACATATCTGTACAGTACACATATCTGAGGAAAATTGATGTCTATCCTAAAAGTGCCCACTTCTCACTATTGCACGTTTTTCTCGTTAATTTGTATAAAAGTCCACATTGAAGACACGTAAAGCTAGGTGAGATATATTCAGGCTATATTGTATTATATATATATGTAAAATCAGGATATATTCAGAACAAGCTGCCCAGAGAGGCTGTGGATGCCCCATCCCTGGAGGTCTTCAAGACCAGGTGGGATGGGGCCCTGTGCAGTGTGGTTTAGTAGGCTGGTGACCCTGCCTGTTGGCAGAGGGGTTGGAACCTGATGATCCTTCCAACCCAAGCCATTCTATGATTCTATGATTCCACCTTACTTCAGTCTGACAAACTGTCCCACAAAATGACAAGATATCTCACATTTCCCTAGTTCTTAAAAGAGCAGAACACAGGGAAAAGGATGACAGCATTTTGTAACCTCTCACCATGGCTGCTGCATAACCTGGGCTATCATCCCCATCATTGCAGGGCTGTGTTAAGGCCTACAGCTGCAGATTGTGTTGGGTGCTCTAATTCCATTCATAGCATCAAAGCATCCCCTGGGCTCACTGTTAAGCAATCAGCTGGCTGTTTGAGAGAGGATATGAACAACTTCCTTGTTCTACCTTTGCAACATCTGTCTTCATCTAACTCCAAACTGCATGTCTGACAAGCTCTTTGCAGTGCTTTCATATATAATAAATGTAACTATGGAATGCAAGTCTTGTGGGGCGAGGCTGAAGAAATTGGGATTGTTCTGTCTGGAGAAGAGGAGGCTCGAGGAGACCATATCACTCTCTACAACTCCCTGAAAGGAGGTTGTAGTAAGGTGGAGATCAGCCTTATCTCCAGGTGATAGGACAAGAGGTAATGGTTTTAAGTTGTTCCAGAAGAGATTTAGGTTGGATATTAAGAAAAATTTATTCTCAGAAAGAGTGGTGATGTATTGGAACAGGAAGCTAAGTAAGGTGGCGGATCACTGTCCTGGAAATGTTCAAGAATCATGTAGATATTTTTCGGAGGGACAAGATTTAGTAGGCTTGGTGGTGATGGGTTGACAGACTAGATGATCTTAGTGGTCTTTTCCAAACTTAATGACTCTATGATGCTATGATTCTAACTTTGGGATATCTGTCTTACTCCAGCTCCAACCTGCAGGCCTGGCAAGCACTAAGTAGTGTTTTCATATATAATAAATGTGTATGGAGAAGAATTAGTTTAATCATTCTTTAATCTTATAGTTTTGATATAATAATCAGTAGCAGAAACAGGAAGGTTAGGAGCCTGTTGTTGATATCTTACAGTAGCAAGTGAACTATACAGAAGTGTATTTTACTCTTGTTAGCAGTACAAGGAAAATAAACTGGCTTTGCTGACACTGTTCAGGTCACTTTTTTCCCCCTTAGCTGAACATTTTTTCTGTGTGAATTTTATCTATAACTTCAATCGGAAGCATATGTTATTGTAGCCAGAGCCAAATGTTTTAGTATTGCTGCAGTGTGCTTGCCATTCCTCTCCGACTTCAGCCTCTGTGAAGATTACAGCACTTGCTATCATAATGCAATTTTAAAAGTGACTTTTTGCTTGCTGGAGGTCAATAGGACAAAAGGTTATTCCATGGCAATTATTTTTCCCATGGTTTCAAAAGGAAAATTCAGGTCACATTACTTTAAAATGTATTTCACCCCCCTAATATTTCAGTTGCTCACTTTCTGCCAATCATACTTTTCCAAAGTTGCCTCAGATATTGTTAAGAGTTTTCTGTTTTACTGTTCATCTGCTCTGTAGGCAAAGGTAGTTCTCATCAGAGAAAGAGATCTGCTTTTCCCTAAAAAACACAAATTCCCCAATGAGGAAGAAAAAAAAAAAAAAAAAAAAAAGGAAAAAAGTAAAAGCTAATACTGAAATCAGCAAGAGTTTTCAAGAACACACTGGATTTTTTCTACAACTAAGAATCTATCATTTTAGAAGGGGAAAGTTATATTTGTTAGGTTCCTGACTGCCAAGCTTCATATCAATCCTCAGTTCAGGGGGATACTGTTGGCAGTGCCTTCACCCTTAATAAACCACTTAGACTCTTTTCAGTCGAGTAAGGTATCTTCAGACTCTCATTGCACTGTGATGTGGCTTTAGTTGATAAATAAGGCAGAGGATCTCTTTCCTCTCCGCTCTCCCTTCAATACGTTAATATTGATTATTTAGAAGTAAGGAGTCCCAAGGAGTGGAAGTGGATATGCCTCAGTGCCTTGAACAATTTTTTTCCCTCTATTGGGATAGTACAGGGTGAATTAATAGTGTGCTTGCAGACACTAGGTAATGTTAATGTACTTGCTATTGATACAGTAAAATAACATGACTAACTTCAGCTTTACTTAAAATAAAACATTAATTTTCTAAGGCCACTAAGATTTATGTAGCTGGTCAGTTGAATGCATACAATTTTTGTTTTCAAATACACAAAATTTTCTTTTTTAAACACAAGGAGGATTTTTATTGCCAGATGAAAAACAAAAGGTGTCTTTAATTCATTACTTATGCTCTCAGGCTCTTGTCTGCCTTTAACCTAAGTTTCTGCTTGATACTGTGGGTAAGAAGCTGCTTTTTATACAACGTAATAATATTCAGTAGCATTATCCCTCGTGATTCTGTGAATATGTGAAAATGCATAGCCTGTAGTTTTGTATTTGTTTCAAAAAATGTTTCCATAAAAAGAAAATCTATTGGCAATGAGGGAAACCCAACTTCTCTGTTAGCTCATATGTATGTTCTGGGAAATGATTGCAGTCATACTGGACTAAGTAGAGGGTATTTAGCAAAAGACTGGACTTCTCTTGGTTGTAAGTGCAGATGAAGACATTCAAGACCTGCCTGGACACCTATCTGTGCAACCTGGTCTATGAAGCCTGCTTTGAGAGGGGGGTTGGACTTTGGAGGTCCCTTCCAGCCTCTACAGTTCTGTGATTCTGTGATAGTATTGAAGTCACAATACTTTCTTGACCTTTAAGTATAGTTAAAACATCTGTAGTCTTCCTCCCACAGTTCCTATTCTTCATGAGGACCATCTCATCAACATACTGTGATGGGAACCTTAGAGGAAATTGCTAGTGTAGACTGTTGGTCAATCTAATGCCATATCGGTGATGGGTGCCCTTCCACCATATGGGTTAACAGGGATCACAACGCAGCAGCTTGGGCTGGGAGGCAGTGAAGGCATTATCATACACATTCAACATGCTGCCACATTCCCTTTTCTCTTCTGGCCCCACCAACCAATTGCTGTGCAATTTTATGCAACTCATCTGAACTTGAAGTTGTTCAGCCATCTGTAACTCCAGTGTAGTAATAAATTATGGGTAGAACTCAAATTACAGCAAATTTGGCCCTGCTTTTCTCTTTACACTCTGATCCTAATTTCTGCAAACGTGTTTCTAGCTCATAAATATTCATGGCATAGCTCATATAAATAATTTTTTTCTATGTGTTATTCATGCACTGTTTGCTTTGATTGTCCAAGTTCCTCTATGTGTTACTTATGGTGGGTGAACGGTCATAAAAGTCACATACAATTACTGTTGGTACCTGAAGGGATATTTGACTGAATTTTCTAGATAGGAATACAGCAAACAACAAACTGTGGATAATGAACTGACAAATTCATTGACAAAGTAACTAATAACAAAATGTATAGAATGAATATTTGGAGGAATAATTATTTGTGCTTAAAATCATGAAACTTTTAAGATTTGCCAGCATTTTTTCTCCTAGAGAAACTGATATTCATTTGAAAGCTCATGAATGATATATAATCTCATCTCACAAATACTGACAGCTCAAACCTCAATTAAACAAGCCTCAAAAAACTCCTGGGAGATAGGCAGTAATCATGGTTCTATATTAGTAAAACTGATACGTGAATATTTTCCCAAAGTATGGCATTTGATGAGTATTTTAATACCACTGAAAGAAACATACTTTCTGCATTAGCCACAATATTTGCAGTTTCTCAGTAAAGTTCCTGAAAAGTACCTACAACCTGGTTTTGGGTGTTCTGCATTCTCTGTACTCAATCGGAGAATTGTGAAGAGGACATTTTTAAGAAGATATGCAATAAGAAATTCCTGGCTCTCCAAAAAATCTTCTTGTGTAAGATGACAAAAAAGAAAGCATCCAAATTTCCTCATCTTCTAAATCAGTGTTGCAGTGGCTAATCAGACTGGAAAGAGAGAACACAGACACTTGGTGGGCAGAAGATGGGGGCATTGCAGTAAAAAGGAGCAGCACTGAAGCTGATTTCCTTCATGCTATCATTAATATGGAATAAACCAATACCTGTAATAGCATAAATGGGATCTGAATTAGTCTTATCTTCCCTGCAACTTTCAGTCTTTTTCATCCTGCTTATCTAACATCTTGTCTCTTTACTATTGTATTAACAATTTTACCCTCAAACTGCAAGAACAGTTTCTACAGCCTGACATTTGTCCTAAAGACAATATAACCTCTGGATTCAGAAAATGATTTGTTAAACTAGATCAAGGAAATTCTGCTGACCTCACAGAGCTGACAGTAGCTCTCTTTCTGATGCACTGTCAAATCTAACCAGCTAATTCTCCCTTTTCTCTCTTTTCCCAGTAGGTGAACACACTTAACAGCCTTCAAAGCAGCCATGCTTCTTTCTTTCTTAGACTAATGCTCTCCATTCTCAAAGCAGGAAAGAAGTTGGGGTAAGTTCCTAT
The DNA here is from genome assembly GCF_019238085.1 of Lagopus leucura. Taxonomy (NCBI): domain Eukaryota; kingdom Metazoa; phylum Chordata; class Aves; order Galliformes; family Phasianidae; genus Lagopus; species Lagopus leucura. The sequence continues at coordinate 84,596,953 of NW_024962263.1, read as the reverse complement.
TAAGCCAACACAGCTCTTCTTAAAATCTCAAGGCATCAGTGCTCCTACCCTCTTGAACCTTTCACACTCTTAACAGCTTGTGTTTTTCACTTTTCTTTTTAGCTGGAGTTTTTGAAAACTTACTTTTTTCTTCCTCCTGCCTGAAGATATTTCTCTTACCAGAATTTTTAAATTCCTTCACAGTGCAGGATTAAGGAGCTGGTGCAAGTTTGCAACTTTATCAGTGTACTATCACACTTCTCCAGTCCAGTGAGTGCTAGGAAAATAGGCTCAGAAATGGAAGAAAAGTGAGTGACATGATACCTAGAAGGAATGCACCTTGTGCTCCCAGGGCTGCACTGTGAGTTAGACTCCTGTAGAGGTCTAGCTCTTTTTCTGCCATTGATTTTGGCTCTGACCTTTGGTTGATTGTTAAATCCTCATTTTTCAAAGGTGCTGAATGATTGCCATTAGGTAAAATTCTGTTTTTAACTGAAGTCAGTAAGAGCTTTGCATCTGGAAGCTAGGATTTCATCTGCTTCTGTGGGCCTTTGGAAAATCAGTGGCTGGGGAAGGTGGACTTGGTAAGGGGAGACATTAAATCAAAACCAAGTAAGAAGTAGCATTAGTTGTGTTTAGTTAACTTCAAGATATGATTCTGTCCCTTAAACTGCGAGGCAGATTAGTGACTGATCTGATAAAGTAATGAATTTCTTGTCAGTAAAAGCTGAGCCATCCAGCCTGTGAAGTGAATGATTGATTATAAATGGAATGTAAGAGCTTAATATCTGACATAAGCCTTGTTAACAGGGGAGATGAAGGAATAGCATATGATGTCTTCCTGGACTCAGTAAGGACTTCGAAACTGTTAAAAATAAGATCAGAAGCTGTTGGTGTCTAGACTGGATGAATATAGTGAAGTACATCCAACACTAGCTTAATGGCAAAGCCCAGAAGGTAGTCAGTGGTCCAAAGCCTACACAGAGGCCAATAGAAAGCAGAGTATCCCAGGGATCAATACTGGATCCAGTCTTGTGTAATATCTTCAATAACCATCTGAATGATGGGGCAGTATGCATGCTCAGTAAATTTGCGGATGACACAAAACCAGGGGGAGTGGCTGAATTCAAAGAGAGCTGAGCAACCATCCAAAGGGATCTTTACAGAAATCTCGTGATGTTTAGCAGAGAGAAGTGCAGAGTCTTGCACCTGGGGAGGAACAATCCCGAGTATCATGCTGGGGCCACAGCTGGAAAGCAACATAGCAAAAAAGGACCTACAACTTCTGGGATTGTTGTCTGGAGAAGAGAGGACTAGAGGGAGACATTATCACTCTCTACAGCTCTCTCAAAGGAGGTTGTACTAGATAGGTGTTGGCCTCCTCTTCAGGTAACTAGAGATAGGGTGAGAGGGAATGGTCTTAAGTTGCTCCAGGGGAAGTTCAGGTTGGATATTAGGAGAAATTTATTCTCAGATACAGTGGCAAGGCATTGGAATCTTGCTGTTCAGGGAGGTGGTAAAGTCATCATCTCTGAAGATGTTCAGGAAGCATGTAGATGTGACATTGAGATTCATGGTTTAGGGGGCTGGTGGTGAGGGGTTGATGGTTGGATGATCTTAGTGGTCTTTTCCAGCCTTATTAATTCTATGATTCTATGACATTAGTTTGAATATGTGCTAGCAACATGCCCTTGATGCTAAATATAATGGCATCCTGGGCTACATTAGGCAAAGTATTGCCAGCAAGTCTCAAGAGATGATCCTTCCCCTCTGCTCAGAAGCTCAGTAGTGGTGAGGTCACACCTGGAGTATTGTGTCCAGAGACATGGACATGCAAGGAGAGTATGACATAGGGCCACCAAGGGGTTAAAGCACTTGTCTTATGAGGAGAGGCTGATAGGGGTATGAATTTTTAGCATGAAAAAAAAGACAACTAAGAAAATATGAAACCGCATTTTTGAATAAAGGCTAAGTGGAGCTGAGCTATAAGCAACAGCAAAGGGCTAAAGAATTCACTTAAACATAATGAATAGCAATGGCAAATGGGTATAACAAAAGGACATGCAGCAGCCAACGGAATAGCTGATTTGTTTGCAATAAACTACCTAAATGGTGTGCTTTCTGCTATGTATCTAAGGACATGACTTTTCAGCAGCAGGAAGCAGATCTCAGTTGTCATAGATTGTCGTAATTCTGATGACTCCAAAGGTGCTATAATGATTATTCTAGTAAAGAGTTAGAGCCTACCTGCTTTCCAGTTTGTTATCTAAGAAAAATGTGATAGAGCATTCACAAACTGCAGAAATGAAAACACTTTTCACACCCACATTTAACTTCTTTGCCCATCCTGTTATAAATAAAACTACTTGACATTTTTCATTCACATCATTTGTCAATAATTAAAAAGGCGTTTCAGTCTTCTTTGTTTTATTTTTTGTTTTGTTTTTTAAATATTCTAGCCCTGTTTGCACTTTATTTCACCATGTTCCCACAAATAAAAACATAAACAACATTTTCTCAATGCCTTTTGTTTTAATCTTTTTGAAAAGTGAAAAGCTTTTAGATTTTTCCCTGTTTACTTTTTCATATCGTCACAAGATGACGTAGGGTGTTGTGCTGTTCCTCTAATCAGACAGATCATAAATGTAATTCCAAAAAATGACTGAAAATTTAGATAGCTAACAAGGCCTGGCTAATTTAACCATTAGCAATTGATGATTTAAACTGGCAGTTTCTAGTGGGGACGTTAGTTCATATCAGATACCAGAAGAAAAACTGACCATGTGATCAGATTCTGCCTGAATGAAGTTTCCTTCTTTGATGCCCAGAGGGCTGGCAGCTCAGACATAAATCAACAAAGAGGGATGATAGGTCTGACCCTGAATGATATTTCAGATCAATTCTTTGCAATACTTTTATTTTATTTTATTTTATTTTATTTTATTTTATTTTATTTTTTGTAAGTTTAAAGAAGATAAGCTGTCCTATCTTGTGACCAGATCAAATTACAAATCTCAGATGTGTTCAGAGGAGAATCTGTTTGGTAAACTGTTTTCATCTAAAACCAACCTTTGCAGTTCTGACTCCTCTCCTGGAAATCTCCAGCTTGAGTTTCCCATTTTATCTTACTGCCTTTTTCATCTTTGAGCTATTTGTCACGATTTCATTGTCAGAATAATCTTCACATCTTATCCTCACTATTTCTATAGATTTGTGCCTCTCCTGATGTGTCCCTGTTATGATTCACCTACCCTCTCAATATGGGAAATTTAGCAGATGTCACCTGGAGAGGCTCTCCAGGGGAAACACAATTCCTTCTTGATAAGAAGGGAGGTGAAACAACAATATAGAGGAAATTACATTGAATGATGTGGTATAGGATTGAGCACACAACATCAGAAAATGCAAGGGACATTCTCCATTATCCCCCTCCTTCCTCATCACCTTCCAAGCAAACACATCCCCAGTCTTTCGAATTCCTGAGATTACATAGGTTGCGATCACCAGGAAAATATCCTTGCTTCTTGACTTTTGTAGGTTTCTTTAGCCTTAGCGTAGTTCTTTCTCAGGCTATAACTGTCTGTTATAGGGAGCTCAACATAGGAGGAGGGTTTTACATCAACAAACTCAGATCAGAGTTTGTGTTTTCCTCAGTATTATTGTACCATTTCCCTTCTTATGCTTTGCTCATTCTCAAGCTTCATGTATAATTTTTCTGTCCTCTCTGGACAGGATTTGTTAAATATCACATGCAAGTCTTACTAGGGTGTCTTTCCTCCCAGTTTTGAAGTCATATACATTAAGAAAAATACTACTTGCTCCATTCCTGCAGTGAAAAGTTTACCTGAACTCATACCAATGGTCTTTGCCATTCTTTACCAATTCTTAGCAACTTTTCAGAGAGAAATGTGTTCAACAGCCTCAGAGGAACATCCCTGCTCAGGTTTCAGAAAACACTGTACCATTTTAATGAAATACTGCATCCAGAGCCTGATGTTTAGTCTCATGGGGAGGTAATGATTGGCAACAGATATATTTAAGACCAGAGACTGTGGCAGAAGACATCCTTTTTTGTGCGTGTTTGCTGTTTTTAGTTTTGTTTTTTTTTTTCACACTGGAACCAATTATAGGGCATGAGAGCAAAATGAAACACAGTCTAAAAGCAATATGGAGGTAGAAATATAGAATAACAGAAGCTTTTGAGTTAGAAGGGACTTAAGGGTCATATAGTCCAGCTCCTCTGCAATGAACAGGGACACTTACAGCTAGAGAAGGTTGCTCAGAGCTCTGTCCAGAGTCACCTTGAATGTCTCCAAAGATGGAGCATCCACAACCTCTCTGGGCAACAAGGCTAATACATTAAATTAATTAATAACTAATAATAATTATATATTAATTATTAATTAATTAATATATTAATAAATATAACTAATAATAATAATAAATATAACTAATAATAACTAATACCTAATTCATCTAATACCTAGGAGTGCACAGTTTAATTTACTTTCTTCAAATAAGGATAACAATCAGCCTAGTTTATGATTTCAAAAGAAGTAATGAGCAAATGAACCAAATTCTTGGCTTACTCTGCTCAAGCACTCTACTAAGCTAAGACGGCTTAGTCCACATTCCACACTTTCTGTCAGGTTGTCTGGGCCAATCCATTCAGAGTATTTTCTTTAATTTCAAAAGCCAAACTGTCTACTCCTGTTACCAGTGAAAGATAGAAAAAAAGTGTTGCTGAAATTGTGTCAAATTTTTTGGTCATTACATAAATTCCTGGTAAGGAAATAATTCAGGGAACCATATGACCTTAATTAGTTCTAGTTACTCCATGTCCAAAAGAGGAAAAAAAATTATTTTGCCTGTGCAGTATTGAATAGATTTGTGACAAAGCATACCAAGACAAGTCCCACAATTCATTGTTGCCTCCTCAGGGATTTTTCAAATACTCAAAGTGTAGTTTGAAATCAGTCACTGGGAGACTTACAATGATAAGTTGGAAGTTCCTGATGCTTTCCAATATCACATACAGACTAAACTGGGAAGATAAATCTCTGATTCTCAGCAGTCACAACTATTTACACATTTGTACAAAAAGGTGGGGGTTAAAACTTATCTTACAAATTATGCAAGGAAAGTGATAGTCCAAGACATATTTGTTTCCAAACTCCATAATTAGGCTCCCAGATGACTGGCTGCTGATTGCTTAGCACTTTTTAAAGCCTTAAGGCTGCAATTTTTGCAAAACTAATGAAAATGGTTTCAGGGGAACTTTACAGCTTCCACAGAATGTGAAACATTGTAGTCCCCAGGACTTTTGTTCCCTCTAACCAAAAGCAAAGTCTGGATCTTCACAAGGATAAAATGTAAAAATAATTCAGAGAAGCTGCAGAATGTTTTAATTTTGAAGCCAGCATACAGAGCTGAGGGGAAAAAAAAAAAAAAAAACTGCAAAAAAAAAAAAAAATTTGGGTGGCTGATAGAGCATAAATGTGAACTTTAATTTCTAAGTATTCAAAATATCACTCTAGTATATGATTGCCCCATTTTGATTTATTTGATCAGAATTCTTTCGTAGATATTGGAAAGTTTTAAACAGGCAACTTTCTGTCTCAGGACAGATAGAACAGAGTAAGAGACTTAAGGAGTTTCTGTACTATGTCTATTCATAGAATCATAGAATCATTATCTATTCTATCATTATCTATTATCTCATTACTCCTTAGAAGAACTACAACCCTGCAATTTTGTCCAAGAAGGGGCAAGTACTGCTGATACTTAGATTTCTTTCTGTAGTGAACTGCAGAGGCTGTTTGTTGCAGATTTTCCTTTCTTCTGCCATGTCAAAAAGGAATGTCTTGGCATGTTTTGCTTTGGTATTCACTTTCTTACTGTTGAACAGCTCCATATGTTAAGACTAAAATTAACACCAAAACTGCCAGACTAATTTGGTTCAGCTGAACCAATTCAGCTCTGGAAAGCCCAATGCTGGAATAAGAAGGTACTAAAACTTCTGGCAGCTATGGAAGAAATAAATTCCATGTTGTAATAAGAAGGATGTCGATGACAGCAAACCAATGGTCTGTTTATTCAGCAGAGTTATCCCCTTCTTTATTTTTGTTGCCAGCATAACTGGAATTTAAGAAAAGGAACTGTTGTGGTTTACCCTAGTGGGTGGCTCAGCACCACACAGTTGTTCAATCACTTCCCCCCTTCAAGTTGGATGGGGGAGAGAATCGGGGGGGAAAAATGTAGAATACATGGGTTAAGAAAAACTACTAAGATGGAGAAAAGGATAATATTCATGACTACGTGTATATACATACACATATGAATGCATATTACAAGCAATGCACAAGCACCACTCCCTGAGTGATGCTCAGCTAGATCCCTGACAGTGGAAGAGAACAAGATGAATTTCCAGCACCTTCAAAACTCCTTCCACATGATGTCATACGTTATGGAATAACATATGGTTTAAGTCAGGTGCCTGGTTTAAGTCAGCTGTCTGGTTTAAGTCAGCTGTCCTAATTCTGTTCCCTCCCAGCTCCTTGGGCCCCTAGCTGTGAATAGCCTTGGCTTTGTACAGTACTGCTTAGCAGGAACTATAAACATTGGTTTGTTATCAACATCGTTTTTCCCCTGAGCCAGAACATATCTTCATACCCAGCACTCTGAAGAAAAATCCATCCCAGCTGAAACTAAGACAAACCAGGGTGCCCAGTGCAAGTGCCTCTGACCTTCAAAAATAATTGGATGTAGATCCAAACCTGGCAGCCTAACCATATACTAAAGTCTCTTGAAATCATACTATCCATCAGTAAGACATGCAAAGTGAAATATGGAAGAAAAGGTCACATTAGCAGGAAACAGATAAAATGATTCCACGAGGTTCATTTTATTTAGTGTGACCAGCTTCCGCATTTCAAATTGCAAATCCACACAAAAATCTGATGGCAGAGACATGAACACTCAGGCATATACAGTATCAGAGTGACATTTCAGAAATGTTATGCAAGAAGTTACACTCACATGACTGCAAATAGTGGTTGTTCAATCTCCGGAGATGGCACAAAACTCTTCATTCTCTGAAAACACTGCCACGAGGCACTGCAGATTGGCTTTATGGTGTATACACATACAAACCACCTTGCTCTAGTAGAAAGGCTGAAGCAATTATTAGAAGCACAGACTGTAATGATGCAGTAGATACACTACTAACTAAACAGAAATTGATAGTAAATGTTCAGCTTAGTAAGAAGCAAATTATTTCTTTGTCCCACTGACCAAGGTGCCTCTGCCATTACAGAAAAATAAATTTTGCATTTCCATAACTGTTTTCTTCTTGGAATTTTAAAGAAAATGATTTTTTTTTTAAACTATAAAAGATCAATTAATTTATCCAAAAGTATTCCTAGTCGTTTTCAGCTAGTGTGTAAAGGCACTGAATAATGAGCCACAGATTTTCTAGAAAAAAAAAATGGATGGCAGCATGCAGATCATTCAGAAGACAGTCCAGCTTTATTACTCTTAGGATGCAGGCTCTCAGGTAACTTTTCTGAGCCCAGAATAACAACAATATTGCATGTATAGAGCTAAACTTTACTTCAACCTCAAATTCAAACTCTGAATAGAAAAGGTGTGAGCAGAGAAAGAACAGGAAAGTAACAGACAAGAAGAGTGTCAGAAATCTTCAAGGACTTTGCCACTACATACCACTGACCACATTACTTTCCTTCATCAAGGAGATTCACTGCCCTTTATTCCAGCAGCCCACTTATAGTAAAGGCCTAACTGACCTGGGCAATATGTGTATGGGGACAAGTATTTGACACATCATAGCTAGTTTTAAATAGTAAGACAACTCCCATATTGAACTCCCCAGAAAGGAACATGAAGTAAAGCTTGAGATCTACACCTGCACACCTCTGATTTTCCAGAAGAATCACAAACAAAAGAATGGAACCAGACTCAGCCATCTCCTAGCACTCTTTTCAAAACTTCTTGGTTTTGCCATCCTGACCTCGCATTGTATGAGTCAATGGATTAAATCAGTTATGGGCTCATCATTATGATCCGCTACAAAATCTAACTTTCATCAATCTCAGAAAACCACTTCAGAATGGCAATTGCTCTATTGCTACAGAGAAAGACCACTTCTGAAAGAAACCAACTAAGGTTATTTTTCAGCAGTGATATTAATATTGCCTTCCTCTTCAGAACAACTTCTTAACAAATAAAGCTTCACCAAAATTTTGTCTGCCATGCATCCTTCTGATCACCATGTATTTCTTACTTTCCATAGTAACTTCCTGCGGTATCTCCCCTCTCTTCCCTCATACCCTCAATTTAAACATTTCTCATTTTGCATTAGACTATGAGAGCTGTGTAAGGTGTATTCCCAAGGAAATTTCTGAAGACCAGTCTGTAGAGTTAAATTTGTTGTTGCTTTGTTTTGTTAGTTCTTTTTGTTCTTGTTTTCCTTCCTTTTCTATAAATTGTTTTGGAGACAAATTAATCTCAAGAAATGTTGATGTATTTGAAAACACTTCAACAGTCACATTACTTGCTCTGAATCACCCACTCATCTGTACTACTAATAACATGGAGTACATCGGGAGGGACCATGGTCCATACTGAGTCTAGGAGCAGACATTCTCTGAAGAAATCTTTTTCATGTTAATGACTCATTTGTATTCAATAAACAACTATGCATGTCTATAGAAATCACACCAAGTTTAAGATTCAGTTGTCTAACAGTATTAGTGCAACATCATGCATCATATTTTCAGATGCAGCAATCTGTCTCATCCTAATTCTAAGACCTCAAAGAACATCCCTACTGAGTCTATAAATCACTGTACTGATGTAGTAATCTTTCACACAATGGCTGGAGTAGAGCTATGTAAGTTTCTCCTTTATGGCTCTGCCAATGCAGCTTAGAACTGATTCCCAGGCAGAACAGAGAAAAATATATGATTTTTAAAATTCCATAACAGGAAGAGAGGAGAGGAGAGGAGGGGGGGGTGGGAGAGGGGCGGGTGGAGAGGGGAGGGGAGGGGAGGGGAGGCTAAACACAGTGGGAGAATCACCTCTTTTTACCAGCTAATGCCCCCAGGATGTGGTTTGCCCTCATGGATGCCAGGGTACATTGCTGGCTCCTGCTGAGTTGCTGTGACCATCATGCCCAGATTCCTTTCTGCTGAGATATTCTACAGCTGCTCATCTCCCATCTATACCCCTGTCTGGCATCATTCCATCTCAGGTGCAGCACCCAGTGTTTATCTTTGATGAATTTATTGCTGTTGCTGATTTTCCAATGGTCTAATAAATATATTTAGATCTCTGCAAGGCCTTTCATCCCTGCAGGAGTTCAACTGTACCTCTCAGTAGTTCTTGTTGTGACAATTTTTCAAAACTTCCAAATGAGTAGACAAAACAAAACAAAACAAAAACAAACAACTGAAAAATGGCTTAAAACTGAAAGAGAGGAAATTTAGATTAGATGTTAAGGGGAAATTTTTCACTCAGAGGGTGGTGAGAAACTGGCAGAGCTGCTCAGAGAAACTGTGGATGCCTGGAGGCATTCAAGGCCAGGGCAGCCTGAGCTGCTGGGGGGCAACCCTGCTCATAGCAGGGGTTAGAACTAGATAATCTTTACGGTCCTTTCCAACTCAGAATAGATTTATATTTTGACAAATCTTTACCAAATAGGCTTTAAGCTGTACTGAAACAGAAACACAACTCAAATAAACTCTCTGACACGTTTAGAACAAGGACTTGAACCCATTTCTCCATCACTGATCTGTTGGCTCTAGGCTGATCAGACAAAGAATCTCTCTTCTTGCAGTGGCTCTGAGCAACCTGATCTAGTTGCAGGTGTCCCTGTTCCTTGCAGGGAAGTTGGACTTGCTGATCTTTAACGGTCCCTTCTAACTCAAATGATTCTATGATTTTATGATCAGATACGACAGAGACTGTCCCACCCTACACTGAAGAAATCCATGCTTGATGCTCACCAGCAGAGAACCGGGAATTGTAATCACCTAATTGAGTCTTTCAGACATCAGTAGCAGTAAATTCACCTTATAAAGGAAGTTCAAATAGAAGAAAAGCTTTTCATTTGTCTCCAGGGGCAGATAATAACTCCAGAGATGGCTCCATCTAGGTGAAACATTCAGTATAAAATATAAGAAGCAGAATCTCTGTACTTATTTCCAAAGGTAATAATTAATATGAGGAAGCTATTAAAATGCTCTGCCTCTTTTATTTATAAGCAAGGGCTTACTTTCTCTTCAGACTGCTGTTTGCACTTGTTGATCCCTGTGATGGAAGTATTATGGCAGAAGTATATTTTTCCCACACCTTGGAAGTATTCTCCTTTCTTCAAGCAATCTCTCCTATAAGTTAACAAACTTATTATTTCTGTCTTTACAGGGAATATTTAATAGAACAGAAGCAGTTCCTAATACATATATAATATCTTCACCACATCTATATAGCCTGGAGTGTCTCATTTACAGCTGTGTATTGAAATGACTTTCAGGCTCTTGGTTTATTTCCTGAAAGAGCATGAAATACATAATCAGGACTAATTTTTCACTGTTCTGGATTATCTTTATATGGAAGATAAGAGGTTACTTTCCAAAAATGAAAAAGGAAATGTGAGGGAGCAATGAAAATGGAGATTCATGTATCCTAGAAGGCTTTCTCTAGGTCACTGTGAGAGAACAGGACATCACAAAGGCAAAAGAAACATTTTCTTTCAGATATCTTCAGGAATTCCCTAGTGTGTCCTCCCAATACAGAATGCCTCATTATCTTCTCATAGCAGTATGTGCATGTGTGGAGGGTATCAAGATACTCATACCATTTCTGGGAACCACTGAACAGTTTCTCACATCAAATTGTTAATTCCCCAAGACAACAGCCCTGGTCTTATTCTCTGCTAATGTCCTGAATAATCTGCTAAACACCTGCTATAGCATATGATTAAATTGCACTGTGTTGGCATTAAATCTGCAGTGCCAGGAGGGGCATTGCAGATGTTTCTTTTAAACTAATCAGAAAGTAGAAATATGAAACATACAATATAACCAATATCTCTGCAGTACTATTTTAAGCCCTGACATAGGCACATTCTGTGCTGCTTCCAGTAACATCTAGAGGCCATATAAAGACTGCATTCAAGGGTAATGGTTTTCCTTACTTGTGAGCTTTACTAATAATTTTTCAGACTCTTTCATATACAAGACAAATTTTGTCTCTTTCTCTCTTTTAAATTTTATTTTGTTTTGAACTTCAAGTCACTTCCTTATTAATAAGGACTGACTGGTAAACCTTACTGGTGACTTTGTACATTAAACAAATATTTACTCTCAGCAAGGCTGTGTTCCATTCCAAGTCTTGTGATGATACATTGCTTAGGGCACGATTAGGTTTGTGAGCAGCTGGTCTGAGTCTCCTTATCACAGATGATAAAAGGGAATACAAGGGAAACAGAAAAGTATGCCCATTATTATATTACTGGGCAGATCATTCATCATTTAGCTTTAGCAGAATATCTATTACTATACTTAGTTTAATTCAATTCCAAAAATAGATCCTAAATGAAAGCTCCCTGTGCTAATGCTAAAGATTTTGTAGCCCCCTCAAGTCAGCACTGCACAGGTTTTCATATTTACCCTTCCAGGGTTAATTCTGAGTCTACTGGTGACTAAGCCAAGCCTCCATATGAGTTTGTCAAGAATCAACAACCATGGAGAGAAGCAGAGGTAAAATGAAGTTACCTGAACTCCGATGTTCTCTCTTTTCCCCTCCATGAACAATATCATTTCACCCAAGAAAGCCTTTCACTCCCAGAAAGTTAGAATAGATCAGAGAAAGGTAGGTGTATCACCTAGATCTACTTTGATCTATGTACTTAAACCGAAATATTTGATTCCTTTCCATAATATCTCTGATGCTCTCTTAAGATGAAAACCTTCTCCCACAATCCCTGGGAAAGTACTGTAACACACATCAATTTACTGCATCATGAAAAGCCACAACTTATGCCCTCCTAGCAATATAAGTGACTCAAGAAATAGTAGGGACACCATAATTTCAGTAGAGTTCTCCAACATGAATCATGGACTCCACTGATTCAGATTTTCAAATATGAGGGTCAAAGTTGCTTCAGGAGTAATGAGATGCCTTAAGAGGTGCAAACTGGAATCTATTTCACTAAATGAGTATACTTCTGAGGTTAGACCTGTATCTCTAAGATGATGTTCTAGGATGTCTTTGCAGACAACAAGGAGCAGGTCAGTAGAGTTTCACTGTTCATCCCACTTTAAAGGAAAGAACCACATTTAGCCAGAAGAATCATACACTAACTTCCATGGAGTATATTGATCAGATCACCCTTAACTATATTAGAATCTAAGCAAGTAGTAGACGACTAATGTTAGTTTAGATGAATCATCAAACTGGACACCTTACAATCTAATCTTCTTGGAGCCATTATCTAAGATCCTTCTAACTTTCTGCTAGGAGCTCTGAGTGCTTTTTGAGTTCATCAGAAGAGGTAAAGCTATGTCTTCATTGGCCTGCTAGAAGTGGGAAACAAAAGAGATCATCGAATCACATTGTTGACAAAGTAATGTAAAGGAATGAAAAGGCATTTGTCTGACCTTTCTGTGGGTTTTATAGCTGAACTTGAAGTACCCTCTAGTAACAAGCAAAGGTCTTGACGTTTTAGCTAACCACTGCAGAGGTAAATGACAAAACCTTCACACTGTGCAAGAAGCAGTAAGTCAGTTTTAGAGATTGTCCTTCAAAGAGATGCCACAGTAGGGTGTTGCAGTGACAAGAGATTAATGCTATGACTAATGTTAGCATCATCATCCTCTCTGTTGATAACGTGTCTGAATGATACAAAAATAGTAAAAATCTAAAGCACACTAGGTATTGTAGAAAAGTTTAATTACACTTCATTATTTTAAAGTGGATTATTACCACAGCAGACACTGTATAATAACACCTGGAATATCAAATGAAAATACTGAAAGTACAGCAAAATGAAAAATTGAAATATTTGATTCGGCACATGTAAAAAGGTCAGAATTTTCCTCATGGGTCTTCTTCCAAAAGAGGAATCCTGAAAAGTCAATCTGATTTATAAAACATTTCAAATTACTGATATAAAAAGTTTTCATAAAGGTTTTGTTGTGGTCTCCTCTGTTATTTGCATACTTGTATATCTCTTTTTTAAACATGTAAGCTTGTTAAACTATTGTAAGATAAAATTAATGTTATTATTATTAAGAATGACTTCCAGGCCTCCCCCAGGTAGGCTGGCAGCTTGCAGGAGCAGTTTTATTCTGACCTATCTGGGCAGCATTTTCATTTTGATTAATTATAATAAGATCAGTGGCTTTTAAGCAGGACTGGTGTGCAGCAAGTCTGTGAGTCTGGACTTCCTGCACTTAGAGAGAGAAGATGGAGAAAAGAAATCACTCCCAACATGAAGGAAATCCAGTCTCTGACGTTAATGTTTATAAAAACTTCTGTGGATATCAGAAGTATAAAGAAAGACCTCAGTGGGAGACAGAAGAACAGATAAACCCAGCAAATGATGAAATCCATAATACCAAACAAGAGGTTAAAAGAACAGAGAGGCTTCAGCCCAGCTAGATTTGTGAATAGCTGAAGGAAAGAAAAAAAATTCTCTTGCACTGAAAATATATTTTAAAGTACTACCTATTGAAAATCCTCTGAATTCTAAAGGATTCCAAAGGATCACATTGTTGTCTGAAGTGGTACAACCATAACAGTTCATTTTCTTCCTTCTTCCTTCTGGACTGCAAACGCATATATTGTAACAATATAGTCAAGAGTGAGAAACATAAATATTAAGATCAGAGCCAGCACATGGAATAATCAACGTTTCTCTACAGCCTGTCCAAACCAATCAGTATGACACATTTAGGACCTCATTATACTCAGGGTTTTCCCATAATACAGTCCCTGCCATAGCTGTCCAAATACAAACCACTAGCACTGACAGGTAAAATTCCTGCTTGTACAATATCTACAGACATTGCAGAAAGTAGCCTGTGTGCAGGCCTGGAGGCCCCAGCACAAGAAGGATGCAGAACTGCTGGAGCTTGTCCAGAGGAGGGCCATGAAGATGGTCAGAGAGCTGGAGCACCTCTCCTATGAAGAAAGTTTGAGGGAACTGACCTTGTTCAGCTTGGAGAAGAGAAGGCTCCAGGGAGATCTTATTGTAACCTTCGGTACTTAAAGGGGTGCTCATTTGCAGGAAGGAGAGTGAATTCTTACATGGTTTAATAGTGATAGGACAAGGGGAAATGGCTTTAAACTAAAAGAGAGGAAATTTAGCTGAGATATTAGGAGGAAATTCTGTGAGACCCTAGCACAGGCTGCTCAGAGAAGTTGTGGATGCCCCATCCCTGGAAGAGTTCAAGGCTCATTTGCATGAAGCTCTGGGCAGTCTGATCTGGTGGGTAACAACCCTGACCATGGCAGAGGTTTGGAACTCAATGATCTCTGAGTTTTTTTCCAATTTAAGCTATTCTATGATTCTTTGAAAGCTCCCATTATCTCAGTGGCATTGAATCAAGCCATAGGCACTTTATAAATATTTTGGAGTGGTGTGGCTGCTGAATAGCTGCTAACACCAGGGCAAAGCTCTAGTGTCAGCAGGAGCATCATTTTATAACAGTGAAAAGAAGTAATTTGACAATAGTGAAAATAAAGCTTTATTGATGAAATAGTCACTAGGCCAGAAAATCAATTATCATAAATCTGCACTTGATACATGGTAACACTTCCAGAATCAGGATTTATCTTAACTGAACTCCTTCTGGTAACAGATCTCTTTGTTTTTCTTAGATGTTTGTTGTTTATCAGTAATCAAGCTTGGAACTGAATACTCAGATATTTTTTGCTTAATGAAATTCTGGGATTCAGCATACATAAACTAGATTTATACTGATAAATCAAACATGCTGAGGACCATCCTCTGGCACTAAATTAAATGGCATTGAAAAGGCTACTCCAAACTTTTCAAAATACCTCACCCTATTACACAGTAGCAGTGTGTGGCTGCATGGAGATTGCGTATTGGGAGTGGCTGCTGGACTGTGCTAATTGTTAAATTATGCTGAAGAACAGTTTGGGACAGTTTGACTTGACTAAAAGGATACCAGAAAACATTCCAACAATTTAAAAAGGAAGGCTATTGAGTTCTACCGTCAAGGGATATTTCCTGGCTCTGTTCAATTTTCTAGCATAGACAAAGTACCATGTTTGAGTCCTGAATATATGTACCATATACATGATTCTATGATTCTATGATTCTATATACTTAAAGTATCAACAGCATTCTCCAAAAACACCTGGAGAAATTTAGTGAGGTGTTTTGAAACATGTGCAAAGATCAGGACGGATTTCTGTGTGAGTTAAATATGTAAGGACAAAGTTTGAAATGGGTGTTTCAGTAAGTGATTTGATAATAGAGGCACTGAACAGGGAAGTTTGAAGCTGGCTGTCAGTCTTTAAAGGCTTTAAAGGTGGGAGCTGGATGCCAATCTCCTTTAGGAAGTACTGCAGTTTAGTAATGAGCATATGCTAAATGCTGAATTCCCAGTCCTGTACAGTCTGCAGAGGGAAGAGTTTACTCTGACCAGCTGTAATCTGGTCCTGTGGGCTGAAAGCTCAGTAACGGTAGGCGTGCACAGGGCATCTTCTGATCCAGTTTCATCTGAAATGAGTTTAGTTAACATACTTAAGGACCGCTCCCTGGGGCTAAACATAGGATGGTAAGTGGGGATGACTGGAAGAATACCTTCAGAAAAATACTTCAGATCCAAATTAATGCGTCCTTCAAAGAAGGACCTGGGGGTCCTGGTGGGTGAAAAACTGAATCTGAGCCAGCAGTGTGCTCTTGCAACTTGGAAAGCCAATGGTATCCTGGGCTCCTCTCTACTCTGCCCTGCGAGGCCACATCTGGAGTACTGAGTCCAGGTCTGGGGCCCCCAGTAGAAGAAAGATGTGGAGCTGTTGGAGTGGGTCCAGAGAAGGGCCATGAAGATGGTCAGAGGTTTGGAGCACCTCCCTTACAAAGACTGAGGGAGCTGGCTTGTTCAGCTTGGAGAACAGAAAGCTGCGACTTCATTGCAGCCTTCCAGTATTTAAAACAGGATTATAAACAGGAAAGCAACCATTTTTTTTTACAAGGGTAGACAGTGAAGGGACAAGGGGGAATGGTTTTAAGTTCAAAGATGGAAGATTTAGATTGGATGTTAAGGGAAAGTTCTTTACAGAAGGAATGGTGAAGTGCTGGTACAGGATATCCAGGGAGGCTGTGGATGCCCCATCCATGGAGGTGTGCAAGACCAGGTGGGATAGAGCCCTGGGCAACCTGGTCTAGTATTAGATATGGAGGTTGGTAGCCTGGCTTGTGCCAGGGGTGTTGGAATTTGATCCTTGGGATCCCTTCCAACCCAAGCCATTCTATGATTCTGTGAGTCTAAAGTGGCATTGTATGTGCACCCATACACATTCAGGTCCAACTGAGTTTTGTCAGGTCCAACTGAATGAACTGTTTAGGTCCTGAATTTTGTCTAATTTCAAGCATTCTTGTTTCAAAGTTATGATCAAACTGTGTTTTCCTTTTTTTCTTCTTGTAAAACACTACTGATAAGATTGCTAAATTCACCTGTGCCATGCTTGATTATTTACACCTAATTATTAACATAAACTGCTGTTTCATTCCCTTGGCAATATAAAGATAGTTTGATGAAAAAGTATTTTTTGTCTTTTGCAGAAGGCTTGCCAATTAGACAGAAATGCTAGGGCTCATCCAATTCGTGGGGCAGTATTCTTTATCTTGATACTGTATACAAACAAAACCAAAATCCCCTTAAGTAAATGACAGTTAAGTTATTTTCCTAATGCATGGAAATCCTATCAGCAATGCTTTGAGAGGGACCTGTCAGGATTGGAAGATATCTCATTATCAATAAGGAAGAAGTGCATAACTACTTTCTGATTGTGAATGCATGACAAACTGGCAGTGCTCATAGTGGCCTACCACAGACCCTGACATTTTTTCTGAAAATTGTGCATGCAGTTTTGATGTACAGCTTGCTCCATGACAGCAGCTCGGGAGACTATAGAGCTGCTGTCTTCCAAGATCTAACTCATCAACTGCCTGGCAACTGTCATGAGTGAGGCTGCAGCTCTGGTGGAAGGAAGCAGCTGACAGAAAGGCTGAAGCTTTCCCCTGACTTCTACTGAATTATTGCTATAAAGATATGACATCAGTGCAAGGAAGGTGAGGATACTTCGTAGAACTGAGCTCTGAGGCACAGGCTGAAAGCATCAACCCTTAACCAGCAACTCTCTGAGCTGAAAGGCTGGCTTACATTACAGTGCTCATTTTGCTTCTGAGCTCCTCGGTCATGTTTTCAGGTTGAAGCTGCAAGGTTTGTTTTTGTAATCATAAGAGGATAAAACATTGTAAATGACAGTTGCCATTTATAAGCAAAAATTTCCCTCTTGTAGCCTTCAGTCTCACAAGATTCAATAAAATCCGGAACATCATATGCTTAAGTTCATTTGGTCTACAGTTGAGTGATTCTCTGATTTAGGAGCAATCTCCATTTGCAGTCCATAGTCACCTTTACAAGATTAAATTTTCACACAAGCTTGATCATCTAGAAGCAAGATCTTGAAAATAACAAATGCAGTATTTCTGAATGGAACTACTCAGAGTAGTAAGCCCTGAAATTGGTAATAAGCGCAGTTTCACCCTCAAATCTGTGCAAGACTGTGTCACTCACACTAGAACAGCCATGTATGTCTCTATTGGATGTGTAGCAGATTGTGTATATTTTTACAGAAGATCTCAATTTAGTGCTTCTTCTGGCAAGAAAACAATATTTTTAGAAGCACAAAGAATGCGTGGGCCACTCAGCTCTTACCGATGTCTTTAAAAGCCACCATTTAAGGAGGACGTACTAACAGCCATGTCTTATTTGATTCTTTATCAACTGACTTCATTACGTCATTGAAAATGTTCCTTCCTCTTTTCCTGACAAAACAAGACAAAACAAACAAACCAAAACAACAACAGCAAAGTAAAACCGGAAAAGCAACAACAATTTAAAAAAAAAAAAAAAAAAAAAAAGGGAGGGGGTAGTGTGTTTCAGTCATTACCTCTCAAAATACTGCAGTCACATTAAGGTAAGTTATACTGTTTTCAGCTGTGAATGCAGAACATTGATGTTTATTTTGATAAGGTTGCTAGGCAGTGAAGCCACCTTGAAGGAAAGGAGCTATCTGTGTGAAAGCATGTACAACAAAGGTATTGATAGAATACTGAATAAAAAAAATAGGAATACATGAGAGCTAAATCTGGGTATATTTAACTGGTGCTCTGCTATTGTATTCCAGAAACACTGACATTTCAGTCTGCAGTTTTCAACAGCTGTTGCAATATAATTTAAGCCCCCATACCAAAACTGTCAGCACTTTTGGGCCCAAGAGCTAGGGAAAAGTTGAATTTCAAACAGTACTGTTCTTTCCTCCAACTTTCTCAAGTCTCACAAGTGCACTCATCTTCCTCTTTCAGAAGTTTTCCTTACTTTTCAGAAAGGGTGGTCAGGCACTGGAATGGACTGCCCAGGGAGGTGGTGGAATCACCGACCCTGGGGGTGTTCAAGGAAAGACTGGATGTTGTGTTGAGGGACATGGTTTAGTAGGAGCTATTGGGAATAGGTGAACGGTTGGACTGGGTGATCTTTTAGGTCTTTTCCAACCTTGGTGATTCTATGATTCTATGATTCTATGATTCTCTTGGAAGAGGATTTCCTCACAATCATAGATGCAACTGTCAAACCACAAGGATGATTTAGGTGTGTAGAGACCTCTAGAAATACTCCAACCCCTGTGCAAAGCAAGGCCAGCTTTGAATCAAGATCAGCTTGTTCACAGACTGAAAACAATATGAAAGTCCAGCATTATCTTGAACAAGAATGGCTG
Source organism: Lagopus leucura (assembly GCF_019238085.1). Classification (NCBI taxonomy): domain Eukaryota; kingdom Metazoa; phylum Chordata; class Aves; order Galliformes; family Phasianidae; genus Lagopus; species Lagopus leucura. The sequence goes on along the minus strand of NW_024962263.1, from coordinate 84,577,915 downwards.
TCATTCACATGAGGAATCTCCACATACAAATCTATATTCCATAGTTTTTCCTCTCTTTGACATAATTCTTTTTGACCCCTCGTCTGTGCAGAGCATAGAGATACATTAAGTATGAACAAAGCAAGTAGGAAAAAGCATTTTCATCCACTCGGTGCCTCAGCCTTGCATTCATATCTGTAGGTTGCTAGGTTGCTAGTTTGGTTTAGTATTAAATGTGGAAGTTTGTAGCCCTGTCTGTGGCAGGAGGTTGGAGCTTCACAACTCTTGAGGTCCCTTCCAGCTCGGGTCATTCTGTGATTCTGTTGCTCCAAAAGTAATACCTCCTATTTATTTCTGAGGAAACTACAACAGATACAAAAACCACAATAATACTATTGGAGAGAACAAATTCTCAGCTACAAAACACAAATTTTCAACGTTTTCACCACCCTTAGCTGAGCATTTTCACCAGTGGTGGTGTCCATGTCTGTCAGTAGAATACAAAAACAAGATGATATAGATGATTCAATACAGGTAATTCTAACTTTTCTTCTTCTACTGAATTAAATAAATTAAAAACAAACAAACAAAAAAAATATGGAGAAGACCATGCAAGATTTCTTTGTTCCTTTTTTTTTTTTTTTTTTTTTTTAATAATCCCACAAGTCTTAGGTGTAAAGCTTAAAGTTAAAAGCACCTCCTTGTACAAGATACAGGTTAAAGTGAAAATAATCATAGCAACAGTCTATGCTCAAAGTGCTCCATATACATCGTCTGGTTACTGTAGAGCAGATAAGCCCAGCTCCTACAGAAATGAATAGGAGCTGGCATGTAAGTACTTGTAAGAATCTGCTACACAGAACATGATAAAACATCTGGTTTATCATTGGCAGCAGAACCAGTAGAATTAAGTAGCTAATATTTCAAAGTGATACCAAATGTGGCTATAAAATTGACAGAGCTTTCTGCTGGAGACCACAATAATAACAGCAAATTGATTCACCTAAACCTTTGCTATGCATTTGCTATAAGACAGGCTTTCCAGTAAACTACTTATGCTCTCCTTTGTGTTAATAACAATCACCTCAGTGCATGCTGTACAAGCCATGTTTAGAGACACAGATGAGAAAAAGAAAGAAAAAAAAAAAAAAAAAAAAAGAGGAAGGAAAGAGAAATATTACAGACATGGGATTTTATTCCTGGTTGGAGCTGCCATTTGTTGCAGCTTTATAAAGATGCAGAATTTGGGTCAATGTAAGATCCACGTTGTATCCTCGCACTATTGCTTTCTATGGTTTGTTGAGATATAAGCGACTGAAATACTATTTCACTCAAGACTTGCACATTCATTTCCCCCTAACTCTACCACCTCATCCTAAAAGGATCATAACTGGCTTTAATCTCATGGGAAAGTATGTCATGGGAAGCCCTAACCCTAACTCTTTCAGTATCTATAAGGAATGTTGTGATAGGACAATGGGAAATGGTTTCAGACTAAAAGAGGGGAGATTTAGATTGGATATGAGGAAAAAGTTCTTTATAAGAAGGATGGTGAGGCACTGGAACAGGTTGCTCAGAAATGTTGTGGACGCTCCATCTCTGGAGACATTCAAAGTCAGGCTGGACAGGGATCTGAGTAACCTGACGTAGTTGTAGGCATCCCTGTTCATTGCAAGAGAGTTGGACTAGATGGCCTTTAAAGGTCCCTTACAACTCAAATGAGTCTATGATCCTGTGATGAAACTTAACTGTGGAGAGTTTGTAAAACAAATTCTGCCATATAACACTGCCATGGAAATTAATGAGAAAATGGCTCCTTCACTACAGTCCCCTCTACGCAAATGGCAATTTAGTCATTTAGAGGGCAGTGCCATGGGAACTCTTACTCCTTGCTTCTACACACAGCCAAGTAACCAAAGCTACAGTCCCTCAGGTACTCTGGCCATTGCTTGGGAAAGCAGTGGTGGTGCCTCCAACACACAGCAAGGAAGAGCTTGGAGGAGCTCCAGAGTCAGAGGAGTTCTGCAAGAAGATCTCCAAAAGCAGCTATCACCAGGTCCCTTCAACACCATCTGACCCCTTACAGATGCATGCATGCATACGCATGCAATGATGCAGTGTTGTTCCCCAAATGTGACCTACATGCAAGATTGTATCAATTATCCACGTGAATTTTGAAACAGGAAGTCTACAAAATTGTGTTTTTTCACCAAACATCCACGCTTGGACAGCTCACATATACAGTCACTGTGTAATAAGGGCTTTATCTGAGTGGATGAAAGAAAAAATCAGGAAGAATTAGGAAACATGAGGTGGTTGAGTCACCATCCCTGAACATCTTCAAGAAATGTTTAGATATAGTTCTAAGGGACATGGTTTAGTGGAGAAATATTGGTGGTAGGTGGACAGTAGGACTGGATGATCTTGGAGGTCTTTTCCAACCTTGGTGACTCTATAAGATGTCTACTCCAGCTCTCCATAGTCACCACTGGGTCTTTTCTGTCATGCTCAGCACCATGATAACCTGAGTAAATAGAAATTGCATTTTAATTGTATTGAAAACATCAGCATTTCTGAGGTTTTACAGATTTCCTGCAAATTTGGTAGATGTGTGTTTCCCCCCCCACCCCCCATAAAAGTGGAATTTCAAGCTTTACATTTTAGAAGGCTTCTCCTTTAACAATAAACCCATTTGTCTATATCTGAAAGGAGATACATTCTTTTCCTCAGAAATAGCCATCTTGTGGCCTCAAAACCCCTAAATGCCATCAGCTGAGAGAGTGTGGGAAAAAAATAAATAAATAAATAAATAAAATAAATAAATAAAGAAGTCTCAAACTTTGCTGCAAAATTTTACCCTAAGGTAAAATTGATCCACTGTGCTGTCACAGAAGCTGAGGGAGGCCACACAATAATTCCTCAGATAGATCATGATTGCTGTGACAACATTCACAACATGCTGAGCTTTGTCTCTATATAGGTTATGGTTTCTTTTAATGTCATGCACTGCAATCTTAAAAAATATGTATATGCATCACACAGAGACTGCTAACTTGAGGGAGTTCGGGTCTCTGGTTTGCACCACCAGACTTCATCATTTGCATTCTCTGGACCAACACTGAAATCACTGCAGCATCCATAGGCAAAGAGAGGGAGAAGGAGAGGGAAGAAACCTTTTTTTGTGGCTGCCAGCTACAATAAAATGTGAGCCCTTACTCTCCACTTCTTGGTGATAACGCAGGTGGTTGTAGATCTTCATCTCTCCACTTTCTGCTGCAGAGGGCACTGGCTCCACAGCCATAAATCACGCAAGATGCAGTACTTGACTCTTCCTACCTCTCTGCCATGCCTTCTCTGTAATTCAGATCAATCACTAGAAGTGTCCATAGCGCTGGTTTACTGCTTCAGATGCTGCCAAAGCAAATGAGTCACGCGTAAAACTGAGAACATTTGGTCACAGGAAACTTGCCTATTTCTTTTAAACAGATCTGGATAGGCCTACACAAGAAACCCTGCTAAATGTGTTTGCAAGTCATTAGCTAAAAAATATGCAAAAAAAAGAAACAACATACCTAGGACAGAATAACAGGAACAATGCAGAAGCCTTGAAGAAGAGTGCTGGCCTCTCTGTATCACACTCTCAGCAGGGGTATCTATTTGGTTTGTAGAACTGCCATCAGGTGGCAATAAACATAAGTGAAACAGTATTTTTTTCTTTTTTTAAGTTCTTTTAAGATAGAAAAAGAGAAATCCTACAACGTTAACATAGGCCTGATGCCACCCTACCCCTCTGAAAGCTCTAAACTTCAGAAGGGCATTTGGATTTCTCCAGGTCAGGCTGGCCTACAGATTGCAGTTGGGGCAAGTGACACATTATTGAATGTAACCCACAGAGGCAACTTAAGCTCCTGGATGGGCTCTCTGGCCCAGATCAGGTGACAAAACCAGTGACACAGCAATAGGTATTTTGTGTATTCACTGCTGTAGGAATTGAGGCTTGATAGCAATTAGATTTCTTCTTTCATTCTCCATCCTCACTGCACTTGAAAGAATAAAGGTGCTTACTGAAGCCAACTTTTAGAAAGGTGAGGAAAATGGTTGGTTTTGTTACAATTCACTAGCTAACATTCTACCCCATTTATTAACACTAATCTGGGATGTCCACTACAGATGTGCATTTCTGAAAATTCATATACCCTGACAGTGCTTTCTCCAGATTTCTCTCAGCTAAGATGCTGAAAATGGTGGATAAAATAAATACATGTTATAAATTAAAACATGCTGAGTAACAGACTAGGATTACAGCAGTTCACTCAGGTCTATCAGGACATTTATATAGCACAAAGATGTTCAATAATTCTCAGGGTTTATATACACTACTAGCGAGTCCGACATTCTTGATTTGAGCATAAATATGGGATAAATCTTCCCACAGCCAAAAAAATAGTGACTCCAACTGGAAACCTGAAATCTACTCACAGGGCCAGATGCTCAGCTGCAACAAAGTAAGTTCACTTCTAATGAAATCTGCAGGATTGTGCTATTTTGGACCAAAGTATTTTAGGATGGTAATATTTGTTAGCATAATGTAGATGACAGTAAAAAGTCTCTGGGCAGCTGACATAAACTAGTTTATAACTTCCGAGGATCTGTCTTACGAAGCAGATTTTTCTCTATCTAGCTTTACAAACCCACTACTGTTAAACAGAAGATGAACAGGAGTTTACGCTGATTCCCGTTTTCCAATGGAATAGTTTTTGTTTTGCATGCTGAATAACTGATATACCTAGAAGTGACATTAGAAGCAGAAAATTCTGTTTATTTCCTAGTTACTGGATAGGTTTGCAGAGACAGCATCTTAAAAACAAACAAACAAACAAACAAAATACATGATCTAACTTGTAATCTGAGTGTATCTCACGTGTAATTAGCGAGTGCAAATAACTTTATAACCTAAGGGTGAAAGTCTTAGAGATTATAAATCTTTTGACAAAGATCTGTTGAATAGAGGAAGACTCTTCCAGGAAGAGAGATGAGACCTCTTCCCACTGGCCTGGAAGCATTTAAAAACAGACCAAGTACTCGGACACTATCTTGTCTCGAAAAAAAAGGTTTACCAGGACGATAACAGGATTTCTACTCTTAATTTCCTGCTTTGTTATCTTAATCTCAAAGGAGTATGCATCCACAAAGGTGTGTTTTCTGTGGTTATGAAATTAATGCTACTCACTGACTTCCTGAATACTATCCACTTGCTTATCATTATTTCTATATAACAGGAAACGGCAGGCCCCAAGCAAGTCATTACTATTTGATGGTTATGAATTAGCTGACCTCAAGCCACAGCGAAAGGTAGCACTGCCTGGCAGACCACAAGGTGTTGTAGTCAACAAAGATATCCCAGTGTTCTGATCTGCAGCTGGACATTTCTGCTAGCTTAGTAGTCAGGTGTTTCATCTTTCCAAAAAAGAAATGTTCACCTAAGGAAAAAAGAGAAGACTTCCTCCTACATTTAGCAAAGCAAAACTATTTGCTAGAGGCTATCAGTGCAGAGCTTTATTCTCTTTTGCTGACTGCTGTAAAAATACTTTCTCATGCAAGAGACATTAAGGAAGTCTATTTCAAATATAATGGAGCACAGACTAAATCAAATACTGAGTGCTGTACCATATAAATTCCTGACTGCTTCCACAAAACAAGGAAGGGACCATCAACATTTCTTTACATCCCTACTGGGAATACACAGCAACAGCATCCACATGTCCAAAGCAGAAACAAATCGCTCTCCTTCTTCCCTCCTTTCTAATGCTTCCACCTCTAATCAAAAGCAGTCTCTTCCCTTTAAAATCCTCCTTCTAGAGTTTGAAAGTCACCAAATAATTAAAACTGGAGTCTGAAGCAATCGTGTAGGTTTGACCCAATTAGAGGAATACAACCTAACCCCTTACATCTATTCATATATTATTTTATTTAATCTCACTTTCTCAGTGTGTTTCTGCCACGCAGGCCATATGTAGCAGCTGAGACACCAAGCAGGGCTGGGGCAAGCTCAGGTACAACAAATCAAAGGCCCTTCTGCAAGACCTTCCCAAAATGCCTTGCTGAACAGACTCAGAGAGCAAATGAGGAACAGAAGTTGTTCCTTGCCATTTCCTTCTGCAGGACAAAACAGCGCTTTTTGGGGGGGGAAAGATGGAAGTGCTTGAAATACACTGTTGGACTGTTGCAAGGCTCAGGACAAGAGAAGTTGGGATGCCTGTTTTGTCAGAGCCTGAAGAAAGAGTATTCAGTATTCCTGTATCTTCAGACTAAGCCAAAATACATTCTGGCTTCTGCAGTGTAATCTAAGCCTGACGTAGTCCCATTTCAATCAACATCCATTAGTAGTGGGAGGGTCTGTGTAAACCCAACTGGCTTTCTCCATCAGCTTTTAAACAGACCAGTGCTGAGGCCTGAAAGTAACCATCAAACCCAGCAAAAAGTTTTTCTGGTAGGTCAAGAAGAAAACTGGGACAAATCAGTACAAGCCTAGGTACAAGCCTGCAAGGAGGATGGTGTCTGTGAACTTCAGTTTGGAACAACAGAGCACTGCAACAGAGCAATTCAGAATTGCAAATCTGTCACTTTTCATTCACATCCAGGTCCCATTAAATGTTCATCAATATTTATGTGGCCAAAAGAAACAGCAGAGGAATTCTGTGCACACTGAGGAGCTTTTACCAAATTTACTGTGCTGCGTATTGCAAAAATCTCAGTCATTATTCTTCACACAATGAACTAAGCAAAGGTAGAGTTGCAAGGACTATTTTTCCAGGCTTTCTGCCTTTGCCAAGCAAAGTGGTAGCAAAAATGTACCGAGTTTTTAAACTGCCTCTATGGTGAGAGCTCACCAAGTCACTGGCATACAGTCAGCGGGTAGCACATGAGGAATTTGAACCATCTTCTTTCATAGATGAAAGTGCCCTGAAATAAGTCACTTCATCCCTTTACTGCGTCCCACCCACTGCCTTTTCTAGCTGAAACAAACCACTCCTGCCTTGGGACACAGTGCAGTGTTCCTGATAAGAAAGGCATAGTATTTAAATGTCTATTTCAGGAAAGTCTGATGAAGTAGTTCCCTCCGGCTCTAAGTTCTCTTTCCTATCCCTTCTCTACTGTAGTGTACTCCAGACTGGTGTAATTCATGGGGCCATGCTGTAGGTGAGAACAGTGAAGTGAGTAAAAACAAATAAACAGATGGGAGATGGAGTTGAAGTAACAGTCAAATGGAATTCAAAGTGAACCTAGGAGAAATGAGGACCCACTGCAGCTCTCCAGTAGGTCTGCAATTTCAAATGCAGCATCTCAGAATGAAGTCACTTCTCGGACGCCTCTCCTTTGCATTACAAGGGCAGTTATACCAAGTTCACATAGAATGCTCATCCCATACCTACCAGAAGACCTCGAGCTCAGTGTAAACCTCTTGGTGCTACTGTAATTGAGCTAATTAATGCTAATTTTAGTCAGTTGTTCCTGTGTATCCTAGAGAATGGAGTGACTATTCATTAGCCTTGGTGTGTATTTTGAAAACAGCTACAAATTAAAACTCTTTTAAAATGCAAAACGTTATTTGCCTATGTGCTGCTTTCATTGAACAGACAGAAGTTAGAGGCGAAGATGAAAGAGGCTGCTGTACTGAGACTGCATAAGAATGAGATCTGGCATCCAGCTTGTACAGTGCCTGTCCCACCAGTGTACCCAGTCATTGCCCTGTTCATGGCAAGGTGGCCTTTAGCATGCCAGGTATAACTTAAGAGGACAAATGAACTCCATGGTGTTAACGGTATAAAATTCAGACCTTGATCTCAGGCTTCATCCTTTGATATGATTGTGCAGATCCCAGGGGACATGGATTCCTGTTTAACATGTAAATTCAATGCTGTAGCGCATGTATTCCACACTTCCAGCTGCTGGCTCCAGGAGTGATGAGAAGCAGTCCTTCTGTAAGGGAGGGATGGTACTTCAGTTCCAGGAGATGAGAGAGTTGATCTTAGTGTTTAGTGGTGCTGGATTGCACCTAAATTCCTAGTAATAAAAAATAGTTTGACAGCTTTGTCCTGTGGTATGTGGCACAGTTTTCATATTTTTCCAATTACTAAATCAAAGCCCAAGACCTCCACTGCATGGTTATAAACCAGAAATGAGTCAAAGCACAGGCACATCAGGTGCCTGTACAAAGGTATGACGTTCTTGTTGCTAAGGCTCGGGTTAGTGAAAAGGTGTTGACAAATACCTCAACCTTAAAGGTCAGTCAAGATTCTCCACTTGATCATCCACTTCGCTTTTACTAGAAAGCACATCTGATTTCAGGCAAGAGCAAAGCCAAACAGGAAAGGAAAATGAGCTGCAGTATTGCTGCCATGTAGATCAGAAGTGGGTGGAAGTTTGAAAAAGTGTTTGATGAGCCTCTGAGTATCCAAGACCTATAGAAAAAAATGCAATGGGGACTGGGAGTGACAGGCTTATATAAGACTTACAGTGAGGATATTCTTAAACAGACCAAAACCTGGAAATGTTGATGCCTCCTGTAAATGAATTGAAGGAATTCACATGGAGCAATGAAATAGCATGAGACATGAGCCCTGGCATGAAAAAAATCCTTCTCCCATTAAGGATATTGGCACAGGAACTGTGAGAGAATATTGTCTCTATTCTCATTTTTTGAGTGAGAAGGCTAGCATTGCTTAGAGGGGCAAGAAGCAATGGTGTCAGAAAGAAAAGGCTGTGCAAATCAGAAAGCATAAAAGATATCCTTTAAGGCTTAAATTAACTCAGAACAATTCACATATCTGGAAAAATCCTCCAACGATAGCATGTTTGATGGAGAAGCAGTTGTGAGACCTGGTGATTCTTTCTTAGCTCACAACTCCAGAGCCTGACATGACAAGTGCTGAAAATTACAGTAGGTCTCAATTTTGCCTTTTTCAAAGGACTTGGAAAAGGAAAAGTAAAATTCTCACAAAATTCTTCCTACCATGCTGAAACACATGCTGCAAGTTATATCCTCTTTGAAAAGGTAGTGCAACTTGAGAATAAGTTTGAAGTGCTCTGCTCCAGAGGCAAGATGTAAAAATTCCTCTTTTGGGTAACCACTGATGTGATGTGTCTAACCAACTTATTTGTGATATATCCTTCAATAACATTCACTAACGTGTCGAATGTACCAATATACATAAGTCTTGAGACCTCAGATTATTGCAGCTTCAGAAGCTATAGCTGGAGGATGTAGGCTGGTGATATAGTAGAAAATTCTCAGTCTCTTTCTGTAACTAAGAAAGACTCTTTTCCAAAAGGGTTCTTTTTGCAAGAACAGCAAACTCTAATTTGAATAGATCTTATTTTCCAGGTTCAACATGAGCTGAAATAACTGTATAATCACAGTTGGTGTCTACTATGTCAGAACTGCAGCCTTCCTATCTTTTCAGTAGGAAGGCAGCCTTGCCTTGAGGCAGCTTCATCGCCACTTGGTCTCCTTACCTCAGCCCAAAATCTTGGCAATTTTCAATTTTCAACAGGCATACAGCTCTTCCCATGTCAGATAAGATGCATCAGAGACTAGCAGAGGAATTACCTTGCAACCTGTAATATTTCCTCAATGCACACATTTTGAATCTGGAAAGGCCGTCCTCACATTAGGAGGGAACACATCAGACAGTGCCCTTCTTTTGTGCATTAATGGGAAAAATCACAGTATAAGAGTGAGAGCCCTACAGAAGCATTGGTGGTTCTGTGCCATGAACCACACAGAATCACAGAGTTGCAGGGGTTGGAAAGGACCTACAGTGATCGTCAAGTCTAACTGCTTTGCTAAAGCTGGTTCCCTACAGCAGGTCGCAGCCACCAAACAACTACCAGCCAGTTTTTTTACAAACTTTGTGTACAGACTTGTACTGAAGGTAACCAATCCTGCTGAGAGTTTTACCAACGGCACACTGCACATTCTCTAGCCCCAAATGAGCCTGAACCCAAGCTGTTTGAAACTCTGGCTGCATGAGTTCACTGCACTGTGAAATCTTCCCACCCAAAGTACAGGGAAGAAAAGCTTTTTTGCCTGCAGTATTCCTTTCTATATTTGGCTTCATTTGTGATTAAGTGAAATTTGGAAAGATACTGTAGATAAAATAATGACATTTCATGTTTAAAAGAATTTTTGAACTAAAGCAAAAATAAATAAAAAAAAATAATGAAAGGAATTGCTTACTTTTTATCTAATCCCTGTAGGAATTATGTGGTTTCTTCCTAGTAAATTAATTCTCTAAATAGCTTTTCAGACATAAGGGAATTAAAAAATAACTGCCCGAGTCATCACTGATTAGAATTAGTAACCCAGTGAACTATCTTTAAAAAGTTTTCAGAATGTTATTTATCCCACTGACATGATATACTCTCAGAAATGGCAAATTCATAAATTTCGAAGAAAAAACGTATCAAATAGCTATTCTAAAAAATATTCTCTAGTGCAAGACAAAGCACTTCAGATCCACTTAAAAGTACCACAAAAACACTGCCAACACCATTGTGAAGCAGAGAAATCTCATTACAACATGGCTCTTTTCAACATCCTGTTTTTGTTTCCTCTCTGCTTTGTACATGCATAGTGCCTGCCTGTTTTACCTGTCCACAAGATAGAGCTCCTCAAGGAAAAGAACTTGAGGAATGCAATGATTCTGGCACATCAAATCTTTTGCACACATACAATCACAGAATCATTAAGGTTGGAAAAGACCACTAAGGTCATCCAGTCCAACCATCAATTCATCACCACCATTCCCACTAAATCATGTCCCTTAGTACCACATCTACATATTTCTTGAAAATCTCACAGGATGCTGACTGTATCACTTCCCTGGGCAGCCTATTTCAATACATCATCACTCTTTCTAAGAAGAATTTTTCCTAGTATCCAACCTGAACCTCCCCTGAAGCAACTTAAAGCCATTACTTTTTGTCCTATCACAATTTACCAAGGAGACAATGTCAACTCCCACTTCACCACAACCTCCTTTCTGGAGCTGAACAACCCCTATTTCCTCAGCTGCTCCTCACAAAACTTGGGCTTCAGACCCTTTGCAGCTTTGTTGCCTTTCTCTGGACACACTCTGAAGACTCAATGTCTTTTCTGTGATGAGGGGCCCAAAACTGAACACAGCACTTGATGTGGAGCTGAGTATAGAGGGATGATCACTTCCATGCTCCTACTGGCTGCGCTATTTCTGACACAAGCCAGGATGTCACTGGCCTTCATGGCTACCTGGGCACATTACTGGCTCATGTTCAGCTGGCTATCATCTAACTATTCTAGATTCTTTTCTACCACCAAGCTTTCCAGCCATTGCCTCAAGCCTGTAGCAGTGTATGGAGTTGTTGTGACCAGAATTATATAATTGGGATACAAAAGATGTAAGAAGAAAAGGGAAAAAGGAAATATATTTTTCTTTTACCATCCTTAGAAACTTTTATACAACAGGAAACACAACGGTCCAACACAAATAATTACATCTTAACAGAGGCACTTTGCAGTCATCACGACGTTAAAGCTCCTGACTGCTCTGAGGTAGATTTTGTGGTTTTCTAAGTTCAGTTACTATGGAACAGTCTAGAAACTGAGGTGCAGGCTTGACAACTTCCTGGGATTTTTATTTTAGTGTGTTTATTTTTCAAGGAGGTGTTCTTGGTTATCAGCAGGAAATAGATTGCACAAGCAGCTCTATATTAAGGGTGCTTGACCATAGCCCTGAGCCACAATGGTTGTTCAAAGAATTGAATGAGTTTCCCAGAGCATCTGTGAGTTACAAGAGAAACGTGTGTATGCTTTCATGCTGAAGCTTCTGATTAAAGCAAGCACTACGCAAAGGGAAAATGCAGCCTCCCTTTGTGAAGAGCAATTCCATGCACTGTTAGGTAAATTGCTAGGTGCACACTTACTACAGGGACAGAGATGACAAGGGAAGGGGCACATAAACACCACAGCAGAAGCAGAAAAGCTTTTGGAAGGCAAGCAGTGAAGAAAAGGTATTACAAATGTCAGATGTACTTGTGAAGTTCCTGCTGCTCACAAGGAACCTTGATTAAGGGCTTGTTATCTTGTATTCCTGCACCTCTTTGCCAGAGTTAGGGAATAGATATGGCATGAAGGAGTTGATGCACCACAGTTGAGAGTAAGGGAAACTTTACTGTTAAAGTCTCAGTAGGACATAATCAGAAAGGTGAGCCCTCCAAGTTTTCTTCTCTGGGACAGGAAGGTATGTTGGGAATGCAAAGGTTCTTAACTCACATCTGAACTGGCAGATCTTGATGAGCTACAGAAACAGTTCAAATCTTCTCTGATGCTGCAAGAAATGTACTGCCACTTTTAGGGAGAAGGAAAGTGTTCAAAAGACACCAGGAAGCTCTTCACACATTTTTCAACTTCAGTTAGAGAAAAGAGACAGCAAAACCAGGCATACCTGAGATAAAACAGGGAAGGAAAGACAGAGGCAGGTAAGTGGATCCTGGGATAATTTCATTCTTCTTGAAATCATGATAATTACCAATTATATGGTCCTCATCCCACCCTCCTGATTCAGGAAAGTAAGGAATTACTGCCACAATGGTAGTACAGAGGGTGCCATGATAAGGTGATGGCTGGAGAGCCACCAGTCACCTCTCTGGGAGGTATCAAGCTCCCAGAGGAAAATAAAAAATAAGTGACAGAAAGGCAATAAAAGAGGCATTTAATCTGATTTCATAATCATCAGCTTCTGAAGAGAATCCTCATTAGCATACAAAATCTCTGTGATCTATAATGAAAGTAGGGGACATAAGCCTCACCTAGGGCCTTTCCTCTCCATCCAGGGGGATGTGGTTGGCACTGAGATCAGTGTCTGAGCTTTGTTTTGAACATGTAGGTCACTTCTGTGAGCCCTAGAAAACTGTAACATTTGTGCTACTTAGCTAATTGTCCATAGGGCAATAGAAAGGGTTGATGGCTAAACTATATGGATCACAAAGTTGGCATGAGTAAAAAGGCCTTCAAATAATACTGTTTTTGCATAAAGCTCACAGCCTTTCTATCAGGAATGTTAAGAGCAACTTGCTTACTGTGCATAGAACTTGTACACCTCCTCCCTTGAGATGCACCAGGGCACTGAGAAACACATTGCAAAGTAATTTCTCTAGTGAGAGGTACTTAAATACATTCCTCTGCAGAATCCTCAGTAAGAAGCAGGATTGGTGCTATCACAGTGTCCGGGAAAATTAGTTTAGCATCTCTATTTCTTCATTTTCACACACCTAACAATCACCTTTGTAAGTAAGAATGGTGAGCAGCTGTCCAGAAAGGATTTTCTCCTCAAAAATACTCCACTGGTTTATCCGCATCTGTGATTACTGGGTGAAATGGCTTTTGTTTGAGACTAACACAGTGAACATGGGGAAGGCCTCCAAATCCCACCTCAGTCTCCCTTCTTGGGAAGTATTGTGGCAGCATAAGAACTTCATAATGCTCAGCATGAGAGAAAATTCTTGCCGCAAAGTGCTGATTAGATTTACAAGCAAGACTTTGAGACCTTAAAACATATCTAGAGAAAGGCAGTGAAGCTTTGAAGGGTCTGAAGCACAAATCTTATGAGGACTGGCTGAGGAAATTGGGATTGTTCATTCTGGAGGAGGCTCAGGGGGAGATCATATCACTCTCTACAACTCCCTGAAAGGAGGCTGTAGCAAAGTGGGGGTTGGCCTCTTCTACCAGTCCTACTGATAGGACAAAAGGTAATGGCTCTACGTTGCACCAGGGAAGGGTCAGGTTGGCTATTAGAAAAAAAAAAATCTCTTGGAAAGAATGGTGGAGCACTGGAACAGGCTGCCAGGGAAGTAGTGGAATCATCATCCATAGAAGTTTTCAAGTAACAGTGGTCAACCTAAATGATTCTATGATTCTTCCTATGAATAGGGTCAGTACTAGGTTCCTCAGAGCTATGGTAGTTTCTTGAACAAGCAGTTTCATGCATATGAGCAGCTGATGAAAATTTACATTTATCCAGTGGAAAGGATGCAGTATGCACTTCTCTGAGAATATCTGTTTTGAGTTGCATTGAATGGGAAGCATTATCATACTTAAAACAACAAGCACAAATCTTCCCTCACTCCCATAGAAGCCCTACAGATTGTCTAAGGTGAAAGGAGAAAATCGCTCTGGGATCAACAGGGACATTGGTAATCATGCTAAAAAACAGAGTTCTCATCCTCTCACTGGTCAAAATCCATCCTCTCACAAATCTGAAGTTTTACAAGATTTTAGTCTCCAGACCACTCTAACCTACCAAAGATTTTCTGAAAGCTCAAGAGAAAGTTCTCCTAGTGAAGCAATTTCAAAACTTGGGTCACAAGTTAAAAAAATGCATGTGAAAATGAATTCCCAAATCTGAAAGAGAAGGCTGTAAGTCAGAAAGTTCATAAGCACCTGTTTCAGGGTCTCCACTGTGAAATATTGACTAAAGACTGAAAATATCCTCCTCTCCTATAAAATACCTTATCTTACTGACAGTACTAAGTATGTACTCCTAGGTATTTTAGACAACAGTCCTGTGCCAGAAAAATCTGGTCAAAATTAACAATAATGGCTTTAACAGCTGACTAGCTTGTCCCTGTCCTTCCTGGGGAGACTGCTTTGTCACATATCTATAATCAGATTCAAATTCCTCACCTAAACAATGCCAAAAGTTAACCTAAAGAGAAAAGGAAAAAGAAAGCACAGCTTTTGAGAATATTTCTTCTGAAAAACATCTGAGTGAGTCAAGCTGCTATAACCTATGAGCAATCCATGAGGAAGCTGGACATCAAAATCTGAACTGCACAGAATGAAATTTGTTGCCTTATAGGGATAGAAGGAGAATCTAACATCCTTGTACTCATAGTTTACCACAGATATGACTGGACTGAGCATGTTTAATACCTACAAGTTTATTTCTGTCTCCAGTGTTTCTACTCTTCGTGCTGCTTTGTTGTTGCTGTTGCTTTTTCTTCTCACAAACTTCTTTTGAACTCTTTGTGATGTCTCTCACTTGACAATTTTACACTTTCACAGAAATTTGCATTTTAATATCTTAGCCACTGTGAGAAGATTTTTGTTGTTTTGTGGATTGTTGTGGTTTTTTTTACCCTCTCTTCATGTTGTTGATTTTGCTCTCATTACACTTTGACTACTTAAGACTCTGCAGTAGCATCCCTTTGGTCTCGCTTTTTGCCAAAGGAGGGTGAAAAAAAAATCTTTAACATCAAGCAGACAAATCACAAACTGTATGGCATGCTTGAATTTTTGCATGGATCGGATTAGAAGCATGGAGTGAACGGTTGGGCTGTGTTTTGTTTTCCTCAACTAATGAAACGTAACTTTTGAAACAAATAATTTAGCTGAGAACTTTGCATCTGTAAAGCACTTTCACTCCAGAAACAAATCCCAGAATTTAAAAGATTGGGCGGGGGCCGATCGGTAGAGAACTAATTGAAGGTGCTGCAAATATAGATATTCAACCACAATTAATTAGAAGAGCAAAAAGAACACTCTAATTCCATTTCCAAATCAAACCAGTTGTACAACAATTATCTCAAGTACCTCAGAGATGGATGAGTTCACAGTTAGTCTCTCGCTTTCCTGAGGGAGGAATGGTTAGTTGGGAAGAATCAAAAAAACCCCTGACTCATTCACTGACTTAACTATCTCCTACTAATACAATATTTCAAAAAGACATAGTTTGCATTTGGGATCAGTATTCAAGGATGTCCAGCAAGCATATTCAAGGGTATCAGCTCCTGGGGAGCAGCATCTCCCCTGCATCTCTACTCTCATACTAAACTATTTTAAAAGGAGCTTTTAAAAATCTAGCTTTGATAGGCTTTGTCTTGTAGATGAGATATCTCAGAAGTCTACAGGATGAGGTTTGCCTTCCTTAGCTTTCAAAATGCTCTCTACAATAAATGCTCTGTTTAATATTACGTACGATATCACCAAACCCAGAATCTAGTGTTCTTCCGAATCTAGAAAAAACGTCCCTTCCTAGAGATCCATCTTTTCCCTTGAACATCTCCCATGTTCTCAGACTCATTTCTGCAGCTTGAAGATTTTGTTAGCAAGCTAAATGTTTTGGCATATGGTAAAACAATGACACTGTAGTCCCTTTCTGTCAGCATCATCTTTCAATGTTTTCTCATTCTAGGCTCACCTCCATCTACCATCGAAATGCAACTGCCTTTTCAACAACAACAGCTGTTTTAGGAAGTCTACAAATCATACACAAAAGCTCTGGGAAAGAAGCAAAGAGCTGCAGTTTGAATCTGCAACAGGAATTTCCAGGAAAAAAGAAAAAAAAAAAAAAAGCAAATTGAATATTGTTCTCTCTAGTAGCTCTGCTATCCAGTCTTCAACAACCACAAGTGGTCAGGGCCTCTCATTTTGTAAGTCAATTGTAAGGCAGCTGTTTTATTTTCTAAGTGGGAATATAGTTCACCTTGAGCCCAACTTCAGTTGTTGCAACTTTTCTACCATTAAGTATAACACAAAATAGATTATCAGCATGGGGAGAGGATAGAGAGTGTTTGAACAAAACAAGATATTAATTTTCAACATAGAAGAGAACTCTCATCCTGGAAACACTGCTGTGCTATTGTGTGAGGCACAGTTTTCATCTGAAATTGGACAAACCATTTGGAAAGTAATTCAGGTTTCTTTAAATAGAGAATATATTACACACAGATGGTGATGGAAGGATTCAGTATCCACAGCTATGTTAACTGTATGTAATAAATTAGAAATATCTTCTTTTAATAGATCCTAATTGTGACATTCTGCCCCAAAAACTCTTTTGGAAATGCCCCAGCATGTTCTACCTCTTTAACTCACTGTGATCATGTTTCTTTTGTTAATTCTGCTGTTGTGGCATTGTTACCAACTTCTCCTTTTTGTCTTGCAACTGATGGCCAATACTTGATTCAATAGCTGAGGGCAAATTGAGCATGCTTCAAGAACTATAACTAAGAATCAATGATCTGACTTCCATCAATAGTGAGCAGCCAAAAGCCTCTTGAGCCCTCCTGCAAGGCAGCTGGTTCCATGGCAGGATTTCCCCTGGAGTAAGGACACCTCTTGAGATTATGCCTGAGCAGAGATCCCTTATACCTTGATATCAAAATGTGCCACTGATATAGATCCTTGGCAAATTATTAATATTTCTAAAAAGTCTGTTAGTATTACTAAGATTGTATGTTGAATGACCGAGCACATATAATCCCTTGGACATGAACCAAGACCCAGACTAAGTCTGGAATGAGGAGTGGATCCAGCTGCACCTGGGCTCCTTATCTCTGTGGTTCAAGAAATGTAAAAAGCACTGGAGTCCACTATGAACCTCATGACTCAACAGAGCCCTGGATGAGGGCATTAAATCCACCTTCTATGCAGTAAATTGTCACGTGTATGTTCCCATCTTGAATGTTGATTACAATTGAGCTTTGTTAAATCACCATATTCTATCAATAAATATATTCCTGGTTCTCTGCTATGAGCGCATAGTTTCCATCTGCAGCAGCCCAGTATTTGATTTCTCTCTCATAGTCTCTTTCCTCACTCAGGGAAGGCTGAACATTCTACCTCCCGTCTCAGCTAATGTGATCACAGGCTGAGGCAGGCTAAATGCCCACATGTTCATGGATGACATGCAGAGAGATGATACAGAAACTCCTCCTAGCTAGCTATAAAATGCAAAGCACCATTCATTGGTATTCCTTATTTGAGTTTAGTTTGCGACAAGGATACAGATCTGTCCATCAAATACCACAAGAGTGAAGGATATAACCCAAGATTACGTACTATTTCTGTTTACACCATAAAGTAAAATCAAATTTTTATTTTGCTTTACTTCCATATCTCCAAACAATGGAAGCTAAATCTGAGCATCACTTTTGTGGATGAATCTGATCAAAAATTTCATGTTTTATGCAATACTGACAGCAAAGAGTAATTTTAAAAGATAAGAATACAGTATGTACAGAGTGATAGATGATCTTCTACAATATTACCTGTGATTTTCTCCTAAACAAATTTCCAGGGTTACTCCACCCTCTGAATATCAATCAAGTCCAGGAGGAGAAAAAGGGAAGAGGATGGATGAGGGAGCAGAGGGAGTAAGAAACCTTCCTGCTGCAATCTCAGTAATGGATGAGAATGTGTCTGCTCCTTTGCTGGACCCATAGAAAGAGTAGGGACTTACAGAGTCAGGCACTAACAGTGTTTGTGCTCATGAAGACAACAACAGCACAGAAGAAGGAATGCAGAAGACAAATTTGAACAGACAGTTTAGATTTCAGACATGAACTGAATATAATCTTACTGAATGTTTTGCTTTCAACACAGCCTTGACTAAAGTTCAACTACCCTTCCCATTCACTGATTTGGTTGTACAGATATTTTTTCCAAACCACCATAACCATTTCTACTTTGAGAGAAAGTCTCATTAGTTATGTTAACTATGAAATAATTAGTAGTCTTTTTGTGGCTTAGAGTGGGCTTGTTTTGATTTAGGTTAAGTTGGCAAGAAACAGGTTCAAGCTGTTTTGAAAAAATATATTTTTAAATCAAAATAGACACCCACATGAGTGATATAATTAAAAAGATCTGGATGTGAGCATGGCCTCAGGTGGTCCAGATATCTATGTTGCATTGTTTTAAAAACAGCATCATAAAGTGATAACAGCATTTGAGAGGCATTATGCCTGATAAGAGGCTACTTAAAGTGGTGGATCTCATGCTTTTGGAGGAAATTTGTCCACAGATTTTTAAAAATGTCTGTAAAACTGCTATGAACAGAAAAGCTAAGTAAAGCAAAACTGAAGCTGGCTGCTTCTCATGTGTAGGATCCAAGTGGCAAATAGATGGGCAAACAAGGGGACAGGACACTGCTACAGTAGTGACATAGTCCACCAACATTCAACTAAACAGCCTCATGAAAATGCTTTCCTTCATCCCCCCACCTCCTATGACTTAGTTATACCGACTTAGATTGTTCTTTGCCTCCCAGACACCTGGACAAGAATTAGTGCTGCCTCATTGCATTTATGTGCTTAGCCAAGCCATCTGAGTATTTTCAAGGTCATTGTCTACAGTCTCCTGAGGTTGTTGATCCTTTGGTTTGTCTTAGAGAAATGGGATATAGACTTTGAAAGTGGAGGTAAAGAATGAAACCGTAAAATCAAAATAAATGAAATTTTTACATAATACAAAAGATGGAGGTCATTTAACCTTGGCTTAGATATACTGCCACACTGCTCACACAATTGCACAAATAAAGCTTGTATTTTGTGGTGGCAGATCCAGTTCTGTGGTTGTTTGTTTGTTTGTTTGTTTGTTTCTCTTTTATCCACTATGTAGACAAAGACACCTGCTAGAGAGACTTTCTCTTCCCAGAGGCAATGACTTCATAATTTAGCCTGAGTAAGCTACTGCTGTCTCACCCCATTCATTTGTGCAGCCACCTCTATCCTCATAACAATAACAAGCTGCAGCTTACCTGCTGGTAGGTGAGAAAACCACTTGGATTTGTGCATTTAAGCAGAAACTGCTCTTCTTTTGTCTGTTCTTGTCTCCTTCACTGTCCTACGTATACAAAACTACAATCTGGTTCATCAACCAGATGCCCTTCACGGTTGGTGTATCAAATCACAGGGTTAGCTGTTATTTCTACAGCCTTCTGGTTTTAGTCTGGTAAACATCTGTGGGGGCTGAATATGTCTGCATCATCTTCACCAAAAACATAAGACATAGGGCCAGCCATTGGGTGACTGTGAAGTTATTTAACTAGAGATCCTTAAAGAATCTTAAAGGTTTTTGTTTACTGGTTGGATGTTCTTCATGATTGCTACAGGGATGAGTTGAACCCAGCCAGCAGCCAGGCACCCACACAGGTGCTTGCTCACATTTCCTGGAGCAAGATAAGGGAGAGAATCCAATCAGGAAAAGCTGAAACTCACAGTCTGAGATACAGATGGTGTAATAACTGAAGCAAAGCTGCATGCAAGCAAAACAAAATGAGGAATCTATTCACCACTTTCCATCTCTGAGTGGGCATCCAGCAACTTGCCAGGAAGCAGTGCCTGAACAAGCATAACTTGCTTAAGAAGACAAACATACCCCCTTCCTCCCCTTTCTCTGATTTTTTGTTGCTGTTCACCACACCATATGGCCTGAAGTAGCCTTTTGGCCAACTATGGTCAGCTGTGTTCTTTCCAGCTGCTTACTACTTGCTTGGGGTTTGGAGTGGGAAAAAAGAAACATTGACACTGTGCAATCGCTTCTCAGCAACAGCCAAATATGGGTGTGTTATTGACACTGTTTTAGCTATCCAAAAATCTCCAATAATCCAAAATCTCACCATATGGACTTTTATGAATAAGTTAACTCTGTCCCTGACAGACCAAGCACAATTAACCATATTTCTAACTACTTCCTTGCTGTGCTTATACTTTCTGCCACATTATATCTTAAATTAGTTTCTCAGACGTTTGCCTACATACAAGGTACACAGTACAGGAAACTACTAGTGACACAGAAAATGAAAAACAAATAATTAAAAGAGGCATGACCTACTCTTACTTAAGTTATTTCATTTGTTAGTGCATGCAGAAGTCTCTGTTAGGAACAGGTATGTTGTTGTGTTAGGTGACAGAGAAATGCTTATTAAGAGAAAAGTTGTGTCTCAATGCAATTTTAATCAAAGAGCACAGCAAAGGGAAGGTGAACACTCCAAATCAACAGCAGAACTCCATAGGCCCAGTTCAGTGCCTTACCCCATGAGCCGTACTGCCTCTGCTTTGAGCAGTGAGGTAAACTTCACCTTTCCTAAAAGATGAGAGTTTTCTCAATTCTTTCCCAAAGATCTCCTTGTCTGGAGATTGGATTCTGAAGCTCTAACAGAGTTGAGAACTCTGCTCGAGGCATTCTGATTACAAATACACTTTCCTGGTAAAAAACAAGATACTATTTTTGAAAGAATTTTAGCATTTTATTAGTGGTTGTACTTGCCAACTCAATGAAGACCTATTTAGGTGTATTTTCAAGAAGTCCCATGCACGTTATTAGCAGACACCAAAAATCTGTCTCCTTCTTCCCATGGAGCTGCAATTTATTTTACTTCTTTCTTTCTTTTTTTTTTTTCCTGAAGAAGAAAAGAAAATCCACTGTATTTAAGAAAAAGTTGGTTTATAAAAGCAAATTGGAAAAATAGACTGTATATAGTGTAATAGAGTGTCAGAAGTGGAATATCAGTGTCAGAACTGGCTGAGTTTCTCTGTGCATTTTGATTTTGACAGCAGATTTACCTAAAAGGAGAAGATCCCACACAAGCAAATGTTTAAAAGCACATTTGAGCTTTAATCATGTGAATAGTCTTCTACACCTTGGAGTTCTCATTCTGCACCTCTGAAGATAATTAGTTTTATTGTCCTGAAAGAGATTGTGAATACTTAAACAACGTGATTTAAGGATGCTGTCTGGATTTTAAAAATTGGACGTATTTCTTCTTCCTCACTCCTTGACCCTGGGCAACTCACTTCATCTCTCTGATTTTGCATCTCTCTAAAATGGAACCATTTTTCCATTTTGGAGGAAAAATGGTGTGCCAAGCTCCATAGCCACTCAGGCCTGAACTTCTGTTATAAAACTACCTGTAATAAAGAAAGGTATTGCTGGTACCTGCAATGTTGAATTTAGTCCATTAGTACCTGGGCTGAGGCCATCAGTATCTTTTGTGTAAGTTGTCAAAGAGCTGTAATAGTGACCTACTGCAGAGCAAAATTCTGCGAAATATTGTAGGTTTCCTGAGTTATCCACCCTGTCCATCCTTTGCCCCCATCCACAGAATCACAGATCACAGAATCACAGAATCACTCGGGTTGGAAGGGACCTCAAGGATCATGTAGTTCCAACCCCCCTGCCTAGCAGGGCCACCAAACATACACATTCAGATCAGGTTGCCCAGGACCCCTCCAACCTGGCCTTAAACACGTCCAAGGACGGGGCATCCACAACCTCCCTGGGCAGCCCGTTCCAGGGCCTAACCACTCTCCTAGTAAAGAACTTCCCCCTAACATCCAACCTAAATCTTCCCTCCTTCAACTTGGATCCATTTCCCCTAGTCCTGCTGTTGTCAGCCCTTTTGAAGAGTTTACTCCCCTCCTGGGTGTAGGTTCCCTTCAGGTATTGATAGGCTGCAATGAGGTCACCCCGCAGCCTTCTCTTCTCCAGGCTGAACAAGCCCAACTCCCTCAGCCTGTCCTCATAGGGGAGGTGCTCCAGCCCCCTGATCATCTCAGTCGCCCTCCTCTGGACCCTTTCCAAAATCTCTATGTCTTTCAAAGACTTTACCCTCACTACTGTATTTCTGGGTTTTATTTAGTGACTAGACAAGAAATGGGACTGTACTTCTGGGCAATTTTAAAGTAGAAGAAATAATACCAAAGGGAGGCACAATAACTGTCTGCAGATGAAGAAAAGAATGTTGCACCAGAGGATGAGAAGCAATTATTATCATTATTCAGCAATGATAGAGAAAGAAGTAATTAAACTTCAGCAGCATCAGGGAAATTTTTAGACTGAATATTAAGAAAACAGCTGGAAAAGAAAGCCTAGGTTGAGCTGCCAAAGAAAGTTGTGGTGTAACTGCAGTATTCACATCTCATGAATGTATTTCTGTAAATAGCCTAAGAATAAGGTAGTCTTATCTCAGCATTCTTAAGGTCTGAGTTGGGAAAACATTTCTATTCCTGGCAGTGTATAAAGGTGCTTAAATTCCTTTCATATAATCTGAAAAGCAAAGGAATATAAGTAGAGTTGGAGCTGCCTGACAAGGGAGTAGATGTGAATCCTCCTCAGACAACAGCGTGTCGTCATTGGAAGACAACCTGAGAGAATGTTCTATGAGGAACTTTCACTTCAAATGGATGGCTGTAGAGCCAGGGGACCTGCTCTTCCCCAAGCTCCTGTATCAGTGAAAATTTATAGTCTTGAGACAACTGAGAGGTTACAGTGCCCAGGAAATGTAAACCCCATCACAGTGCAGTATATGCAAAGGAGGGACTGAGCAGATGTTCCTTGCAGCTATGACTTGGAAATGATTTCAAACTAAAGAAGGAGAGATTTTGACTGGGTATAAGGAAAAGTTTTTTTACAATAAGGATAGTGAAGCACTGAAACAGGTTGCTCAGAGGTGGATGCTCCATCCCTGGAGACACTCAAGATCAGGCTGGACAGGGCTCTGAGTGATCTGTTCTAGCTGCAGGTGTCCCTGTTCTGTGCAGGGGAGTTGGAGTAGGTGACCTTTAAGGGTCCCTTCAAAATCAAACAATTCTATGATTGTTTGATGGCAAAGATCCTGAGCAACAGAGAACAGCCACTCCTTTTCACTAGCTCTAGGTGTACACCTAAGAGCAGAAATCATGTGCAAATACTCTGCATTCTCTCTGGAGAGGGAAATTCATGAAAGAGAAGGGAAGGAGTCCCTACTCTTCCATGTGCCCAACAGCAAGGGCAAGGTCACAGCCTTCTTTGTGTGCTGAGCTTCCTTCCCATTTCTGGCACAGTGCAGAACAGAGAGAGAAATTACAAGGAAGTAGAATTAGTGTTTAGAGCAAAATTAGAGAAAAGGGAGAGAGAAAGAACACGTGTGCTTGGTGGAACTGTTTTTACTGCCTTCCCATCTTCATATTTCATTCATTTTGCTAATCCTCTGAAGAAATGACTCACTGTCGGGCAGAATCTTGAAGTAGCCATTTAAATTTGCTTGATGGCCCCCAAGGCAAGTAAATTTTCAGTTTGACTGGCTTTAATCCCAGCAGAGAGCCCTACCATGCCATTACATGGCGCAGCAGGGGTAAGAGTGGGGAGGTAATCACATTACAGCACTGTTCCATTTAGCCATAATCTGTAAGAATCTCATGAAAGCGTCAACCATTATTATGACTCCTGATGTCCTTCAGGCAAAGTGTTTGTGGTAAAAGGGAAAAAAAATCTCAGCCTGTCAAAAGCAGACAGACACTTTCGCTCAAAGTAAAGGCAGGTGAGATGTAAAGGTGACACTATTATTTAAACATTCTATTACTAAAATTACAGTTCATCTGTATGAAACTGAGCTATTGGGTCTTACTCTGTCAGCTAGATCAATATGCCTGCCACGGTTGCAGAGATGCAACGAGCTAAGGAAGCATTTGGAATGGAAGATTTGCTGTAAAGACTTCTTCCAGCTTCAGTCCATCAACTGGTGTCCTGCCCACTGCACTAAATAGCTGCTGCAAGAGGCAAGGATGTGCTCACATCTGGAGGCTTAAGGCAAAACTTCAGCATAACCACAGCTGGCTTTTTGCTGCTATTTATTAAGAATCTTATTTAAAATCCAGCTTTGGTGGTGGTGTCTGACTCTTTGACCTCTTGTGGCAGATGCAGGCTGATTACACAGTGTGAGGAAATAGTTTTCAGCAACAACTGTAAATCTGCACTACTATTAATTAAATATGTAGATAGAATGTATATGGACTGGGCAGAGTATCTGGCAAATATCTTGCTCCTATTTCCACACCTGCTTTTGACAAGTGGCAAATCAGTCCAGCTTTGGTGCCTCTGTTTGTTTGTAAATGGAAACTTGTATTCTTCTGTGTAAAGGGACTAGTAAGGGTTAAGGGAATGTGGATGCAGTTTGCCATCATACTATGAGGCAAAGGAAACAGTTTCCACAAGCTTTATCTCCCCACTTTCATCTCCATTACTTTGGGAACTGGCTTGAGGGTGGCAGGCAAGAAAGAGGAACGTTAGTTTGAGCTGGCTGTAAACAAAAGGAAATGAGCAGAATCTCAAAAAAAAAAAGCTCATTCAGAGCACATCCATTATGGTGGCTATTCTCCAGAAATTCTGGACAGGGTCAGGCAAAAGCAAGGAGGACTTAGTGACAGGGCAGAGAGCATTATACCTTAGCATCCATGCTGGAAGAGACAATGCCAAGGAGAAGGACAGTTTCTCAGGAGAGCATTGATCCAGGAGATGATGTGTGTTAACAGCAAAGCTTCTGTCAGCAAGGCAGGATATCTGAACTGTGCTGGGACTCCTGGTTCTCAGGGCAGCAACAGGAAATACCACAATGTGAAAGGTAGGTATACCGCAAAAACATTATGCTGGCTATGCTGGGATACTGCTGTGGTGTCTACTGGTGACTTGGAAACCACCTGAGCTCAGTCAGGGCACTGAGCTGCATAAGGAGGAAGGAGCAAGACTCTTGCAGAACCAGAACACCTTTTACTGGGTTCCTACAGGAAAAAGATGATCAAAGAAGGGAAAGGCTGGGTTTGGAAGAGATGGAGCCCAGACTGGTCTCAGAAGTGAACGGAGTTAAGACTCCAAGACAGAAATCACACACTGAAGATGTTTCCTCAGTGTTCACACAGCAGCTGGATCTAACCTGCAGGGGAGGTCAGGTTGGATACTAGGAAAAACTTAGCTCAGAAAGAGTGATGAGGCACTGGAATGGGCTGCCCAGGGTGGTGGTAGAGTCACTGTCCCTGGAGGTGTTCAAGAAAAGAATACATATGGCACTGAGGGACAAAGTTTAGAGGGCATGTTTATGATGGTTTGGGGCTGGACTGGATGATCTTAGTGGTCATTTCCAACCTTAATGATTCTATGACTCTATGATGTGGTTTCTGCAGTAGTCTCTGGAATGAAGCAGAAAAACAAAATACAAAGGAGGAGGTGATGTTATCTTGCAGCATGGTAGAAAGGAGAAATCATAAATCAACAGATTGTCCAGAAAAGGGAGGAGATGCTTGAAGTAATGTGGGATCTACCCAATCATGTGAGTTTTATTTACATGCTCTGAATATGTTGTGATGTGCCTGAGCTGGATAAGAACATGGGGTTGTCCACCCTGCTGGGAGAAGATAAGGCACACTCCCACAGGGAGAAGTGAGAAGGACCTCTATGGATGCAGTACTCACCAAGAAGGCATCTTGGATAGAGCAGGGCATTTTTTGTAATTTAAAAATATATTTATTTATATTTATTTATGTTATTTATAAATAAATACTTATATATTTTTTAAAAAATATACATACACATAACTGGAGATTTGTGAGGAGAAGGGGCATGGGAAGTTTCACCCTCCTGCTGATTTGTAGTGTGGCACTTGACGACTTGTAATAGAAAAAGATCCGTTGTTTCTCTATTGGCAATAAACTAAGGTTAAAACAAACTCAAGCATAAATTTTATAAACAACCACATATAAACACAGCTGTTCAGTGAAGGAAAGGGACTGGCTGCTAGCTCAGTACTGCCCCCTGATGTTGTCACCTACTTCAAATATATTTTACGATGTCTTTTATTGATGAAATACTATTTCCCTGAAAGACAACGGAGAAAAAAATAGATAATTTATGAGATTTTGACAAACTTAACCTAAATGTGATTTAGCAGACCTAGTTTTGGTGATTATGCCCACAGGGACATTGATTTTGTGCATCCTCACATTGACAGCTGATGTTTAATAATACTGTTCAGAATCCATGGCTTTGGAGAAGCAGCCTTTTGTGATTAGATGGAGTTGCTTGGAAGACAAAGATGAGAACTGGTCTCTACCCATTTTTTTATTTTTTTTTTTCTGAATAAGTGCATTCTAAATGTACAGTCTGAAACCGATTCTGCTCACAAGTCCAAAAGTTCTGGTTCTTCTCTCAGCCTCAGGGAAATCAGAAATGGAATTACAGAATGGAGAAGCTCTCCTATAGATTTTTTAGGGCTGTCAGCCTCTTAGCAATGGGACTTCTCCTTACTCAAAAGTTTTTCATGTCAGGTTCATGCAAAAAATTCACATTTCAAATTAACTTTGCATTTGGATGACTTATGTAGCCACACAGGCTCTTGTCCTGATGGAAAAGACTTATACCCCTTTCAGTCTTTTGTTTTAGGATGAACTGATCAGTTCTTTGCTTCCACAGTGCTCAGTGGCAATAAATTCATCAGGAGAGGATCCCAGGTATTCAGAGGACAGAGCAGTATTTCAGATATACAAGGAGGTGTCTTTCTCATCACTCTCCACATCACATGTTATTTTCTGAGCTTCTTCATTTTGTTTTTCATTTCCTTGCCCAATGGCACCAGCCTTATTCTTTATTCCCATGTTGTTAGTAGCTCTCACCCAGCCCATCTCCATTCTTCTCTACAGTGACTGGCAGAGCAGGCACCAAGCGATGGTTTTGCTCATGGGTCAGGCACTTCTTTTCCCAGTGGCATCTAGTTCTGAGTCACTCTTCCTGAGTCACTCTTCCTGACACTGTCATACCTGCCTGACAGCATTAAATCCCTCACTGTCACTTTACCAAAGGATTAGAAATCCCTCCACCATCATTTGCCTGGGACAGAGCACTTTTCTTTGGGGGAGCTATTTTCCATTCTTCCTTCTCTTATTGCTTCTTGACAGGAGACCATCTCATGTTGTTCTGCTCCAAAATGTCTCTGAAACAGTAGTCCCCATTTCCCTCCCTTCTTCCCACTCCCTGCTGTTTTACCTGATTTTGAAATGGAAGTTCAGCAGACATTGCAAAATCTACCATTTCTTATTTTTTTCCTCAGCAAATATATATATACACCCACACATATATATATGTGGGACTCTATCTATATTTATACATGCATTTATATGTATATCTACTGAACAAGGGCATTCAATCTGGGAAAAACAAAGAGAAAGTTCAGGGCGGACCTCCATGGTTTGAATTAATAATTATTAATAAAAATTAATAACAGAAGGAAAAATGAAGTGATAGACAGACAGACAGATAGATGGATAAATGTGTGGTTTGGGTTGGGTTTTTTTTTTTTTTTAATATAGATACTCTGCTTATTATAATTTAAAGGCAGGAGCTTTTATTGATATGTGAATTCTGCTGCCGTTTCAGAATGGATAAATCTCTGTGCTCTAAATTATTGCAGGAAACAGAAACACAAATAGTGCTGTCTCCTGTATCTGGACAGATTCCCTTTTTATTGTCACCTGCCTGACAGCTCTGCTGTTGCTGCTTACTAAAACCTGTCTGTAACTGAAATCCCCAGGGTAATAAGCTCCCCACAAAACAGGTTCCTGGCTGGAAAAAAATCTGCACATCTCCAGATTAAATCAATAACAATTAAGAATTCTTTGAAATCTAATTGGAAAAGCAGCTATTTTGATCAGCACTAAGATGTTATCTGGAAATTGTATTTTGTTTATCTACAGCAGGAGAGGGTTTTCTTCTTTGTAGGACTGGTTTGCCAGCTTCAGACACATCCTTTGATCTCTCAGATGATACAGTGAACTGAAACATGGGGGCAATCAGGGGGATTATCACGGGATGGGGAAACCATTTGATCTATTTTTAAAAGTATTTTTTTATGAATAACTTTAGGGTTGGTTATCATTAAGGAAGGAAGAGACCGCTCTCCCATCTTTAACAGTGTTAGATTTCTCTGAAGATGATTGATTCATATAGTTAATAATACTTATCATTTATATGGTGCTTCTGAACTTCAAAGCACTATACAAATATTTCCCACTAATACCAAACTTCTGCACTATTACTTTCAAGGAGGGATGAGGCTATTTGATCTGCCTCATATTTCTGTAGATGGTTTCCTGCTCAAGCCCCACTTGACTTGTTTCAAGTTAATTGGTAAAGAAAACCACCAACAAGTCTGTTTAATTTTGCTTCCTCAGGCTTTAAGAAGGAAGAAGGTGAGAGGAAAACAAAATGCTGGCCAAGAATGCAGGTGAGATGCTTTCAAGTGCACCATCAGAATACTCTCCTACTCAGCATGAGAAGGTCTCCTCCACCTTGCAAAGCCCATCCTTCCAACTGAACTCAGATTCTAGGGCTTATTGTGAGGATAATTGCTTGTTTGAAGATCTCTATCAACACCAATACTTACAAATAAAACAAAACAAAAGGAGAGAAACTGCCTTTGGAACATGCTGTGTTTTGTATAAGCTTTGTGTCAACATGAGAATATCCAATGATTAAAATACGAAAAAAAAAACCCAAAACAAAAAAACTCAAAATGAACTTGAAACTCTGTAAGGCTGGTGAGGCCTTTTTCTTTCCATTGAATCTAGTTTTCTTGTAGCACACACTCATGCCAACAAATAGCAGATGGCGATGGCAGATATGTACTAAAACAGCTAAAACTGTACTCCTTGCAGGAGCATCTATCCTGCTGATCATGCTGAACAGTCTGTGCTGGCAGCAACGTCTGGTCCGTTTATGGAAGGAAAGATCAAAACCTTTCTTGAGATCTCTTTGAATGGTATTTCAGATGGCTCGTTTGACAAACAAAGGCAGATTTGCTCTCCTGGCTCACTCAAGAGAAGTTTGTTGCTGCCTTAGCCATGTGTCAACCCTGAGAGGTTGCTGAAGGCAGCTGGCATCAGGGATGGGAAGGAGGAAGCTCAGGAGCACAGTGCTCCCTGCTCTAGCAGTGTCCTTCCCCACACACAGAGCTGAAAGCAGCTTCCAGCTCTGACAGCCAGGATCAGCAGATGAGACAAGCAGACTCAAGTCTTTCCACAGTGGGTTACTGAAGTGAAACTTTTTCTTCTTTCTGGGCAGATTTCCTAAGAGATTTCTCAGTCTCCAGGCCTTCGGCTCCTGCCTAGCTCAATGCAGTCAGCTGTGACACTGTTTCTTGCAGTACAGACATCTGTTCACCAGGAACTGGCGTAAGAACCATTTTGGCAAGACCACGAAGGCTGTCATGGCTAAGAAAGTGGATTAAGGGAAGCTTACAGATACCAGGAGCTCATCAAGTATCACAGCTGCCCTGGTCTGTCCATCTGTGCGAGCACAGTAAAGAGATGCCTTTGTGGGGGGTTAGCATTATTTCAAATGCTGAAGTTTTTCATCTTCATTCCGCCAAACTGCAGGGATCCTATTAGGATCTTGAGCCCTCTATACTATGAACACAGAACTTACCCTTCCTGTCAATCTACTTCTCCAAACACTTTAGTGTAAGACTGGTAGGGTAGCATTACCCAGGAGGAAGAGCAGGTGGTTTATTCAGCCCTGGTGAGGCCATGCTTTAAGTACTGTGTTTGCTTTTGGGCCCCTCACTACAAGACATTGAGGCTCTAGAGAGTGTCCAGAGGAGGGCAGCAAAGCTGTGAGGGGTCTGGAGCACAAGTCTTACAGGGAGCAACTGAGAGTGCTGGAATTGTTCAGTTTGGAGGAGGCTCAGAGCAGTCCTTATTGATCTCTACAGCTCCCTGAAAGGAGGCAGTGGTGAGGTGCGGGTTGGCCTCTTCTCAGCAATGGCCTAGTGGGAATGGCCTCAAGTTTCACCAGGGGAAGTACATCTTGGATACTAGGAAAAATTTATTCTCTGAAAGAGTGGTCAGGCACTAGAATGGACTGCCCAGGGACACGTTGGAGTCACCATCCCTGGAGGTGTTCAAGAAATGTGTATGTGTTGTACTAAGAGGCATGGTTTAGTGGAGACATATTGGTGGTAGGTGGACAGTTGACCTAGATGATCTTGGAGGTCTTTTCCAGCCTTGGTGACTCTATGATTCTACGGTGGAGAGTCAGAAGTCTTGAGCTCTGAACTGATCTATTGCTTGTGGTATGATCTCAAGCCAGTTACTGATGTTCTGGTACTAAGGCATGCTGGATACCCGCATCTCCTACAAACTCTGAAGAAGATAACGTATGGTTAGTCTGCTAGAACCAAAAAACATCTTTGACTCTTTGATATCTGCAGTGAAAAGATGTGCTTTCTCATATCTACCTCCACTGCATGTAGTGCCACTTGGTTGTTAATCATATGGCACTGACAGATGTATACACTGTGAAAGAAACAGCAGCTCCCCTTTGTTCCTCACAATGCTGGTGCAGCATAATGCCTAGGCTTTTGAGGAACTGCCCAGATTTTTTCCCATCCGTCCTCCAGGCACCTCAGCAAGCTGATATCTTATATCTAACAGAGCTGGCTTCCTCCAAGCATTCTGGCTGTTAATCCTAAGCAGCCTGTTTGTAGTGGTATAATTTTCTCCTATTCACACTGCCTACCTATGAGCCAATCTGAAGTATCCTCTTGCTTACGGGTTCAGCTTCTTGGTCAGTGTCTTTGCATTCCTTTGTCTGATTGCTGAAGTTTAAACTTGCCTTTGCTCTTAAACAGAAGCAAAGTCCCACTGGCAGTACCAAAAACCACTTTCAAAGATGTGTCTGGATTGGGCTCTAATAGAAAGAAGAGCAAGCAGACCCTGTGCCTGCAGGGAGCTCAGCCAGATCCAGCATTTTTCATCGGTGCCCCGTGTCTTCATCAATATGCAGATCCATCTGTGCTGCTGAGATATCTCCATGGTACAGACCGGGAGTGGGGGAATACATTTATAAATAGGATCACTCATCTTTCCCTTTCCTGCTGTCCCCACTCTCCTGTAACACCTGCTGATGGAGGTATTTCACTATGAGAGCTCCCGGTGCCACCCTACCTTCATGTTACCAAGCTCTCCCTACTTTACATTGTAAAAGATCTAAAGAAGCAAGGGGTGAGGAGCAGGGGCGTAGAAGCAAGAATATACGCCAGTGGGTGCTAGGATTCAAAATACCTTTTATCACTTGATTATCAAGAACAGGTACTAGAAATGATGGCAGTGAGATTGCAGTGCTTGCTCATCAATTCTAACGGGTGTCTTTTTAAATCCAGCAGGTAAACAATAGCATCTTGTTAGAAAGGTGCACACTACAAACCTACTCTCTGTTGCACAAATATCTCTCTGTACCAAAATATCTTCAGACGCTGCTGAAAGCTCACTCTCCCTTGCTCACTGTGTTAGAGGGTTGTTAAGTGTTGTATGGCCTCAGAGAAATTAAACATTGCTCCTACTCGTGCTCGCATGAGAAGCTCTTGAAGCTGTAGTGACACTGAATGCAGCAATCATATCGGTACATGACAATAACAGTTGCTCTGAAGAAAAAAACAGCAAAAAAAAACTATATGAGACACAGCTTTTTTTTTTTTTTTTGGTGCAACTGGGTTGAAGTCTTAATATCTCACTGTGACTTATTGGCAAAACCAGCAAAAGAATCCCAGAATCCCAATTTTGTCACAACAGATGACAAATCTCCAGCATAATTGTCCTATAGACAAGACTTGTGGTTGGGCTGTATGGCCATTATGTGTGTTCGTGACCTTCTCCAAGCTCATACTGCTTGTTAATGAGTTAATTGTGGCTTAGCCCAGCATGCAGCTTGGCACCAGTTGTTTGCTCACTCCTCCATCCTCCCCCATCCTAGTGGGACAGAGGAGAAAATCAGGAAGAAAAAAAAATAGAGCTTGAGGGTTGGGATAAAAACATCCTTCACAAAGCTTAAAAAGTCACATTTTCTATTGAGTTTTTTTTTGTTTTTTTTTGGTTTTTTTTTGTTTTTTTGGTTTTTTTTTTTTTTTTTTTTTTTAATTCTTATTAAGGAAATAGTAGAGGAAATACTGGAAATTCCACCATCTGGTACTGAAGATGTTCCAAAACAGATATTGCCAGTAATGATTTGAGTAAATGTGTTACTTTGCAGCAAAAGATGAAAAAGATGATGAACAAATTTTCCCTCTAGAAAAATGACTGATTTGTCCAAAGCCAAAAGTAAATTGTACTGTACTCACTGTAAACACTCAGGACAGTTCTACTCCCACTGGCAAAAAGAAGTCCTGTGATTGTCAGGGGATGCCTCTTGAAATAGGTGATTCAAAGAAGTGTGTACATATTGACTATCACAACCACGAAAGCAGGGTAGAAAAGTAAATGTGGTTAGATCAACAAAAATGCAAAGAAACTCCATGCATGGTTGTATAGTGACAGTGACATATCTGTTCCTACTTAGTGCTGTAATTCAATGAGCAAACCTGCTACTATTAGGTTTTGGTTGGCAGCTTTATGTAAAATGGAGTTTTCTCCATGGACAGATAATTCCATATCCTCCTCTTGTGGAACAGATAATCAGACTTGGTTTTCCAAAGTCTCCCAAGATGTCTATGAAGAAAAAGTTGTTCTACACTCTTCATGTCGCCAAACAGCTGCTAACCTTGTCAGGGAGTCTGGGATGGCAATGTGAGCTTGCAGGGAAGCAGGTCCATTCCCAAAATAATTCCCTCAGCCCCTCAGATAAACTGTTTCAAACATGTCATTAATTGCAAGCCCCATTTCCCAGCCTGCAGGAGATCTGTGCTGACTTCAGTAAGCTCAGTGGCTTTGTCATGCATCCCAAGATTTAGAATGCCCAAAGCTGTTCTGGATAGATTTCCAGGGCAAACTGAATGTGTTGTCTGGTCTCCAGCCAAGGAGAGAAGGGCAAGAGATGCAACAAGGAATAATAAAAGTCATACCTGAAGGGACTGTAAGATGGGAGGCAGAAGCTGTTAGAGAAAAGAAAATGGGATAGGCAAGGGGGAAAAGAGAGAACAGCATTCATAGGATTGAAGGACATGCAGTACTGGAGATCTCAGAAGAGGATCTGAAGAGGCGAACAGGTCTTTCAGTCAACAACAGAGGAAACCCATTTGTTTTTTTTTGCAGTAACTCATGAGCCCTCCTCAAGCCCTCCTATATCCTTGTGTCTCTGCACAGCCTTTCATATTGCATTCCTGTTTTTAAGAGACTTTCCATCAGGCTCAGGCTGACTGAAGTCATCCCATTGTCCAAGCTTCCCAGATAACTGGTAACTAATTGAGAAGATATCTGTAATACCAGTCATTATGTGAGGTCAGGTACTGTTGTTTGTGTAGACTCAGGGCTATGGTTATGACCACAGTATATGTGTGGAACATCCCCTACAGTGTGTGTGCCAGTATAATGTATGCCTCTTTGAAACACTCATTTTCACTGCATATGTGTTTGCAGGGTGCACAGATTTCCAGCCAGAGAAACACAGGAATAAGTGTGGCAACTTTCACTCTGCACTGGAACTAGGAATACAAAGCTGACGCTTCCAGGATGCAACACATGGACTGACTGCACATACACTTCACAGCCTGCACACATCTATTTCTTTCTGAGAAACCATGTTGTGAAAAATGGCTGCCCGATTTTAAGACTAAGTTCAAGCACATCTTTGCATTAATGTGTGCTTGTGAACATATGATGCAGTAGAAAATCAAAGCTTCAATCCTTTAAGTATTCAGATTGTATCACTGCAGTGCAGAACTATGTCAGCTTTCTCAAGTGACACACGGCTGTGAAACAGCAACTCATTCCACCATGATCTCTACTCTGGTGGCTCTCCCCATGCTCTTTCTCAGGCACTGAACTTCAGCACAAACATACCCTGAGACACGGGGAACTCCATAAACAGTGAGGTTTCTCACCACTATCCCCGGGAAGCAAAGTAGCAGTGGTATGATGACGCAGTTGGTGACAAACACCTAGCTCTATTCAGAACTTGAGAATTTGCTGAAACACTGTTCAAAGTCTACCAGTATATCTTCTGGTTGGTAGCCAGAACTCACAGCTTTGTGCTTGTCACTGGAAGATATACCCTGCAGATCAATCAACTTGCTTGGCAATGTCATGTCAGACCAGGATGACTGTAGATTGCATCAGAACCTGGCGTGGGTGCTTTTATCACTTACTTCACATATGGAAAATCTTACCTATTTTTGCCAGAATTTCATGTGGAAGAACAGGGAAAGAGTGAGGAGGAGGAGAAGGGGAGAGGTGTGACAGCAGTGTCAGTCTGCCCCATTTTTGACATTTGAAAAAAAAAGAGATTTTCATTTCTTATTCCTTGCATAATTCTGACAAAATAATAATACCAATAATAATAATAATAGTAATAATTAAAATATGGCAGTGTGTTAAAAAAGGAAAGTCTGAACACAAGTGTTGTGTTCTCAAGAAGTATTTCACTTCTCCCTGAATTTTTTATTCATGGAGATCATCAATATTTTTCTTTGGTTTCATTCCAACTTGCAACAATGTTGGACTTCAAACTTATAATCCTGGAACATTCTTGTGGTTTCTACATGCAGTGTCAAAACAGCGTGGGTACAGAAGGATGGCTTTGCCAACAGCACAGTTGTTTACTCCACATTCATGCCTTGGTCTTGTTTTCTGAGTCACAGTGGTAATTTTAGTGCTTGCATGGCCCCTAAGTATTTCATGGTCTACAGTAAGGACATAAATGTACAGGCATTTCTGTAATGCAAAAATTGGGTAAGAATAAGGATATCAGGAGTACAGATAACCAGAAAGTAACGTGCCTCATGCTAGCTGTCCCCAGTGCTGCCTGCAAGTCTGGGATAAGCAAGGAAACTAGGGGCACATTAAGCTACGGGAAAGTGAATAAAGCAGACTTTAAGGCACGAGTAATGGGAGAAGCAGGCAGGCAGCCAAGAGGAATAACCTTGACTGATGAACAACAGGATGTGTGATGTCCTTTCATGTGGAACAAAAGGCAAACATGAGACTTTACCCGTGTTCTTTCTGCCTGAAAAACACCACTGATTACACACAGCAGAGGTGATGTTAGAAGTCAAACACAAGCCCTCAGTCTTCTCTTTTACAACCACAATCAGGAAACAAGGCAGAAGAGGATAAACAACGCAAAGCATCTCAGTTGCAATGGAGAGTGTAGGTAGAGGGATCCCTAACACAAAGAGGGGGCTGTAGGCACTGAGCAGTTTTTGTGTCCTCTTTGGTGTTTGGGAACTGTCAGAGGGAGAAATGATAAATCTGTGAATTACTGAGTCAGTGTGTTGACCCAGAGTCCTTCCTCCCCCTTCTTTTTTTTCTTTTTTTTTTTTTTTGAAGGGGGGATTGTAGTGAGTGGTAGAGATAAAAGGGATTCTTTGAAGTCAAACCCTGTGTGAAAATGGATATAAGCAAATTAAGAGATTGCAGCTGAGAACTGGCTAGGAGGGAGTCTTTGGAAGAGCAGTGGAAGAAAGTGTGAGTCTTTCCAAGCCTTTGCCCCTGTCTTAACAGCAGCAGCGGGGAGGAGCTCATGTTGACACTCACAGCGAAATACCTCACTAACCAGGGTAACCACTAAGCCAGATTGGATATAGAAGGATCCCCAGTTTAGTTTTACATGAAATCTGTGTCTGTGAGGAATCTTTAAACTGCATTTTCAGCTGGTGTCCTTACCCTCTTGGCTCTTCTGGATGTTTCTTTGTTTCTCTGGCTTTCACAAAATGATCATCTAGTTCAGAAGTGCTATCTGGATTTGCTAAGTTCTAAGGGGAAAAAAATTACGCAAGCACTTTCGATGAATTTTCATTTCTGAATGGAAAACTAAGAATAACTCCCAAGTAGATGTAATCAGAGCAGAAGTATAAATTATATGTGATGCATAGCACAAGCATCCTGTGAGAGTTTCTCAGAAGGGGCTGCCTCCCCAGGGCCTTGCTGTCAACATGAGCTGATGTGTTTGGTTCTCTCCCATTTCTGGAGAGTGTGAGTAAGACTCCAGCCCCAACACTGCAAATTAGCATGGGATATGGGTGTCCACAATCAAACTGAATTGTTTCAAATGGTTCTTCTCATCCCTGCAACGAGTTCATCTCTTCTGGTCTGTAGTAAGGAAGATACCATTCCTTGTTTCAAGGAACACATGAAAATAATAATAGAGTTTTCACTTTCTTTTCCCTCTTTGCCCTTAAATCTGCCACGTGCTTTATGCTGTTTACAGACCTGAGCAATCTCTGCTAATGCAGAGGCCCAGAAACATCTTTGCATCTATTCCTGCAGTTATCCAGAGATTTCTTTCCCTCTCCCTTCACATTTCTCTGTGTGTCTGGGGTATTGTTCTACTTTCTCAGTTACCAATGACTAATTTAAATCATCCTAATTTTCAGCTCCCCTCTGGAACCCTCCCCCAGTGACCCAGAGGAATTGCTCGAGACACTTCGCCCTCCTTTCTTCCTCTCAATCTATCTCCCCACTCGATATCTAATAATTTATGTAAATGGATTCAGCAATATCAAAATAAGCATGAGGAGGGGGAAGAAGTAGAGCCTGACTGATTATGAAAAACATGTGAACAGTTTCTGGAAACCGGTGTTTTCCTTTAAATCTCTATTCCATGCAATACACCTCCTTAAAAGTGCCTTAATCAAAACCACATTCACATTAGCAAGTGATACTTAAGCTATCTTAAGATAATAATTTTCAGGTGAATTGCATTTCCCAGACAGTAACCATAAGTCACTACTTGCAGTTCAAGCATAACAGACCATTTCTAATCCTAAAACCTAAATTATCTGTAAGGAGGGCTGCTCCTTTAAATGGACACATTCCTTAAAACAACATCTTCAGAAGAGCTTTACATGTTTTATGTAGTAGTTAAAAAAAAAAAAAAAACAAGATTTTTTTTCTAATTAATCTTTGGCATTTGCCAACTTTGAAGCCACATAATTGTCACAAAAGGGTTTTACTGAGGGACCTGGAAAGCCACAATCCTTTTTGCCCACTGGCATCACTGCTATGATTGAGAATTCATTCATTCAATTACACAGAGGTTGATCTATTTCACTGTCTCCTATGGTAGTTTTACATTGCTCTGTATTCAATTTGTATGCTGCACACATATCGGATTTGATGAATGCAGGCAAGAATTTTATTTCATTATCTTAAAACCTTCAAATTACACATGCACAATAAATATTGACAGGGAGGTGAAATGAAGACTTTGCTGCATCTCGCTGCAAGAGTTACAAATGGCAGTAAGGAGTGTGCAGGAGAGGCATGACAAGCAAGTTAAAAGAAAAGTAGAAAATATCTATTTACTATTGCACTGACAAGTACTAAGTAGGGACTGAACCTGATAACCCACAGAGTCATGCCCCTCACGTATGGGATGCTCTCCTTAGATACATCTCCTAAATGCTTTAGGGAATTTGGGCAATTTTATGTTTCTGCACTCATTAGCAATGTTAAAGGAACAAAAAGTAATCTGCATAAATTATCTTGCTTATAATATGGTATTGTTTTGATTTAATTGCTATTGGAAAATAAAACCAGCACCATAAGATAAGGACCTCAGGAGCTCTGTAACCAAACTTCCTACTTAAAATAGAGTCAAGATAGGGAGCTGAGCAGATTGCTCAGTTTGGCTGAGTAGCCTATCTGATAGCCTCCAAGGATGGAGAATGCACAACGTCTCAAAAACCTCTGCTTCTAAACTCATCTGTTCTTGCATCAGGACCAGATGAAGAAATTCTAATGTTTTCATTCCAAGCAGTTAATATATTTAGAATTGTAGAACAGAATCATAGAATGACTTGGGATGGAAGAGATCTTTTAGACCAAGATCATTCAGCACCAACCCCGTGGGTTGCCACTCATCAGATCAGGCTGCCCAGGGCCCCATCCAGGGCCTTGAACTCTTCCATGGATGGATCATCCACAGCTTCTCTGGTCAGCCTGTGCCAGTGCCTCACTACCCTCTGAGTGAAAAATTTCCTGATAAAATCTAAACTAAATCTTCCCTCCTTCAGTTTAAAACCATTCACCTTTGTCCTATCACTATCAGATCATGTATATTTGTTAAGTAACATTTTCTAGTTGAGGACTTGAAGCAAGCAGCAACCCAAAGCTGGTGTTATCTTCCAATGTTGGATTTGTGAAAGCTGTGCTGCTAGGACTCTGGACAGCCCACACTCCCTGGGGTGGGCAGGGTCCTGCCTCAGAGGTCTCGCAATAATGCCTTGGTTTTGTTGCATATTTTGCAGTCAGGAAAACTGATACATAGAGAATTTGTGACATGCAAGTAGTAGTAAATCACTAAAAAGGATGGGAATTTTCATTTCCTATTCTTCAGTCCTTGTCTGCTTCCAACTAGTTGGACATACACCATATGGGATCCACAGTTATCTATTTCACTACAGTTTGCCATTCATTGCCTCACCTTTACTACCTTATCTACTGAAACGTACAGTTAATTTACAGATCTTCTTCCTGAAACCCAGTTATTTTGATCTTATGCCCCACAAGACCATCATTTCTTTCCCTTCAAAGCTTTTTTCAGTGATTTGTGGGCTGGTATTAATCAGACCAACACTGAGAATCTGCCAAGGGCAGCATCAGGGTTTGCATTTTTATGCTCAGTTCTGAAATCTGGCAATTAAGATGCCAACAGACAGAAGTCCTGCCTCTGGCAGCCCCTCTGCCCTTCACAGCAAGACATCTGGAGCTATTCCATCAGTGTGGCATTTTATGGAAACTCATCACCAACTTTACTTTCTTTAAAATACTACCCTGTAGTCCTGTAGCTGTCTGAAAAGTAGTTTAGCTATTGATGAGTGGGATGAGGGTAAAGTAGGGTAGAGAGGGGAGGGAGGGAGTGGGCAGAGAACTGGCAATGGTAACCTCCTCAGCTGTTCAAGATAAGGGTCCCTAATTGCTGAGGAGCACCAAATGGAGCAGGATTTATCCAAGTGAAATAAATCTTGGAGGGCTGTTATCTATGTTTTTCTAACCAGGTCTGTATAAAGGGAATGTATCTAGCTGATGATTAATTTTGATAATAAAACTGATTCTAGAATGATATGCTATAAAGATTTGCCTGTTGTCACTGAAACCAAACTCTGTCTTCTCCAGAAATTTATAACTTCAGAGGCATTTGAAAGCAGCTTTTTAGGCAGGAAAAAGTAAAATGTTTTTTTTCAACATTTGTATTATTTATTTATTACACCTCCCCCTAATTTCATTCTTTTTTCTTGTGAAATTTGTTTATTTTGTAAATTCTCATTCTAAAAAGGAGATGAAATTGTGGCTGGCATTTTTTGAATTTTCTCCAAAATAAATTTTTTATTAACTCGTCTAATTTCTTGAAATATTTTAACTTGACATAATGACATAATTCAAAGGACTATGAGTCTATTCTGTGTCTTCTGATTTTTACTGCACTATTTATGACAATGTTTATCCTTTGGAACTTTGGGGGTTTTACTGTAGCATTTCCATGGACCACTCAATGTTGTAAGCAGGTAAGTATGATGCAGGAGTTCTTACTGACTACCTTTGCTGTTCCAGCCTCCTTATTATTATTTATTTATTTATTTATTTGCATAAGAAAGAGGATGAGAGCTGCTTTGATTTTTCTAACAGGCGTCCAAACCTTGCCTGAAGTAGAAAGTCTTAATTTGTGTGAAATCTTAGAGCCTTATTTCCCACACAGGCTGATTCACCGCTCTGGCCATATAGCGGTCGCCAGTGCCGGCGGGGGTCTGCGAATCACATGGGCCCCCACAGTGAGCTGAGAAAAAATTTTCCCCAAGCTGCCTCTTTGAAGTGTTGTTGGTGTTCACTGTTCACAGGCCACAAGCATGCTGACATTTTGTGCAGCTCCTGTTTTGCAAGTGGGCTCAAAATAACAGCAAAGAATGATCTTTGACCCTGACTGATATTGCATATAACCAAAAATAGTTCTAAAAATTCAGAGTTTCTGCTAGCACAATGTAGGAGAAGGAGACAGAAGCCAGAAAAATTTAATTAAGAAAAGCATAAGTTTTGTTTAATACGTGATTTGTCACCTGAAGCAGAATATGTAGCAACATTTCTTGTTTGGCTGAGTTCTAGTCTTGAAACTGCTGTACCATTTACTACTGAATTTATTTAAAAAAAAAAAAAAAAAAAGTTAAAATCCTCTTGCTTTATCACAGGCTGATTTGTTTAAAGGTGTGAGGTTGAAATCAGTACTTTTTTCTCATAAAAATAATAATCTCACCCAAGTTTTCTCCTTTATGTTTAGGCAGTTATTGCTCCTAGTCAAAAATCATAGAACCACAGCATCTGAGTTGGAAGGGTCCCTTAAAGGTCATCTGTTCCAACTCCCCTCTTGGACAACTACAGCCAGAGTAGGTTGTTCAGAGCCTCATCCAGCCTGACCTTAAATGTCTCCAGGGATGGATTTTCCACCACCT
The DNA here is from genome assembly GCF_019238085.1 of Lagopus leucura. Classification (NCBI taxonomy): domain Eukaryota; kingdom Metazoa; phylum Chordata; class Aves; order Galliformes; family Phasianidae; genus Lagopus; species Lagopus leucura. The sequence continues at coordinate 84,536,945 of NW_024962263.1, read as the reverse complement.
CTCTGGACAACATATTCCAGAGCTTCACTACCCTTACAGTAAAAAACTTTTCCCTTATATTCAATCTAAATCTCCCCTTTCAGTTTAAAACCATTTCCTCTTGTCCTAACACAACAGACCATACTACAGAGTTTGTCTCCTTCCTTCTTATAATCTCCTTGTAGATACTGAAAGGCCACTACCAGGTGTCCCCAGAGACTTCACTTCTCCAGGGTGAACAACCCCAGTTCTCTCATCCTGTCCTTACAGGGGAGGTATTCCATCCCATAGACTTATTCCCTTGGAAAAAAAAATGATTTCTTCTCCTCACCTGTTTATTTTGTTTTATCCCCTTCATCCAAAAGTAGCTAAACCAATTCAAATTACCTATATTTACTGTTTGAGTTAGGGAATGTTCACAGGATTCATTTTACTGGCAGAACTGAAGGGTTTGCATAAAGGGAGAAGTTGTAGAGGGCAAAATAGTAGCTAAACATGGCAATATCGTAGCTGGTGGAGGTCTTTGTCTCAGTGTCTGTTTCTGGCCAAAAATGACAGGTTTTATTTAGAGATTTTTGGTTTTGTTCTTACTTGGTTGCTTAGTTGATTTGTCATTTTGGTTTCACTGCAGATCACTCATAATTATTAATTCAATGAAGGGAGAAACTTAAGAAAGAATGCTTAAGTCCTACTTATTTTCATTCTCTATTGTGTTTCTGGAAGAAGCAGTACCTAGCAAACAAGGAAGACAAGTCCAGAATCTCTGTTGCATCCTGCCACATATTTAAGAGAATTTGTGATTTTTCATGAGAAGTGAAATCCAGCAACCTCAGTTGTATAAGCTAAACTCTTCACAACTGAATGGCTTTAATCCTTTAATCCACATTTAGGTCCTCATAATGAACTAACCTTAAATGTTATCTTCAGGTGCTCAGGTGTTCTGAAAAATTGATAAAGTATATGGTTAGTCTTCACTAATGCAACTGAATTTGAATTTCTTGGCCATAATGACTTTTTGGTGTTAATGAGACTTTTGTACATTAAAGGGCTCTTCTGATGTTTGTAAAGAAATTTTAAATAATATGCCTCTCTGTGAGTACTGAATATGATAACTGAAGCACCAGAAGAAATTCCAAAGTAGCAGGAGGCAAGTTCTAGCAAATGTTTTGCCATTCCATCCTAGGCATTTTTGTTCAATCATTTCTGCAATATTTTTAGGAACGTCTCTCCTCTCCGTTCCTCTGCATGGGTGAGTGATGCTTATGTTTAACACAGAGGGAGACTTATTGAAAGTAGTAGTATTTGGTGTCAGTAAGGGCTTGGGGATGGGAGGAAAAGAAGCAAGCCTCACTTATACATAAAATCTGATTGAACAAAAAGTAAAGCAAGCTCATATGAACTGTTAAGGCCATTGAGTTTAACTCTGTTCTTATCATCCTTGAATTATATCTTCAGGGAAAATATCTTCTTGAAAATCTATGCTTTTTGACAAGCTTGATTAATTAAGAAGAGCCAATAGATTCCCACCTGTCCAAGGTACTACTGGTCCAAATGCTCTGGTCTCCTTTTCCCAGGTCATTCCATCTCTCTCTCCTCAAAGCTACATGGCTGTACTGTATTCCTTAAAAGACAAGGAGTAAAGATGTGCTGATTTCTTATATCAGACCTTTGCTTAAAGTTTCTTTCTTCCCTTTCTAGTACAGAAATACCCACCTGACTAGTCCATTTGGCAACATAGGATAAATAAGGAAGAATTCAGTTACTAATTTTCCCTGGAACATTGTACAAGATTTGTCAGGATGGCAGACTTTGGGGTAGTAACCGCCAGATACCATCTCAGAGGCTGCACTCCCCAGGGTTGAGCCGTAGCACTAGCAGCTGGAGGCCTGGCATGTCACGAGCTTTTGTATCTGGAATGGCATTTTCCCAAGTGGCTGATAACAGGCTCAGTCTATTCCATGGAGGATGTATTCACAGCCTGCCCTGATACATTTATCATAAACAAAAGACAAAGAATGTTGAATTTGTCTCTAACAAAATGATATTCCGGCTATTCATATAAAACAGGTTTGGCTTGCGTTTTTTAGACGCAGTGCTGCCTTTGCTGTAGGAAATCTCACGTATTAAGGAAAGATCAATACCACAGCTAATGGCCTAAGGTATCAAAAACCTCACTGGAGGAAATGAGAATGTTGTCTGGAAACCAGATGATGATAATCCCCAGGATAAATGGATTTAGAGATTTCCGAAGTCGTTTTAGTAAACAGAGGGCAGACTTAGGCAGTTATTTCAACAAGTTCCTTTACAAAAGAGAGATTGCCATTTTCCTGTTTGGTTTTAGTTGTGACATTGATGATTCTTAGTGAATATTTATTAAGCTTGTAAACACAGAATAAAGCCTTTTTTTAAAGAATCCTCTTATTCCTTACAGAGAAATCTTACACTGGGCATTTTGTCTTGCAAATGTCCTTGCGTATGATGCTGACAAAGGCTGGCATGGTCCATCAGTATCCATGCTGGAACATTTGTAAAGGATTCAAGGTGGAGTTCAGACAAGTACCAGAAAGCAAAAACCCCTTAATTCTGTTCTTGGTTTTGTGACTGTGAACCAGAAGTCATCCAGAGTAGAACACCATTCAGTGTGTCCAGTCAGAGCATAAAAACAGCCCTAATTCCTAAGGCCAGAGGTATATCCAGCCCTCCTAGCCCCATTCATTTCAGTCTTATAATCCGTGAAAACATATTTTCTCAGCTGGTGACTGTCTATCTTGTCTCTTCTCATGTGGAAGCTATTTCATGACTTAGCTCATACCTGATACATTTTCTCATTACACTGCTTCCTGTGTGAGGATAAAAACCACATAGAACATCCAAGATCTTGGAGCTTGTGGGTTTTATGCCATTTAGAAATATGTTTGGTGTTTCTCTTTGTTCTTCTCCTTATCTATCTTTTTGAGTGCTGCAGAGCACTGAGCTTATGTTTCATTAATTCCTCCTTTACTTAGAAGCATCTTAGATCTACTTTATAGTACTTTAATGGATTATTGTGCGTTAGCTAACCTCCTATAACTGAACATGTACAAATCCAGAACAGGAAAGAATTGAAAAATATAACTCTAAACCACCATAGTGTCACAGCAGTTTGCCTTGTAGCCAGAGGAGGGTCAGTTATTCCCATTCAGCCAGCTTGCAGTACCTCACTGCAACACCTCACATCACAACACTTCAGAGAGTCCATTTGAGAACATAGAATGTCTGTGTTTGCTTGGAGCAAGCATTGTGGTGTTAGATTATCACATGGTATAGGACACTTTTGATTCCTTTCAGTTTCAGATGTATGAAATATCCAACAGGAATCAGCCCTGAAACAACTCATGGTTCAACCAGCTCAGTGTTATGCCTTCCATCTAGCCATCAGCTCACAAGGTCTCCCTAGACATGCACATGGAGAAAGCTGAAGAGATTAGATTGTTGGGGTTTTTTTTGTCTTGTTCTTTTTTTTCTGGAGATGCACTCTGACCTGTGTCCATCATTCCTTCTTCTCCTATCAGATGGCAAAAATACTGACATCTGGGAAAAGTTGTGGTTAGTAAGAAGTCTATAGCAGGGAGAGAGCTGTACCACAGGATCCCAGAATAATGCATATTGGAAGGGACCTCTAGACAAATTTCCTCTTTAAAGCATGTCCAAAAGAGTAACTTATTCAAGGACCTTGTTCTGTTGTGTTCTGAACCTCTCAGGGCTTTGTTCTATTGTGCATTCCAAGCATCTCAAAGAATGGAAATCCTGTTATATCTTTAGGATCCCACTTGATCACTGTCACACTGATTTATTTTTTAATATCCTTATATTGAGACTGCATTTCCCAAGTTAAATAGCATGTTTCCTTTTTTTTTTTTTCTTGTAGCTATACATCCTTAAGAAGAAAGAGTTTTGCTCTTTAAGAAGAGTCTAAGACTACCCAGACAAAATCAGGCCCCTCTATTACACTCACTCAAGCATGTGAATCAGGTTGGATATTAGGAGAAGTCTCTTCTCCGAAACAGTGGCTAGGCACAGGAAATGGCTGACCATGGAGGTGGTGGAGTCACCATGCCTGAAGGTGTTCAATAAATGTGCAGATGTGGCACTGAGGAACATGGTTTAGTAGGCATGGTGGTGATAGGCTGATGGTTGGATCAGATGTTAATGGCGTATCTCCTGCTTACAAACTGAGGATGCACAGGATTCTCTGCACAACACAGCTAGACCCCACCCAGACAGCTGTGAAGTCAAGAGGGAGATATCACTTTGGCTTCAATTCCAAAAGAGGAGACTTGGCTGACACAGCAGGAAATCACTGTGACTGAGTCGCAGCAAAAAAATATCGAGTCTGGGTGTCTATTGCAGACTAGAGGAAAGACTTCATTACGTAGAAGGCCACAGATACTTCATATGAGGTCTGATACATTAAAACATTGCTGAGTTTGATTCCATAGGATCTACAAAACACTTTGGGTTTGCTTGTTTTTAAAGAAGTGGTGACTTTAAAAGGAAAGTGGAGTTTATTGTGTGCCAACAGCAGCTTTCTTTGATCACCATTCCACAAAGACAGCCTAGGACTAACTCAGTACTACTTAAAAACACAATCTCTTGGAAGTTGGCTTCTCAGACAATTCCATTTTATTAACTCTTTTCTGGACTGTCATCACTTTCCAATTATTCTTCATTTTTGCAGCATGACAGAATGCTAAAAAAAAATGCATGTCGATTTTTTCTGTGTGGAACTTTTTTATCACTCCAAAGTGGGTCATTTTTAAGGAACGTTTAGGAGTCTTGATTAAGGAGAGAGGGCAGATCATCTTGGAACAGTCCTTACTGGTGTAGCTTTACAGTCTCACTATTTTTTATGCATTTTGTTTGAAAGAGTTGAGCCTCAGAATTGATTTCCAGCTCCCTCAAGTGGGTTCCAATGTTGCTGACAACAAACAAAATTGAATGATTTGTTGACTGTATCCAAAGACACAATTCATGCAGAAATCTTACATTATCTTGCAACTTAAGCTGGTATTTTCTGTTCACTTGAACTGGAGGGATGAAATGATCTGTATTAGAAAAAGAAAACAAAGAAAATAAAGAAAAAGAAGGAAGCATCCTGGCTCCCCAAAGGGCTGTATCTGTGATAATGAGGGGATGCAGAATTCGCAAACAGTAATTGAGGAATGCGTTGTATTGTAGGGCTGTCTTAGTTCAAGCTATACCCTTGATGTATGTCCTTTGGACATGGATCAGCACTGCCTTTTTCCACAAACGACATGCTGGTGTCCACCTGGTGTTCCAGAGCAGTAATAACCCATCCCTCTCCATCCCATAGGAGCTCGCCTCTCTCAGTCACCTTTTCTTCCGAACAATTAACATGATAATGTTAAACTCTGAGCAATTACACCTTGCCCTACTTTATTTCACATCCATTTCCTCTTCTTGAGAGCTGCAGAAAGACCTTTATGAAAAGCTTCTCTGCTTTTTTTCCAGGTGTCTTTGTGGGTCTAATAAATGGCATTACTTTTCTACACTAACTTCTCCTCTTATATATACTTAAAATTTTGTAGCTGTAAGAATACTATCACTACAATATGTTACTGGGACTATTTTATTTAAACTGAATGGTAAAATGGTCATACAGTCATTAAAAATCCCCTGATACTTTTCACAAAAAATATGAACTTTAGCCCAGATTCATAGACCCATTGAGCACAGTCTTTACATGATGTTTCATAGAATCATAGAATCACAGAATCATAGGATGGCCTGGGTTGAAAAGGACCACAGTGATCATCTACTTTCAAATCCCCTGCTATGTGCAGGGTTGTCAACCACCAGACCAGGCTGCCCGGAGCCACATCCAGCTTGAATGCCTCTGGGGATGGGGCAACCTGTTCCAGTGTGTCACCACTCTTTGTGTGAAAAACTTCCTCCTAATATCTAACCTAAACCACCCCCTATCAGTTTAAAACCATTCCCCCTTGTCCTATCACTATCCACACTTGTGAACAGTTGTACCTCTTCTGTTTATATGCTCCCTTCAAATATTGAAAGGCCACAACAAGGTCACCCCAGAGTCTTCCCCTTTCCAAGCTATACAAGCCCAGTTCACTCAACCTTTCAGCTGAACTGTAGCTCCCTTTATTTTTTGTTGTAACTATGGATTGTTAAACAGCTGCCACGATTCCCCCTGTTCCCCAGGAGATTAAACTGCAAATGAATTATTGATACAATACAAATAGTTTCACACATGCACTACCCAGAGCCTCCTACAGGGCTGGAATCATGTGGCTACTGCCATATCAGATCACTGGAAGAAAAATCCGTGGACTTCATGAAATAATCTCAGAGTATAGACTGCTGTAAAGGAGTATCTTTCACTTGAGATAGAAAGATGTCAGAAGTTTGTGATTAACAAAGAGGAGAGGAGGGTAGGGAAGAAATGTTCTTACATGAAATAAAATAAGAGAGTGAGGGTAGAGAAAGGAGAAGAAAGAGTACGAAGAGGGTAAAAAAAAAAAAAAAGAAAAGAAAAAGTGAGAGAAAAGAGGACAGAAATAAAAGAAATTAAAAGAACAACAGAAATGTATGATGTGAATGTCTTCTTACAACTACACTTAAGGGTAGACTCCTCCAAGAAAAAAAAAAAAAAAAAAAAAAAAAAAAGAATGACAGGAATTAAGTTTGTAATTGCTCGAGAAATTGAATTGACTTTGTCAGTTCTGTCCTATTTTGGCCTTTCAGTTTTCCAAGGGAAAATTAAACAAACTAGCTCTGGTTTGGATCTTGCTTTGACTTATGATTCACCTCTCCTGACCAGGTAAGGACTACACAGAAGACATCCAAACCAACTACACAAAAGGCTATGTTCATATTGGTCTTATTTTATGAGACCATAATGCCTTCAAGTAATTAGCAATAAAAATACTGTGCAAGAACTGTACATGCCATTAGGATTGAGTAATTTCATCTTTAACCCATCTAGCAGCTACCACAAGACGTACTAAGAAACTGAAAATTGTGTATCTCATTATAGTAAATATTTTATAGACCACATCTCAGCCCAAATCACTTTCTATGACATTGTTTTTAAAGTCTGGCAGCAGACAGGGTGATTTCAGTTACTGGCAACTGGAAGGGAAATCTTGCACTGGCACATTAAGATGAACCCATAATAATAACAGTCAAATGTTTTCATTTCATCCACATCAAATGTCAACAGTAAATAAATTGGTGCAATCAATTTCGGTAGGTCAGAGGACAAAAGACCACCTCTTCCACACTGGGTGCCTATTCATTATCATTCATTCTTGAGTTGATGCCTGTTTGTGAGACAACTCTCATAGTGGACATCCTGCTGTATGTGCTTTGTGTACATTTTGCTACTTAGCACTGTAAATTTGGCTTTTTTATAAGTGCTGTAATTTTCACCTTTGCATTTCATGTTTAGATTACGGCTATATAAGGTGAGCAGAGGTAACCTGACATTTGCAGTGGTTTTTCATCTTAGCCCTTGAAGGATCACTTCCATTACATAGGTACCCTTCATCTCAAAAGCCAATTGCTTATCTTATGTAGATATGAGTGACACAACATCAGAGAAAGCTTCCTAATTGAGAAATTTATTAGACAGGAGAAAGGAGTCCTCTGGGGAAGTGTTAGATCAGCATTCCATCTCTGGGTTTTAGGGCTAAAATAGATAAAATGGTATTTGTGTGTGTGGTGGTTGTGGTGGTGAGATGGCAGGATAGCGTTAAATTATAATCCTGCAGTGGCAAGAATGGAGTGAGTATTTAAAACTACTTTTTCATCCCGCAAAACAGAGTAGGGAATTGAAAGAGTCTTCCTGACTCATCAAACAGGGACTCTGCCATTAAGCTCTATGACTCTGTTCATTAATTAATTGTATGCTCTATCTTTAAATTATTCAGGATTCCCAACAGTCCTCCTGCAAGAAGAGGGTGAAGGAGACTGAGTGATTAAAGCACCTGAGTCATTCCTTCAGGCTCCTTTACAGACAGGAGCAGGGGACCATGCATGGTCCTCTTACAAATATGTCACGATTGGTCAGACCAGAACAGGCCCTTTTTTGTTGTTCTTCGGACAAATTTTTTCTTTACTAAAAACCACTGTTCCTCTTTATTGCTATAGAATTCGGTGTCCATTATAAATTGTAATCATGTTCTCTTATTCCAAATTACACTGAAAAAGAAAAGAAAAAAAAGAAAAAAAAAAGAAAAAAAGCTGTCTTAATGTCAGACAGGCATTTCCTGGGTCAGTAAGGGAGAAAATAACAAACAGGGAATGCTTGTTAATTGTCTTCTTAAAACCAAGAATCAGTGGCATTAGAGGAAATAACAAGGATCAATTTCTTAAGAAGCAAAGTTATGGTTTTCCTGCATGCTGGGACTGTGTAAATCCCTGCTGCTGCAGAGATGCTAAATGTTCCCTCTAGTTCTGAAATTAAATTGCAACCAAAGTGAGTAAAAGTATAGAGAGAGGAGATCCAGTAAGGTACCCAATATGTGTTAAAGGCAAAGATGCCAATTCTTGCTCCGGAAGTCTCTGAATTGAAATCTGATGAAGATGGACAATGTTTTGGGAAGTGTTATTCATGCTAATATTATTGTACACTTTTTGTTAAGCATTTACTCTTGGTCACAGTAGGACATAAGCAGAACATTGTACTTCATATGAAACACAGAATAACAGAGTGGCTTAGCTGAAATGGACCTCAAAGATAATCTAGTTCCAACCTCCCTGCCACAGATGGGGCTGCCTTTCCTATTATTCTTTACAGCTCTTTTTTTTTTTTCCTCTTAGTTAATAGCATTTAATTGAACCTGGCCCAGTTTGAGTGCATGATTCTTGTAGACATGTAACTATCATGGCAGTTGCTACTCCAGATGAGATTTCACAGAGCCTACTACAAAGACATTAAATTCTAACACTAAATCCCGATATGACAAAAATATCTTCCCTGTTACACCGCGGGCTTACAATTTGACTCAAAATTTTCCTATGATCTGTCACTACATCTAATTCTTTCTCCTGTCAAGACCTGACCATGACCATTGCAGAACTCTTTATCACCCAAAACCACATTACTTTTCATGGTAAACTGTCCAATTCACTGTTATTGTCTCAGTTTCCTTGCCTGATCTTTCAGTTCTTCTTTGAACTGATCATACTGGCCACTGTGTTATCAGCGGATTCTAGTTCACCTCAGATTTTTATGGCATGAGAGCTGCTGGGCTAATGGTGTGTCATCATCATTCACACTGTCTGTCAACTTGCTCACACAGGCAACAATAAACTCTATATTTCATTGGAAAATTATAATTAGTTATAATGTGCAGCAACAATAACGTTGTTTTTATTTATTTATTTTTTAAGTATATATTAGGAAAAACCACTCACATATGGGGAATCCTTTCCTGAAGATAAAGCTGGTCTTTGAATCTAGTTTTTCTATATCAGAGAGAAATCCTTTTCTTTTTTTTTTTTTTTTTTTTTTTTCCCTCAGGGTTTCTGTATACTTTTCGTGAGAAATTTTGCACATTGTTAGTTTTGTCTTCATGATAGTCAGCTGTTGAAATCTCAGATTTTCATAGAACAAAAAAATAATTTCTCACCCAATTTTACTTCCTCCTAAACAAGGTGAAGTAGAATTTGTCTTTACTGCACATATTGTTGCCTTTGCTTCGGCAATCTCTGATTAATGTCCCGTCGTGAAGTGCTCAGACAGCCCCGGCCAAATCACACGCTTTTATGACACCAATGTGGTGAGCGGCAAATGGCACTTATTGCAAGCAACACACTCTTCTTATAGTTGTCCCTTATATCACAGTGCTACCAATCACCCTTGCTACGGTTATCTGTGTCCAATAGACATGTGGCATGTCTTGTCTTGCCATGTCTCATCATGGTTTTCTTATGAGTCAAGGAGCCCCCGCAGAGCCTGATGACTGTTACAGCCCCCCTTTCACGTATTCGCTAACCACACAAGGGGCCCACACAGATTACGCCTGGTTATGCCTGATGACCTTGACAGCCCCCGCTTTACGTATTTTGTTGACTACATCTCTAACTTACGTATTTTGTTAACTACATCTCCCCCTCCCTAAGCTCAAGCAAATCTACTACAACTCGAGAGGACCCTAACCGCGTACACCCCGAAATCCCCGCATTGCGCCTATACATGCCATTGTCCTCTCAGTTAAGCCTTTTGCCCCGTTACATCGCGATTCGCCAAATAATCCTACCCTAATGTCTTAAACCATGCTTATAAATGTAATATGCCTATATATAATATGACTATAAGTGTAAAGCATATTAATATTAGACCTAATACAACTATAACTGAATAACGAATAGAGTTAAACAGAGTTAAACATTCTCGTCGCTTTGGTGGACCATCCCAGAAGCACTTCCCATCAGTGGTGTTCTCTGTCCTTCTTTACTCTCTCTAGGACACGATGTATCTCTTCTGTGTCATGGTGAATGGTGATCAAGGTTTTCTGTCCATTGTCTCTTACACGTTTCAGCAACTGGTGCAGGTCATCATGTTGCAAAAGCTTCTTTACCAATGTCCTTCCTTGGTAAGCCAAAATGAGATTCATCCCACTTGGAGTAGGTGATAGGTCTTTAATCACCGTATAATTATCCTGCAAGAACTGATGTGATGTCACCGACACTTAATAATTAAAGCCACATCCTACAATACTAGTAAAGTTATAGACAGAGAGATTAGAGATTAGAGATTAGAGTGATTGCTGATAGCTCTAGTGGCACTATCTGTGCTCAATATATACCAACATTGTCTCAGGTACCTGTTGGAATGTACCTCAAAAATGACAAACATTTGTTCAATATCAAGGCAGATGTCTCAGGCTTTGAGAGCATTGCTCTCACAAACCAGCCATATGGAATTGCTTGTTCTCCAGGCCTCAGTCTGGCCACCTGTCCCTGAAGGGAAACCATTCTGATGCCCACAGTGTATACTGCACTGGCTTAAGCACCATGCACATCAGATTTGTTACATGAGGAAAGAGAAGGCCTGATGCTGTCAGGACTTCTAATGCATTTAAAGTGAGGAGTGATTTCAATCCCGATTTCTCTGCACAATCTATCAGGCGTGTGATGCCTTTCAGATCGAGGGATACCCCTCCCGGACCTCTGTTATCGTTCCCTACTATCAGGAAGATCTCCAGAACTCTTCCTTCCTCTATCAGGCTAGATCTAAACTTCTCACCATCTGTTAGTGCATCTCTCTTAACTCCCAAATGCAAATTCACCTCTCTCCTTTCGCTATCCTTTTCAGTCACAGCAGGAAGCTGCGGGCTCCACACCGCTCCCACTGTGCCCATCTCCCTTTGATCAAGCACTGACTGTTGTAGAGGCTTCTGATTGGTTGCATACGCACTCAATCTTGTAGAAGGATGTGTGGGTCGGAGACTATCGTTATTTCTTTCTCCGTCGGGTGCAACCTGAGCAGAGGGCGCCAGCCGGACGCCACCTACACCTTCAGGCGCAGTCAGGGTGGACAGTGCTGGCCGCACACTATCATCCCAGCGCCTGTAACTTACATCGCTTCCCTTTCTCTCTGCTGTTTTTTCTTCTACTACCTCCCTAACTTTTGACCAATCCGTACCCAGGCCTTTCCCGCAGTCCCCACCCCCCTGGGTGTTACTGCATTCCACCTCCTGAGAGGAGACAGCAAGTGTCCCATCCCAGCTCACTTTTTTCCCTGCCCCCACAGGCACAGAGACATGTTCATAGAAGCAAATCAACCATTGTTTGTTTTATAGCATTTGTATTATTTGAGGCAACCTCCACCCACCCTTCCAAGTGATCTCCAGTCTCCCATTTTTGAATCTGGAGAGCAGTAACAGAAAGAGTATTCCAGAGATTAATGCTGGACCCAGTGTGGAGACCAGACGGCCTCCAGAAGTCCCAGCCTCAGCCTTTCTGTGATTCTGTAATCTGTAATCCTAATAAAAATCTAATTTTCCCATACTTTCCCACTGTGTCCTTCAAAACTATCATTAATCACATCTGAATCTCTTTTTGTTTGCAAGAATTCACTGGAAAATTAAATTTAAGCCTAATCAGTCAGCCTTTGTTCCCTCAAAGGCCTCAGACTGTTGTTCAGTAACATCCCTTGTCACACTCGAGATAGCCCAGCAGGCGGAGGAGAAAAATAATTTTTTTTTATCACTACAAAGAGAAACAAAATTTGTTCTAACGCTAGTCTAATTGACTTTGGAGTCTAACACAAACCTTGGACAGATCTCTTTCTGGACAAACACAACAATCATAGCAATTATTATACTACTAACCCAGGCATAAATGCACACACAGGTTTCCAGCTGAGCATTAAATAACATCTGGTTTTTTTGAAAAACTGGGTACTATTGTCTTCATTCAGTTTCTGTCCCTCATTACCTTTCCTGCACTGGAGAAATACAAAACAGGAATGCAATTTTAGGCAGATGGAAGGCCTGACCTAAGATTTTAAGGGCCATTATCCTTTTAGCAGGGGTATCAGCAATTTAAGACTTGGCATCACTTTCTGTAGTTCAAAGAGTTCTCTTTGTTCCCACAGTTTTTTTAAAGCATGCTTTGCCTGCCACATAAGTGGTTTCGCTCTGCATTTGATGTTTATTTTTATAGAGCCATAGAATCATTAAGGTTGGAAAAGGCCTCTGAGATCATCTTGTCCAATCTTCCACCTACCACCAATATTTCCTCACTAAACCATGTCCCTTTTTGCAATATCTAAGAATTTCTTGGCCGTATCCAGGGACGGTGACTCAATCACCTCCCTGGGCAGCCCATTCTAGCACTTGACCACAGTTTTGGAGAAAAAAATATTCCTAATATCCAACCTGAATCTTTCCTGGCACAACATGAGGCCTTTTGCTAGTTACAGAGGAGGAGAGGCCAATCCTCTTTTCAGGGAGTTGTAGAGAGCAATGAGGTCAACCCTGAACCCCCTCCAATCTAAATAATCCCAATTTCCTTAGCCTCCCTTTAGGACTGTGCCCCAGGCCCTGCACAACTTTGTTGCCTTTCTCTGGATGCGCTCCAGTGCCTCAATGTCTTTCTTGTAGTGAGGAGACCAAAACTGAACGCAGCAGTTGAGGTGCGGCCTCACCAGAGCTGACTATATACTTCAGGGGGGATATACTTTATCTGGCTGTGCAGTGTTAGCTGCTGATTTTTGCAGTTTGAGTTTCTTAAGTTGTTAAAGCAGCCACAAATTGTTGTGCAGAGTGTTATTCCAGCAAATGTAAAATGTGTGATATTTCAGTTACGCTAGGACTGGTAGTAATGAGGCTATACATTTTGAAAGAGTAATATTAACTTTTAATCCTCATAAAACCTTTTGAAGAAGATTAGCTAAACTGAAAAGTGTCATTTCCTTTTGGAATGAGACATCTTATGTATTCTGTCTCTTCTAAAATCAATTCGAGAATTAATTTTTTCAAATGACCAAACTGCAAGTGCCAGGTTTTCAAAGCCATCAGTCATTACTAGAAGTTCCTTACAGATATTGGCTCTGAGATAGACAGTCAGGAGGGATTTGAGACTAGGAGAATACGTACAATATTTTATTCCTTGCTTCTACCACAGAATTTGGTCGTTCTGTAGCTTTGAATGAGGCTCGTAACATATAATCACTCTTTGCTTTCTACATCTGAGACCAACTTAATCACTTTACGTAAATGTGAAAAGATCTCCCAACAAAAGAGTTTACCTTAACAGCAAAAATAGAAGATAATGCGTACACAGTTATGAGGGTGAAGTGGAATCCACTTTGCAATTGCTGGAGGTCTTTTGGTAGGGAGGGGCATCAACATGGATTGCATTGCTGTGTTTTCCCATGAGATGTGAGCCCTTTGCTGTGGAGGGTCTGGGAGGTAACTCTGATCATGTAGAGAACTTCTGAGTTCTGAGGCTCTCTCAACAACACAGCAGGTTCTGCTCTTTTCACTTTATTTTCTATGACATTGCTTCAGCAAAAGATGTATGAACATAACTCCAGTGTGTATGATAATCCCCTATTGATTACAAGAAACTCCAAGGTAGTTCCATTTTACATTGATCAGACTTTTTGAACTAGTGAAACATTGTCTTAGTTTTCTAAGCTTTATACTGACATTCATGAAAATTAGTTTATCCATCTAGGTGAAATCTACTGAAAAGACAGATGGATAGGCACATGGATATACACCTAACCAGCCATAGGTACTGTGAAGTCCCAGCTTCTCTGTGGGGCACTTCTCTGTGCATAGAGCTCATCAAATACATGATTATTCTTCTACGTTGAATGAGGTCATGCATCCAAAATCTGAGGAAGGGGTCTCTGAGATAAAAACCTAATTTGTTCAATACTGCAGTTCTGCAAGTGCCCTGCTTTCAAATACACAAATTATTGCTGTTGAGGTCGGTTCTGTGCACAGTTTCAGGCTGAATAGGTCATCCGAAATCTGGGAAATAAATTCTTTCTAATACCACAGTCTCTGTTACCAGGCAACTTGACAAGCAAGCACTCTCACTCAGAGTTCAGTTTCTGTATTTAAACAGTTAAGACATACGTATGCAGTACACTGGCATATATATTCATTCTTTTTCAATAACTCATTAAGATATGCTAATTATCCCTTTGGGAATGCTCAGTAGTATCTAGGGTGGTCGAGTGCCCACCTACTTCTTCCTTATTTTCCACAGTCAGCTTCATCACTGAGACCTCTGACTAACTTTCAGCTGCTTTTGCCCAATTTGAAAAATATTCATTGCTTATTAGGCCATAGTGAGCAACTTTTAAAACAATATATGCGGAATCCAAGGAAGATGTCCTTACACCTACTGAGGCAAAAGATAAAAGTGCTCTATTATGTCTCCAGTGCAAAATTATTAAGGCAAACAAGACTATCCACCCACTAAAGTTGAAATTGAAAGTTTTAGAACTATCGCTCATGGATTCCTTTTGCTAAACTAAATATTGGTTCTTAAATTAATGTACTAATCCCTTTTGCTAAACAAACCAACCTATATCAGGTGTCAATTTGATTCAAAGGATCCTCAGGGCAGGAATTCCATGTTATGGAGAGAAAGACACAGAGGCTTGTGCACAGCTGATGGAAGATGCTAAAAACAATTGATAAGTCAATGAAATAAAAGGATAAAAAGGAAAAAAAGGAAAAAATGTACTTTTTAACTCTTTTCTAGAAGAGAAAGAGAAAAAAATGTTGCGTGTGGCACAACTATAATTTTTTTTTAATTCTTTTTCAAAATATCTACTTATTTGGAAATATTAATTTGTCAATTCAGGACATTTTGTACGAAAACAGGTGGTATTCAGGGGTGGCAGGGGGAATAACAGTTTGTGTCATTCAAATCTTCAGTTCTGTAGGTCCTTTTCTGTACAAAATAGTTCTAAGTAGATCATGACAGCCTATTCTGAGATTTTTTATTCAACTGCTCATGAAAAATACCTTCTCAAGTTAGATTAAAGATCTTAGAGAAGAACAACTTGGAAAGGACCACTGATTATTTATTCTTGCTCTGAGCTTAGTTCTTCAGTCTGGGGTATTTATTTTCAGCTCATTCCACAGAGATGGGGAAATAAGAAAAAGAAAAAAAAAAAAAAAAGGATTTCCTTCTGAAAATTGAGTGAGCATCCAGCAGTCATTAGCCAAGAAACTTTGACTTCACAATCTCTGACTTGGGTTCAACTTCTGGTTTGGGTTCAACTATTGAACCCTCAGCAAAGCATATCTACAGGCCAAGAAATCATGGGCAATAACCCTATTAAGATCCTTTTTGCTAACTTGTTTCCAAAATCATCTTCTTTAGAAGAGTTCCTTAAAAATTCCACAGTAGAGTCAGTTTCATGTGAGGAAAGGAATTAGCTAGCAGCCTCCTCACTTTTACACAAACATGAACATATGCAATTCCTGTTGGACAGACTTCATAAAACTATGCAAAATAACAACCTTTAGTTCAGGAGAACAACTATTTCCACTCATCATTGTAATAAAAAAAAAAAAAAAAGTACATATTTGGCAACAGTTCCACTCAAAAGCTTCCTCTCTAAACACTGACAACTCCACCCTCAGTATTCTTCACGCCCTATTATTTTCACTATTGCTGTGTCTCTTAAGTGGGCATAAACTAATTACCTCCCAAAGGAAACTAATGAAACAATTTAGGAATGCTCTTGAATTAGGTTTTCTATATGAAACATTAGCTCAGAACTAGCTTGGAGAGCACTGTTGAACTGCTTTTGGGTGGAAGCAATCTCCTGATTGGTAGAAACAAAAGAACTGAGCAACAAATACAAGTATTTTTATTTAACTGCAGCCATCATTGTAAGCTGCTGCATTCGTCTATTAAAAAGAAACTAGAAGACGAAATGGAATCTGTTCTACTGTCATACACTTAATACAGGTGAAGAATTGTTTACTTATAAATTGAATGTGAACTCTTCAGAATTGGCATCTAACAAGAAAAGCTCAGCCAAATGATTAGAAACTGGCTTCAAAGATGAATTGGCAATTTAATAAATATTTTAATTGATGTATCTCTGGTGGTAGATGGCTACCTGCTTATCCAGAAATGCAAAGTCATATGCTCATATTTCATGGAGAAAGTAATTGCACATCTGAGGGTGTATTATGAAGTCAGCATCTTGACTGCTTTCTTTGCAACTCCCACTGACTTATATATAAAAACAAGCTATGTGTGATTCGCCTCTTTAAGAGATTAAGCTCCTTCCTTCCTTCCTTCCTTCCTTCCTTCCTTCCTTCCTTCCTTCCTTCCTTCCTTCCTTCCTTCCTTCCTTCCTTATTTTTTCTTTACATTCTCCCTTCCTTCTTTCTTTAATCCCTTCTGTTTCAGTTCTTTCTAACTTCAATGATCACTGACAGTGATTGCAGTCTTCCAGAAGGGGGCTTGCAATCTTTAGAGTCACTGTCATTTTTTTTTCCCATTCCTTGAAAAACTCTTCCAGCTCAAGAGAAATTTCATATATGAATACATGTCAATAGCAATACCAGTTGAGCTCCTATTATCTCTTTAAGCAGTATGATCTGGAAATGCATACACTGAAAAAATAGAAAAATAATTCCAATATGTATCTCAAGCTTATCAAATTTCATCGTGGTGTATGATGATTGTCAACAATTTCTCTTATTCTCCTTTAAGAATAAATATCTGTTTGGGTTTTTTTTTTTTCATTGTATATAAATAAACCCTTGTATCACCTCACTTCTGACACAAATGAAAAATGTTAAGGCACGAAGTGATAATATTTAGTATTGGTTTTTTACAGATCAGAACTTCTGGAAGTCCCATGCTAGCTGAACTCATAATTCTCACTCAATATTTTGTTGGAGGTTAAAGCTTGTTTTCAGATTACTTGCCAGTGTGTTTTGTTCACGTCGTAAGAACTGGGCCTGAAGTTCAGGATGTTTCAACTCCTAGACATACATGTCTTGATGTCTTTTTTTTTTTTTTAAATAAGTATCTTCCTGTAATTAGTGTGTTATATATTATTACCATCCTTGAAAAGAAAACGTGAAACTTGCCAGAATTCACATATGGCTGCATATTTGCAATCTTACATCAGTTTTTCAAGTAAAATGTTATGGGGACAGGGGTGGTTGCTGAGAGAAACTGCAAGTGCTTTTGGTCTTCAGAAAAAGGTCTCTTAATTCAGAAACCTGTAATTAAAAATTTCTTGAGTCCTTTGCTCCTCTCTACCTGCTTACGGCATTTCATTAATAAAGAATAGCACTGCATAATGTCACTCTGGGAGTAAAATTCTCTTCTCTCTTCTAACAGTTCTTATCACAGCTACACTGCCTTTCCAATTAACACTAAATCTATGGGTTTATCTCTGCTGTCTGTAGCTACTGTTCTGATTGCTTGACCTCATGCCAGGCAAAGAATGTAAACATCCTGACACCCATTTTCAATGAGCTCTCCCAAACCCACTGACAAAATTAAACCACTGACAGAATGAGTCACAACATTATCAGCTGAATGCTGACTGTAGGGAATGAATGCAACAAACAACTTCTACAAGTTACAATTGTAGATCAGTTCAGGACCATGAGTGAAGCCTGAAATGAAATAGTGAGGAGGAAGGAATAAGTGAGCAGCATGTGTAACGACCATAGATTCACAGAATGCCTGAGGTTGGAAGGAACTTTTGGAGATCACATAGTCCAAACCCCTGCTTGATCAGGAACACCCAGAGCAGGTTTTCCAGGTCCATGTCCAGTTTTTGAAGATGTTCAAGATCTCCACAACATCTCTGGGTAACTTGTGGCAGTCACCTGCACAGTAAAGATCTGCTTCCTAATGTTCAGGTGGAAGCTTCTGTGTTTCATTTTGTGCCCACTGCCTCTTGCCCTGACACTTGGCACCATTTTTAAGAGCCTAGTTCCATCCTTGTTGTATTCTCCCTTCAGATATTTGTACATTCTGCTAAGGTTTCCCCTGAACCACTACTTCTACACGCTGAAGAGTCCCACCTCTCTCAGCCTTTCCTCCTAGGGCCGATATTTCCCTCCTTTAATCAGCTTCACAGCCCTTCACTGAACACTTTCTACTATGTTTAGGTCTCTTTTGCACTGAGGAGCCCAGAACTGGACACAGTTCTGTTGACATACAAGTGCACAGGTACAAAGGTGTCAAAGAGGAGGAACATCCTAACCATAAGTCTGAGAACTGCACTGTAGCCTCACGAGTGGTAGTCTAGAGGAGGGAAATCCAGGAGGCTTTGCCCATCTCCCAGTATGTTTCAACAATGGTACACAGAATAAAGCCTCTGTTTTTGTCCCAACCCTACTGAGAAGTTAGGAGATCTTTCACAATTCAAGAAGTCACACAAGACCTGGTTTCTTTCATATTCCTTAAAAACTCAAAGAAGAAGGAATCAGGGAGCTTCTATTCCTAGTCCATTTTCCTATTCTTTCTCCCAGTAAAGTCCTACTTGAGCAGAGGATGAGACATTCTTGGAGCTACCAAAAACTGCTTGCTTAATGCAGGACTTTAATAAAGGGCCTTACGCATTAGTGAAGGATTTTGTCAGTGAGTCATACCTTCTTCCAGCTGTTGTTCCAACATTAGCTGTAACATTTGCTTTAACAATGCATGCAGATAGGCCAGTTGGAAATGCTGCAAAAACTGCATAAGAGTTGAATAAGTTGCTCAAGCAGAGGATCAACCTGGGACCTTGCTCTGAGCCTTGCTTTGGCTGCCAGCCCAGGTGAGGGTTTGATCAGGGGTGTTGAATGACACTGTTGATATAGTCCATAAAATCAGGAAGCAATTTCTGTTTTAGCCTGCTTTCTTCCTGATGTTAGATAAGGTGCTGTCTGTAGCACCATGCAGAGTATGGAGGTGTTTTTTCAGTATCATAGTTTCACATGTCCCTTTACAACTTTTTGAGAAGAGAAAGTATAGGTATTGTCATTTGCTTTTTTAGAAAATATGGATTA
Organism: Lagopus leucura; assembly: GCF_019238085.1. Taxonomy (NCBI): domain Eukaryota; kingdom Metazoa; phylum Chordata; class Aves; order Galliformes; family Phasianidae; genus Lagopus; species Lagopus leucura. The sequence continues at coordinate 84,517,428 of NW_024962263.1, read as the reverse complement.
AAAACACATCTCAGAGTTTGGATTTTATTTCATGTTATTTTTCCTTTCTTTTAACAACCACTAAGAGCAGCCACGTGAGTTCAGCTCCTCTGCTCTCCTGTAATCTGCCCTTTGATGTAACTAACCAGCAAAAACATATTTCTAATCAAATATACTCTTCCCTCCTTAATCAGCTCAGCTTTAAAATGCAGATCAATGAGATAAGAAAGAGCTGATTTAATTAGCCCAACCTCAGCAATGTTACAGCATATTCTCATTTACAGAAATAATGGGAACCAGAAGGAAAGGGATTAATCATCATGAAAAGACTGGGCAAGGCAGAAGAAAGCAGGATTATTTCCTGTGTTAGCAAAGGGTGATTTTCACTCTGGCTAAAGAGCCTGCACATGCTTTATGAGCCATTTAAATAACACTTAGGCCTCGTGCTTTGTCCTTTAGCCTAAGGATGAATTTCTTCCACTAAGTAGCAATGCCTCTGGAAATCATCACTCTTGGGTTTAACTGATGAGACAGAGACAGCTCCCACCACTTGGTGAATAAAGAAGAAATACGGCAGGTAGGAGCATAGCAATAATGCATGTTTGTATTGCTGCTTGGGAAAACTCACCCACATGCACTTTATGCATCATACACCTAGTAAGGCACGCTTAATGAAGAGGCAATGTGCCTTAATGGGAAGAGCACAGGATGTGCTTCCTCATCCTCCTATTGCCTTACTATGTGTCCACAAGCAAGTCACTTCACCTTTTGTGCTTTTTTTGTAGGCAAGTTGCTGTGTTTTGTTTTGTTTCATTTTGCTTTTCAACTTTGGCTCATTTGGATTTGCAGTTTCCTGCAGTCTTCCCCCATGGTACATGTACCCTGCAGAATCAGGATCTCCACAGTTACAGATCCGAGGTATTGATGTACAACTATTTACAGAGCAAAAATAGTGCCAGTACTTAGATTCCACTTCCTCCTTTGTAACCTTGAAACATCATATCATTACCTTACCTCCATCAGTAGTGTGTAAACTGCTCCTCTGCCCCTCAAGTGGAGATTCATTGGATCAGATTAGCTCAAGTTTAGTAAATGAGTGGAGAAAAGCTGCCACACCTCTGCAGAGCACTCAGAATGCTTCCATGGTTAAAGCAACCTCTAGAGATCTCAACAAGAAGAAAATTAGATCTGTAACTGTTCAACAAGGGTTTTCAACAAGGCTCTAGCAGTGGAGTTGGGCTCAGTATCTGAAACTTTACTGCAGTAGATTTTGCTATTTGCATTGTTGCAACGTCAGGCCCACTCCACATAGAATCAGAGTATATCAGCTCCTAATTTGAGTGTTAATTCCAGAGATGAAGTACAACTTTGGACCCATCCATCATTTTGAATGGAGCTACTTTGCAACCTCCACACTTAGCAGTCATTACCTGGAAGATAATTGCTCATCATTTAGGAGAACTAGCATTGGATTGGGATAACCCTCAGGCCCTTTCTCCTCAGGGACAGGAGCACCAGAGGCAAAGCAATTAACAGAGCAATTAATCCGTTAGCCAATCACCTCCTTTTTTTTTTTTTTTTTTTTCCCCTTCTGAGATTTGTTCCATTATCAAGTGCCTCTAAAAACAGCACGGAAAGGTCCTTCTCTCCAGAGGAAGATCCCTCTCAGAAGAGTGGGGCTCAGATCAGGCTATAGTCCCCATTCCTGCCCCTTAAAGGAGCTCCAGGTTGCAGCCTTGTATTGCATGCTACCTTAGGGAGTGGTGCTGCTCATAGAATCATGGAATCATTAAGGCTGGAAAGATTGCTAAGATCACTGAGTACAATTATGAGCACAGGCCTGTGTCTCCTCTAGATTATGTCATCCAATGAGACATCTACCTTTCTCTTGAACACCTTCAGGGATGGTGTCTCAACTACCTCCGTGGGCAGCCTGTTTCAGTACCCCGCCACTCTTTCTGAGAATAATTTTTTTCTTAATATCCAACCTGAATGTCCCCTGGCACAATTTAAGGCCATTACTTTGTATCCTATTGCTAGTTACCTGAGAAAAGAGACTGACCTCCTGCTAGGCATCCTAATCTTTTGTGTCAAGGTTGCCTCTCGAGGACACATCCCTTCTTGGGGTCTAGCGGGTGGAAGAGACAACTGCCTGCAACTCAACCACAAGTGGAGAGATCCACTTGTGGGGATCCGCTCCAGGTGGGCACCGTGGGGCTGAAGGGGGTTCCTGCTGTGGGCCTGGAGCCCCTCTGGTCCTCCTCCTCTTTGGGCCTGGGGTCCCTCTGCTGTTTCTCCCTTGCTTGAAGCCTCCTCCTCAGCCTGTGTCCCCAGTGCTGCAGTCCCTGAGGTGCTGCCAGGTTGGTGCTGGGCTCAGCTGTGCCCTGTAGCAGGGCCATTGGAACCAGCTATGTCCTACAAGGGGCAAACCCTGGCTTCTACCCGCAGAGGCCAACACCCAGGCATGGACTCACAATACACTTTATTTTGGTTATTCCTGCGTATGTAGTTTCTGCCAACTGGAATACCTTTTGCTCAAGGCAGGTGCTGCTCAGTGCCACAGGTGCCTCACTGTGTCCCTGACCTTGACCAGAAGGTATAACCAGGTCAGAAAAAGGAGAAAAGATGGGATAAGTCTCACACAGGTAGTAACGATCTTCCACAGTAGACTGTACTGAATGGTACCAAAAAGTAATGTATTTTTTTATCACAATAGCCACCTGTAGTGCCAAATAGCATCTTGGACATAGAGAAGAGGAATCAGCTTCTCTGTTAAAAAAGTCTGAAGTGAAACTCTCTGTCAGCACCTCTTCATCATCTGGAAATCTGCAGCGTAAGACTCACCCCATCTTTAGCACCTGAAGCCTGCACGTCTCTCCATTTAAAGGATGCACAATGCTTTTGTTAATTAGAGCCTTAGTTTAATATGAGCTGTCAAAGTTCACTTAACTTCAATTAATTGTTTCTCCTGAGCTTAATTTCTTTAGTTAAGTATTGATTAATCATTGCTTAATTATGCTGGAGTCTCACTGGGTGATATTTCAGTTGAACACTGCAGCAATGCAACACTTTCTAAAAATAATCTGGGAATCATCAGATATATTATGCATTGCTATTATTGGGATGACTTTGAATATTTATCTCCTCATCCCTTATGTTCCAAAGTGAATAGTTAATGTGTTGTGTTTAGCTCCACTGGTTCCACTTCCTTTTCTCTGTGAGAGTTTTGGCATTTGACATTGCACAGTGGGGCCAGTAAGGACTTGACATCCAGTATCCACCAAACTGTGCTGGAGGGAACACACATGAGTGGTCCTTACCCACTTTTGCCAGGATTGTGACACAATTCTACAACCAAACTATTAATGGCATGTTTTTTATTTTGGTTGCTTTTCAGGTGGCACATGAGAACACAGACTCAAATACTACATGTGTATTCTCAAACCAACTATTTTACATCTTGTCTTACAAGTATGCCTTCAGACAGGGGCATAGCCATTCTGAAATCTCAGTCTGGTCTGAAGTATCAGGAAAAGGATAATACGAAGTCTTCCACCATTCTGTTACATCTTATAACACTGTAATATCAGGTTTGATTGCAAGTAAATTATTTTTCTTAGGTAAGTAGAATGCATCTGTTAATTTCTAGTGAGTTCTCTCTCAAATGTAAATATTTACCCCAACCAAAGGTAAACTTCATCTGTAGTGCAAAATTAAAGAATTTCTTTTCCCTCAACAGTAATTTCCCTGGAGTCCATTTGTTTGTCTGGTTTTACCCACTCAGTGAAGCATTTTTTTATGATTTTTCTATGTAAAAGTCACTCCTCAGAGAACACTTCCTGGCTTGCCCTGGTTTTATCACAGTCAGTGCTTAACTTTCTCCCTTCAGTACACGCTCACTTCTTCAGAGGTCTCCAAGCTTACTACTACTAAAATTTCATTTTGAGCCTGTATTGTGCTATAGGAGCTGTAAGCATTATTTACTACTGTCATCACAGATGCTCGGATGAGCACTGTTAGGAATATGCTATAAGAGAATCATCAAAACAACGTCCTTTTCTACTACATTTCACTTACTTGGGGGTATAAACATCTGGCACCTTGGGAATGCACATCATTGCTATGTGAAAGACAAGATAAACTGGCAAAAACACTGATCATTATATAGATCATGAAAAACACTGCTGTGCTTTGATGCTGAATGACATCATACAGTAAGTTTTCCAGCAAAGGACAAATGATTTAATCCAGGTAAAATAAACACCTTAGTGAAGGACTTGAGTGAGCCTTAGTCAAAACAATTCTAGAGTTCAATTAACCCGTCCCTTATTGTCTTTATTATTAACTCCTTATCACAACTCTGTGTTTCTGGATTCAGACCTACAACACAAACCAGAAGCCCCGCTATCATAATGAAGTTGCCTGTATTAAATTTATAGTAGTACATAATCGAGAAGCTGAAAAACAAATCTGTTGTCATGACATTCATTACAACTTCATTTAAATACTTGATCTGAGCGCAAGCCACTGCTGTTGTAAATGCTGAGCAAACATAGCGCTACCCAACATGCTTAAGGCAGCATCAAAAACAGAATTGGAGAAGGGAATTTTTACCTTCTATGCCTTCTTTAGGGGAAATTGAGGCACCAAAACTCAATTTTCCAATGTGATTTGGAGACAGACTCATTAAAATGATTAGTCATTAATCTTAATTCAACCCCCAGGATCCTGCCACATGGAAACCAAGCTTTATTTATGTAAGTGACAGTAAATGGATGCAAATCCCCAGCTTTCTAGAATTAATGCCTAAACACAAAAACCTTCCAACTTCATCAGTCCTCTTGGCTTTGGCATCATCCTCATTGCTTACAATTATTTATTCATATTGTAACCAAGCTTAGCAGATGCAGCCATTAACCATAGCTATATGCAACGGCCATACTAGCTCAAAACAAACTTCTAAATCCATGCATTAAGCCACCTGAGTAGAGCTGGCAAACAATGGGAACTACGAGTTTAACACAGAAGTCAGTGAGTAGAAGGGACCAGAGTTTCTCCTGTCCCCTCTTAAGTCTGTCCTGATCAACGCTAGGAGAGATAGTTACTTTTTATGTGACTGAGTACTGTAAATACATCTGGATGTGTTTAAGGGCAAGCTGGGTGGGGCCCTGGGCAATCTGATCCAGTGTTTGATGTAGTAGTTGGCAACCCTGCCTGTGGAAGGGGGGTGGAACTTGATGGTCCTTGAGGTCCCTTCCAGTCCAAGCCATTCTATAATTCTACGATTCTATCATCCCCAAGTAAAGGTAATTGCATCATTCCCCATACTATCCTGGTTCATATCCTGCCTGCTTGGGTCTCTGAAGAACTTTCTTCAGCATTCCAGCTCACCTGCAAAGAAGTCAAAATGGTAAAATATCTCTACAATTGTTTGTGAACACATACACAGAGGGTAGCACGTGGGAGCTCTGCTATGGATTTCTGAGTCTCCCAGGACGTGAGGTCTGTGAGGTTGACTGAACTCAGGATATGAAATCTTCCAAAGGAAGTACTGTGATTTGTTGGCATGAGAGCAGAGAATGAAGCTGTAGAAGTCAAAGAAGGGTCCTTCAGGGACACCAGCAGTGCCAGTACATGCAGGTTCAATATGCAGTCTTCTCGGTACATTTGTTTTGGACAATGCTGTAATAGCAGCTTCTCTTCTTAGGTAAATGTGCCTGTTAGAATATTTATCCTAAGATGGTTTTTTATTATTATTAATAAAGAATCACATAAAATTTGCAGGTCACCATAACTTTGCCAGACTTCCCATCTCTAACAGTACTTTTTTTTTTTTAATTTTGAATGACACTCTACAAATGACTGTAGTGCAATTTCCTTCCCTCCTTTTCAACACAGTAATTGCTTCATATGGATTTTGCAGATTGTTGATAACTAAATTAGTGGCTCTTTTGTGATTGCTTCCCTTTCTAATTTCTCTGTCTTATACTTTAGAGGGATTGCGGTTTTGTTTGGCATCCTGCTCTCCCCACATCAGCATTTGTAAATGGGCAGGAGGGGAGTGCTTGTTTAGATGTGTTCTAATAAACTCTTTGATGAGCAGACTTGAAAGGAGAAGAAATGCAGATAAATTCTGGGGGATCAGATACTACCTGCCTCAAACATACATTATGTAACTCTTCATCCTTTGAGCACTCTTACTGATTCCAGTGCTAGAAGTTACTGCAGAATGTGAATAAGGTGTCAGAATGTTACCCCAAATATTTCACTTAGCAGAGAAAGCAATGCTGCAAAAGAACACACCCCAGGCTGCAGCATAATGTTCAGTTTGCAGTGGTAGCAAGAACTAGGCAGGCATTTATTTCTTTGTGGTGGTGCCATCTTGCATGCGTTCCATAATCAGTGGTAGCTGTGTTTAAATTAAATGAAAGACTCTGTTGTGCAAACTGAGAGCCTTCTAAACTTCTAAACTGCAGATAATTCAAAGAAGTTTCAAAATACCATGATAATGGTACAAGAAGATTGGTATCTCTGTATTAGTGTTTTTGTGCATCTCAAAGAGTACTCTGCAGGAAAATAATGTTGCATAACAAAACAAAAGATTTATTTCTGAAAAGCCAGACAATTAAAATTATTCAGAACTTGAGAAAAATATGACTTACAAATATTTTGCATCATGTTTGCCTTTGAAAGTTTACATTGCCCTTAAAACAATTTTACGGTGGATATTGTGGTCACTGGATTAACGTAAGAGATTGAATATCTTTATAAGGATGCTGAGATTAAGGACATAGCTCTTAAGTTCTACAAAAGCAAAACTGATTTCAAAGGAATAAAGTGATGAGAATGGATGTCCATGAAACAAAAATAATATATTAATAAAGCCGTTTTTCAACAGTCAAGGCATAACTTGATTACCATTAAACTCGTTGGCAGATTTTAAAATTGTATTAAAATTGTATAAAGGTTGCAGGAAAAACTGACAATGTAAAGAAAGAAACAAAGGCAAGCTGTACCTCTGGTGTGATTGCATTGGCTTCAGTACAGATACAGCACTGGTTGGTTGACTTTTATGTTATTATTTTAGATGTGCATGAAGTAACAACAGTGTGGCACTGAATGAGTGGTTGGAAAGTGTGCAGGGCAAAGTCTGCCAGAGCCAATGACAGTAAAGCTTGGGGAAGAGGAATAGGGGAAGAGAACATGTTATTCTATATAGCTTTTTAAAAGAAAAGTTCAAAAGTGAACATGCTCCAAACCAGAGAAAGCAGAAAGAACTGAATAGAGCTACCCTCCATCCTCAATTATCTTATTGCCCTTCCAACTGAAATATTTTGTTGTAGATCACTGCTGTTAAGATTAAAATACTTGTGAACACGATTTTTAAAGAACCAGCTTTATCCGGCTAAAGCCCTATAAAAGTGATTATGTGCTACTTACTGATGGTCTAATAACTCAGAATATATCCCAAAATAATTCTGTAGCATTTCTAAGTGTAGAAATTTACCTTGCTGTTGAAGCAGGGTTCCTGATACGCAGTACTAGGAATACTTGAGGTGGAGGTGCAGTGGGACAATCTGACCCTCATTTCTCTAATTGCCACACAGCTGGACAAAAGTGCAAAATTCCAATGCACAGACTTGTGTCTTTGCCTTTGTCCCTTGCACACACACAGACTCATATCCCATTTTCCTACTAGGGCAGAGCCACCAGCAATGATGTACAACGTGCTTTACTCCATACAGAGAGATAATGAAGAATAGGCATCCACTTTTTTGCTGTCATACCTTTAAATCAAGGATAAACAAAGTGAAAAGCAAATAGATTTTAAGTCCTTGTAAGCTCATAGGGAAAACAGAATGGATAAACTAAGATGATCCAACATCATATACAATCCTGTTGCATTACAGTTGGCCATATAACAAGTTCATGGCCTTTTTGATAAGAATGGAAAGGCTATTACTTGGCTAAAAAATACATGCTGGTAATCCCTCTTCTGCCTTAGTTAACAGAGTTAACAACCGGAAAATGCTATGTAATTTTCAGGAATGTTGCATTGCCTCCTATGCTACTAACCCTAACCAGGTCAGGACCAAATAACTGCACATATACACCAATGTGATGATGGCATCTGTCAGACGTGAACTCCACAGGGAAAAAAAAAAAAACAAAAAAAACAAATCAAACTGACCAGGCCTTTTTTTAAAACAAACAAACAAACAAAAACCATGAATTATGTAGAAACAGAGGGAAGAGAATACTTGTATTGAAAATGAATCTTTAATGTACATATCCTTATTGGACCAGGTTAAAGGAGTAGTAGGTGGTACCTCTGCACAGAGAACTGCAGCTCCTGCAATCCTCAGACTGGAAGAGAATCTTGTCTCTCTGTTGAGCTGTGGGAAAAGATTCAGCAGGAAATTCCAGTCCATCTTCTTGGCTGGGAAGAAAAGTTTTCAGAAGAACTAACCTTAGTGCACCTGCTAAAGTGTCTAAACACATAACCAAACATGAGACAGCAACTCTGATAATGGTCACCTGAACTTTCACTTCTATATGGTCCTAATTCTATATGCAACTGTCCTCAGTGTCCTTTAAAGAGCTATTTTCCATCTCTCCTAACAAATGCCTGTAACAGAAAAGGAGAAAGAGGAGGAGGAAGCAGGCCAGAGCTAATTCTCTTGATACTGAGAATTTCTCAGCTGTCATTTTTTTTCTTCTCCAAGGTAATAGGAATCTCCCCAGTCCATCTTTTTCCACCTTTTTGGTCAGTGGAACAGGACCACTTTTTGCCACTGTGGGATGAGATTTAGTTGATGGTTGGATCTGATGATCTTAGTGGTCTTTTTCAACCTTAACGATTCTATGATGGGAAAGCATAGCCAAAATAAGGTCACAGCTGCTAAGTCTGGATATAAACTGCTGTTTAGGGGTCAGTTTAATTATTCATGAAGCTACACTCAAGTCTCATTTTGCTGCCAAACTTTGTTATTTGGTTCCTGGAGCACCATCTGCACTGATCTTCTAGTGATCCAGCTGCTCTTTCTGGGTGGGAAATCATTCATGTAGCATGAGCACTACAGTACATCCAAGGGGGAAATCTGCTGCTGAAAATACTTTGCAGTATATTTGGCTAGATAAGGGATATGGCTAGATCCCATCACTCACCTATCTTGCAATCTGACTGATAAGAGGGAGCCAAGAAATTCTGGGCTCCCTCTCCTACTTAATTCATTATAAGGATTCATGAGCCGTCTATTCTCAGGCTTAATTATAGGGAGAGGGTGCTGATGTGTGTCTGTCATCCATTATGTCCGTAATATCATGGTTCAAAAAGAGCTGTACACTGCAACAGAACAAAAAGAAGACTTTTCAGAAAGTATCTCAGAACATCTGTATGCACAGCAGAAATAGTGGCTGTGTGGGGAATGCTGTGGGACTGAACATTGCAGCTGGAGAGCACAGTGCCCACAGCAGAGCATGTGTCTGTTTCACATGTACACGAGGATCAGGTAAATATTTCGGCTTTTCCATTCTCCTCTACCATCAAATTACAACTCATTTGTCCTTTTCTTTTTACCTGTAATGTTTTGAGCAATCGATTAGATAGATTAAAGTCAATTCACTTATTTATAACAGCTGCAGTAAATTCTGGGGGAAATTTTAGGAGGCTATTGGACTGGAGCATGCAGTTTCTTTCTCTATTTGAATTAAGGCTATGGAACACAAGGAGCTGATATTGGGTTCCAGCAACTTAAATCTGTTTAGCAAGGCTCTTAATAATCTCTGCATGTATATTGTAGAGAACCTTTCACATATTGCTTTAAATAATTCAGAACTCCTCCAATATTGTATTAAATAATTCAAGAACAGGACAGGCTTTGTGATTAATGATGTGTACCTGGAATTTCTGCAAATACAGCAAGGAGTCAAAGTGTGCTCTAGATACAAGTGTCCTGGCACCATGTCCCATTTACTCTTTGCCAAGGCAATAGTATGTATTAGAAAATTGGAAAAGTGCCTGCTACTCAGTGGAAAACTGACTTAGGCCAATGGTTAAGGTAGCTGCTTCTGAAAGAGTCTGTTCCTTCTAATCTCCACGAATAGCACTTGAGCATGACGTGAAAATTAAAAAGAGGTATTTCTGTGGGACGTGAAGGTTTGTCCTGCTGTTATACCAGACTCAGAGCATGGAATCAGTGCATTTCGTTAAGCAAATCACATAGATTTATTTTGCACGTTAACTTAATCCTAAAGAGTTCTGCCACTGTGATTCTTTCCAGTCGTGCTTGGGTCTGCAGCCATGAAAAATACCTGGAGATTTTGTTGTCCTTCCCCATTTGTTTCTTAGGGAGTTGATAGCAGTGAAGCATCATAGCTAAACAAAAACCTAAGTGCTAAAATTTGTGAGTTTTCTACCTGTTGGCAAAAAAAAAAAAAAAAGTTTTCATCCTTGGTAAGGTTGAAACAAGCCCTGATTTAGTGGGTACTATCAACTTTTTCCTAGGAAGTGAGATCCTTTGCTGAATAGATTTCTGTATGCTCAAAGTACTTTTTGATTAAGGGATTTCTCTAAGACAAGGTAAATCAATGCTACATAGAAGTAAGAATAAAACAAACAAACCCTCTTCAGTGTCCCTTTTTTTTCAAACAGAGGGTAGTGTTAGTGAGCAGAATGTGATATGTGGCAGAGAGGTTACAGCTATCAGCACTATTGGAAATGCTATGTAGATATTTTTATGGGAGTCTGATATTGTATCCCAAACCTGCTGCCTCAGTGAGCAGCCACTTTACAAACATCAAAAAGACTGGCTAATTTTATTGGATTTCAGATGTTTTCAATAGAAAGAGTCCTCAGGGGATACACTGAGATGTTTCCAGGTTTAATATTTAAACACAGTCAAGATTCCTGAAGGAAGGAAAGGAAGAAAAAGGTGTGCTGCTGTGGCAACTGTGTTTGATACATCATGACCAGTATCTTTCCCTACACATGCCTGCCTGCCCCAGCAGCAGCTGCAGGCCTCAAGGGTCATGTCGAGCCAGACTGGATGAAGCATAGATTTAGAGATGCTGATCTGCACAGGTAGTCTTGACTTCAGGTATTCAAAAGGCAGAGACTGAAGTCAAGACAGATCAAATATCTGGTGGCTAAAACAAAGCTCTGTATATACATGTGCATTTAATTAGCAGCAAATCAGCTGCACAAGTCTTTATTTCAGTGCTTTACGGATCTATGCTATAACAAACTCTAGCATCTTTTGGCTTAGGCTGGCTGCAAAGTGCTGCTCATTGTTTCTTATTAAAATCAAAGCTCTGAAAGATGACCAATCAGAGTTTGTCAAATTCTCAGATGTAACATACCTCCCTTAAATAAAAGGGGAAGATGATATTTTCCATCCCTGCAGATTAACTGAGGAGCCAAATGATTTCTTTGGTATTTCAGGGCACCAAGGAGGAAAGAGGGAGGATGCTGTACATCCTGTACAGGCTGACCTGTGTGGTCAGCTACACTTGGACTGGTAGGAGAACATGCCTTCTGTAAATAGTGAGTAGTTTAGCCCATTGAGCTGGGCAAAAAAAAAAACAGATGAGGTTTAGCAAAAGAAAGTGTAGAGTCTTGCATCTGGGGAGGAATAATTCCATGCACCAGTACAGGTTGGGGGATGAGCTGCTGGAGGGGAGCTCTGCGGAGAGGGACCTGGGTGTCCTGGTGGACGACAGGTTGGCCATGAGCCAGCAGTGTGCCCTTGTGGCCAAAAAGGCCAATGGCATCCTGGGATGCATTAAAAAGAGCACGGCCAGCAGGTCGAGGGAGGTGATCCTCCCCTTCTACTCTGCCCTGGTGAGGCCTCATCTGGAGTACTGCGTCCAGTTCTGGGCTCCCCAGTACAAAAAAGACAGGGACCTCTTGGAAAGAGTCCAGCGGAGGGCCACAAAGATGGTGAGGGGCCTGGAGCATCTCTCCTATGAGGAAAGGCTGAGTGAACTGGGTCTGTTCAGCCTTGAGAGAAGAAGACTGAGAGGGGACCTGATCCAGGTCTATAAATATCTAAGGTGTGGGGGGCAGAATGGCGAGGCCAGACTGTTTTCAGTGGTGAGTGGAGACAGGACAAGGGGAAACGGCTGGAAACTGCAGCATAGGAAGTTCTGCACAAATGTGCGCAAGAACTTCTTTACAGTGAGGTGACGGAGCACTGGAACAGGCTGCCCAGGGAGGTGGTGGAGTCTCCTTCTCTGGAGATGTTCAAGACCTGCCCGGATGCCTACCTGTGCAACCTACTGTAGGGAACCTGCTTTGGCAGGGGGGTTGGACTTGATGATCTCTGGAGGTCCCTTCCAACCCCTACAATTCTGTGATTCTGTGATTCTCCAACTCCCCTGGCCCTTTAAATTACAGTCTTCCTATTATTATAAGGAGATCTCTCAAGGGAATAAACAAAGATGACAAAAATGATCTACATCGGAGTTGACACTGATTACTGCAGACTGAATTCCCTCACTCATGGGGCTCGTCCACCTTTAAATGTCATCATGAGATGACACCTGCCTATCCTGCTGTCATATTGAACTGAGTAAGTCTCTTTTTCTGGTGGCTTCCTTGCCTGGCAAGACCTATTCTAAGTCATAAAGCACAGAATAACAAATATTAAACCAGTAAAAACTGAGTGGCTTCTTGTTATTCGTTCAGACTAACAGAGAAATGAGGTAAAAATACAGAAGAGAGGAAGTGAGGGGACCTTCTTGACATTAATATCAGAGAAATTCAAAACAAGTGAAATATTGGAGGTTGGTTCTGTAAAGTCAGTATCTGTAAAAGACCACATAGAACAATGATGTGACAGAAAACATTGTTACAGGCAATGCTTTGGAATAACCAGCAGTGATAATCAGCCAGATCCTTCTGCTGTGTATCAAGGACAACTGGCCATTAATCACTGTGCCACCCAAAGCAGGTCTGTGGGCATGTATCCTCTCAGATTTATTGTTGATTGTCCATCTTTCAGAATAACAGACTCGGAACACCATAGGCACTGCCACACTGAGTGAAATCAAAGGCCTAAATAGCCCCAGGGTCCCCATCACAGGCAGAATGACGTCTGAAGAAAGGAAATCAACCTGCTGAGAAAGGACGGCCTCCGTGACATGGCTGGTCTGAAGCAAAGATGAGAACGATAGCCAGATTTTCTGAACTAGCCAAAAACCTTCTTCCCTAGTCAGAAAATGTTTTATTATTTTCTGATGACTTCCACTTTTTTTTAAATTAAATTTCCACTACCAGGAAAAAATATTTCAAAATGTGATTGTTCATTGGAACAGCTTTGCATTTTCTTTTTTTTTTTTTCTTATTTTTGCTGCAGTTCTTATTTCACTGCATTACAATAAATTGGCTTAGTGCCCCCATGCCTACCTCTATTGAAGGGTGCCTTGGATATTAACAGTTCATCTACCATATAGCAACTTAACTGGACTCCCCTGCCCAGCAGCACAAGCATGAATGGTAATGGACATTCTATGATGCAAAATCGACATACCCTTTGGGCAGCATATACATATATAATTTAATTCCATTAGAGTTATTTCTTAGTATTAGAATGGTTTTCTGTGCTGGTAAGAAATCCTATTTCTACTCCCAGATGGACTGCTGAGATAAAGTGTCAGCTGCCTTTATCTTTGGTCCTGTGCATGACTTCTCCCTATTGCACAGGCTCACTACCTTGTAAAGTGGATGAGAAGGAAGAAAACAAAACTCAGAGGTCCCATATTACAGGTGCTGCCAGGTACACTCAAGCAGTGTGGTTCTGATACAGTAAAAATATATAAATATATATACATATACGTGTGTATGCAAAATATAACATTTATTAACACACAGCAGACTTCAGGCATACGTGGTATGGCTTTTTACTTTTATTCCATCCCTATTCCTGTCTGCTGTTTCCCTTATTTGAAGATGCACTGTCATTCAGACTGGCCTTTTCTGCTACCATCTATGTGTAAGTGAAAGAATACACCAGTCCCTCTGAACTAACTCCAAACACAGACTAAGCTGCATTTACACAAGAACACAATCAACAGCAGCAGGAGTATCTCATTCATATTTTTCTTGTATTAAAAGCAAAACTTCCCCATTTTGTTATAATGCCCTGCCATTCAAGAACCTCTGACAAGAACTACAGAGGGCTGAAATGATTTTACATCTCTCCCTGCTCCTCAAACAGCAGTGCCGTGCTGTTACAAGATATCAGACAAGATACAGTGGCAGGTAACTACGTGATTATTGGACAACAGCAAACCACAACATGCAGCAATCCCCTGGTTGCTTTGGTTTTTAGAGGAGAGGTTATGTGTCCACTACAGACAAAAGTCTGTTTAAATAAACAAATAAATTTGACTGTAACATTACAGTGAGCTTTCTGGGTAGCACCTGCCTTCCTCAGAGAGACACTAAGCATACCTTCAGCACCTAATTAGCACTACAAAAGAAACTAAACACTGGTATGGTACTAAGATTTTCTTCTCTAGCTGCACTGTAGTGACTAAATAAGAAGGACTGATGTCTGGTTTTAAAAAAGGGGGAGAGAGAGATGGGGTGAAGTGAGAGAAAGGAATTACCCATTGATTTATTCTTTTACTTAATAGCAAAGGAGAATGAGCAATTTAATGCCAGCAGCATATTGCTCAGCTGGCCTCAGATCCTGCAAAATTACCAGCATTGTGTGTTGCAATAAATTGAATACTTTTGTCATCCCTGTTTGTTTGAAATATGTGTGAAGTGAAGAGGGAAATAGCTAAGGCCAGCACTAAGGACTGCGCTGATCTGCCTAGAAGGTGAAAGGAAGACAAAACAGTCTGTTTTGTCTTGCCTGGCAATACAAGTGCTGCTGTAATGCAGCAGTCCCACTGCTGTCAGAATCACTTCTTTGCAGCAGCCCCTGTACTAGCCACAAACATAGCCAGGTTGCCCAGGAGGGATGCTGGCAGTTCTGATCGTGGTGCTGCTCTCCTGGTAATCCTCTGACTCAGCCCAAACATCTCAATCTGCAGTGAGGTTGTGCGTTGCCATTGCACACAGTCATGCAGATTGCTCAATCATGAGTCTTGCAGCAGTGTGCCCAGGTGGCCAAGAAGGCCAGTGGCATCCTGGCATGTATCAGAAACAGGGCTGCCAGCAGGAGCAGGTTGGTGATCGTCCCTCTCAGCACTGGTGAGGCTGCAACCCCAAGTCCTGTGTTCAATTTTGGGCCCCTCACTGCAAGAAAATTTTGAGGCCCTGAAGCATATCCAGAAAAGGCAGCAAACCTGTGAACAGTCTGGAATACAAGTGTTATGAAAAGTGGCTGAAGGAGTTGGGATTGGTCAGTCAGGAAAAGAGGAAGCTCAGGGGAGACCTTATCGCTCTCTACATCTTCCTGAAAGGAGACTGTGGAGATGTGAAGCTCAGCCTCTTCTCCCAGGTAACAGTGACAGGACAAGGTATAATGGCTTTAAATTGTGCCGAGAGAAGTTCAGGCTAGGTAATTAGGAAAAATTTCTTCTCAAAAAGAGTGGTGAGGCATTGGAACAGGCTGCCCAGGGAGGTGGTGGAGTCACTGAACCTGTAGTTGTTCAAGAAGTTTGTAGCCGAGGCACTGATGGTTGTAGTTTAGTGGGTGGGCATGGTGGAGATGAGTTGATTGTACTTGGTGATCTTGGTGGCCTTTTCCAATCTTTATGATTCTATGATTTACACTAACAGGCCTTACAGATCTCACCCTGTCATGGAATCATAGAATCACTCAGGTTGGAAAAGACATTAAAGATCATCAAGTTCAACCACGACCTAACCGCACTACGCTAACTAACAACCCTCCACTAAATCATGTCCCTGAGCACCACACCCAAACAGTTTTTAAACAACCCAGGGATGGTGACTCAACCACTCTCTGGGGAGCCTGTTTCAGTGCTTGAAGACATAAATCAAATGCACAGGTGTGGCTCCACTGAAGCAGTGCATTGTACAGTGAGCCTAAGTAACTCTCCTGACTAATGACTCTCTCATCTGCTCAAGAAAACAGATCCTGTTGCTCAAGAAGGTCAAACTGGCCTTTATTTTCCTCCTGGCGATGCAAGTGCTGATTATAGTGCAGTATCCAAGACAGGTAATTCATGTCAAAAGGTGGAGAAAGTGGCTTTGCTTATTGATGTGTTGTCATCGCAACGTTCAGCCTTTCTGTTCATAGCTATTCATGTGAGTTAGAGCAGACAATGCCCGTTCCTGGCATTAACTTGCTCCCCAGGCAGCTATTACTCAAAACGCACAATAGTCTGCAGGACACCAAAAGATTTGCCATTGGTCTACTGACCAGGGGTGCCCTTGCATTGCACCATATGATGAAATAGCACCAAAAAAGATTTTTCCAGTGAATGTTACAAAGTTGGCAGCCCAGGAGGATAGAATCCTCCATTTACTCACAGGTTAGGTTACTTTCAGCATCATTTGTCACATTTGTGCCTCCCACCAATGACCCCAGGAATAGAGAAGTGAATTAAGTCACTGACAACAATGGAGGCACTGGGAAAAAAGGTTCAACAGAGCATCTCATCACAGATCAGAAAGCCTATTTTATCATTTCCATTGTGATATTTCCATTTGGTTTTAAGGTTGTCACTAGAAATATATAACAAATTGCTAAGAAGTCTCTTCAAAACTCCAGGCAGGTAGCAGCCTTGATACCTCTGCAAGATCTGAGAAGAATGTGTGCTAGGGATTCACTGGGTGTCATTACACATCATGCAGTTCTGAAATGTTTCCTAAAATTCCAACCTAGGAGATACAAAGTCTTCATCCAGTTTGATAAAAGTGATCTACTTGGTGTGATCATATGTTGGGTTAACCTTAACTGGCTGCTGGTGCTACTGAAGCATTAAGATCTTCATCAAATGTCCCAGCTTGATCTTGCTGTGGTATTTGGAACAGAGTTCCAGTTGCACTCATGGTGGTGAGGAAGCCTTTCAAATTAAGAAGGTACCTCTGTCAATGAAGGGACAGTAAGCTCAATACAATGGACAATATTCTTTCCACCTGTGAAAAGAGTCAGCAGACACATGTAGAGTTCAAGAAGCTTTTGGACAGCACTGTCAGAAATATGATTTGAATTCTGTGTGTAGCCAGGAGCTGGACTCTATGATACTTTTGGTCCCTTCCAACTCAGGATATTCTATGATTCTGTGTGTCTCTATTCAGCCTCAATGACTAAGAGTGCTCTCTTTATGTGAAGACCATCATTTCTTTACCCTTGGCTGCTTTGCAGAGACAACTGTGCAGTGAGTCTGATGGAGATGACGTTGATGTTGGCACAGGCACATGGTCTGAAGTTATCAATCATTTCCAAATAACCCCTGGGCAGTAGCAAATTTTGCTAATTACTATAAGCCATTCCTTACAAATTACCTTTCCCAGTCCACTCCCCCAGTCTTGGTGTTTGTCCAGTGTTTGTGCAGCTATAGGAGCTATAGTCACTGTAATGATTAGATTTCTGCATAGATTTTACTGGAGATAGGGGATGATGGTGATCAGAGCTTGGGTGGGATGTGTGCTTAATGGTCAGCCCTGTGGAAAAAAAAAAAAAAAAAAAAAAGATTGATTGATAGATAGATAGATAGACAGACAGACAGATAGATGGATGGGGATAGTTGGGAGTTTAAAAAACTTTGAGTACCTGCCAGAGAAGGGTCACAGTAATTTTAAATCTCAGGTCTTACAGAAACTCAGGTTTGGAGCAGGAACAAATATTTTTCTTCTCCAAATTGAGAGCGCTATATATATAGTGTTTTATACTATACACTATATATATATATATATCTCAACACTTAAATATATGTATTTAAGATCATATAATTCCAACCCCCCTGCTATAGGCTGGGACACCTCCCACTAGACCAGGTTGCTCAAAGCCCAACCAGCCTGGCCTTGAACACCTCCAGGGAGGGGGCATCCACAACCTCACTGGGCAACCTGTTCCAGTGTCTCATTACCCTCACAGTAAAAAAATTTCTTCCTAATATCTAGTCCAAATCTACCCTCTTTCAGTTTAAAGCCATTTCCCCCTGTCTTCTTGCTACATGCCCTTATAAAAAGTCCTTTTCTGTAGGCCCCCTTCAGGTACTGGGAGGCTGCTACAAGGTCCCCCTGGGATACTCCCTGGTATTCTGAAAGTCCACAACAAAACAGCAGAAGCAGTTGATGTTATCTTTTCTGATTTCATGCAGGGTTGGGGAGAAGCTAAATGGGTCAGGATCCACTTCCACATCAAATGGTAAGATATTTAGGACAGCAAGAAACAGCCTTTGCTTGGCTCACTTGGAGCTTCTGGTTGCCTGGGTCTTGCTCTTAATTCAATGGGACCCAGGGTTTCCAACCTTGCACAAAGCAAGAGACAGTCATCTTGAATAGAAACAAAGTGCCACTCATCAGCCCCACAGCCTTGAAGTACCAATCATGTAACAAACAGAGCTCCGGAAGTGGCTTTCAATTTGTTGCAATGATGCAAGATTTCCAAGATTTTTGTTCATTTTAGAATGAAAAGATGTTTATTGCCACTTTTATGTGTGAGCTGCCTACAGCTTCATATTACTTGGGGTATAAAGCAAAAAGGCCTTTAAACTAGCGTTGTTGCACCTCTGATCTTGATTGATGTTGACACCAATTAGCAGAAAAGGAATCTTCCAGATAAAGGAAAAGAAGATTTTATTAAGCTCTAAATGCCAAGAGTCAGAATTCAATGCAAAATTCATTAGTGCTTATGTCAGAAGTCCTACCAGCTATTGCCAAGGGGTTAAAGGGAAATAAAAATTGCATAAATAAGAATTTCAGGACTTAAAATCCTAGTTTGAAGAGTGAAAGTGTTTGGGTAGTTTTAGCCTGCTATTATATACCTCTATTTGTAAAGACTGTTCTGTTACATTCACTGATTTTAGTCAGTGGCAACTCGTACTGAAATCAGTTGTATTCCTTTGAATGAAGAGCAAACAGCAAAAGAGAAGTCATATTCTTTTCCATTCAGCCCAAAACTGTGTCTTTAAATACAATAGACAACAGGTAGTGAAACAAGTCTTGATATGGTATAAATATAAATGTAATATATGTAAATATATATATGTATAGGATTAGAATTTGATTCTGAATTTCTGGCTCATTTACAGATAGAAAAAAAATAATGCAGAGAGATTTAGACTGTATATAAGAAAGAAGATTTTTACAATAAGGGTGGTGAGGAACTGGAACAGGTTGCTCAGAGAGGTGGTGGCTGCCCTGTCCCTGGAGACATTTAAGGTCCAGCTGTATGGGGCTCTGAACTAGCTGTAGGTATAACTGTCCTTTGCAGGGGAGTTGGACTAGATGATCTTTAAGAGTCCCTTCCAATGGAAAGATTATCACAGAATCACAGACTCACAGAATTGTAGGGGTTGGAAGGGACCTCCAGAGATCATCGAGTCCAACCCCCCTGCCAAAGCAGGTTCCCTACACCAGGTAGCACAGGTAGGCATCCAGGCAGGTCTTGAACATCTCCAGAGAAGGAGACTCCACCACCTCCCTGGGCAGCCTGTTCCAGTGCTCCGTCACCTCACTGTAAAGAAGTTCTTGCGCATGTTTGTGCGGAACTTCCTATGCTGCAGTTTCCAGCCGTTTCCCCTTGTCCTGTCTCCACTCACCACTGAAAAGAGTCCGGCCTCGCCATTCTGCCCCCCACACCTTAGATATTTATAGACCTGGATCAGGTCCCCTCTCAGTCTCCTTTTCTCAAGGCTGAACAGACCCAGTTCACTCAGCCTTTCTTCATAGGGGAGATGCTCCAGGCCCCTCACCATCTTTGTGGCCCTCCGCTGGACTCTTTCCAAGAGGTCCCTGTCTTTTTTGTACTGGGGAGCCCAGAACTGGACGCAGTACTCCAGATGAGGCCTCACCAGGGCAGAGTAGAGGGGGAGGATCACCTCCCTCGACCTGCTGGCCACGCTCTTTTTAATGCACCCCATGATGCCATTGGCCCTCTTGGCCACAAGGGCACACTGCATATAATGTAACTAAATTATATGGTTCAATTATTCTGTACTTGGCTTTGCAAACTCTTACCTCTAAGTAAGTGCTCTGAAAAATATCAGAGCTTTGGAAATTTCCTTATGTTGCATTAATAATAAATTCCAATTTAACAAAGTTCTGAGAAAGATATTTGAAAGCCTTGTAAAAAGTAAAAATTAAATATGTATTTTAGGAACCAGAATTGTGAACAAATATTTTTCTTCTCCAAATTGAAAACACTATCCATGTCCATAATGTCTTATCCAGACATTGCTGTGCTTGCCGCGTACTTGATCTTATTACCTCCAATACATTCTGAGTATCTCCTATTTAGTCCTCACTGGAGAAATCACTGTGACTCTCTGGGGACAGAACTCTCTCCTTCATCTGAAATGGTTTCCGCCATGATCTCACAGTTATACTGTGTATTTTGGGAACACCTACATGTACACATACACAAACACTACCTCAGTCAAGCAACAGGTATCTTGTAGCATTTCTTTTCAATGGCTTGTACTCAGATCACTCAGAAATTTAGCCAGTTCTATCTGTGTTCACTTGATCCTGTTTAGCTTTGTGCTACTAAGCTCTTCAACTTTGTAAGGAAAACTATAGTTTCCAGCTCTCAAAGACTGAGCACCAGGTTGACCAGAAACACACCTGCAGATTCTCAGTCCTTCCTCTTTACTGAGTATCTGCTCTCTCATTTCAAAGGACTGCACATACAAATGCTAATTTCTTACAACTCAATTTATCCAATGGTAATTGAATTTCAACATGTCCTAAGACATACTCTTCCACTGGCAGATGTTCCCGATGGCCATCAGTTTACATCTAGTTGTTAGAAGACCCAGGGCAAATGTTGACTCTAAATTTATCTTGCAGTCTCATTTACTGCATCAAATGTCATCAGCGTTTTTGACTGCAGCATCCTGGGCTTGTAGCTGGAAATCTACTGCCATTCTCTTCCTATTTTAGACATTAGGAATTTGCTTTATGCATCTCTTCCCTCATCTTCCAGGACTAAGCACTACAATTCTTTGTGTCACCTTAACAGTGAAACAGTTATAGTGCTGTTTGCCTATTGCTACTTTTGCATCATGTATTCAGAGTAATGTAAGTCAGACTGGAAAAGGTGAATAATTATAGAAAAGGTATGTGGGATTTGAAGGACTGTATTTTGTGGACTCCTAATCTGACATGATTCTGTATAGTCTCTGATTGCTTCAACATTTGTGCGTCTACGAGAATATGCATTTCTACGTTCACAGAAATGTCAGGGATTATTTTAGGAATGCTGAGAAGTAAGTGAAAAGTATCTTTGTTCTATTTCTTTTGCTTCACGATGAGGAAAAATTAGGAAAAACCTTGTTGTGGAAGAAGAGATTGTGAAGATAACTTATACCTATACTGGAAGACTCCTTGGAGAATTAGAGTATGGTATTTACAAGTCTGAAGCAATGGGGTACCGACTTAGTTATATGGCAGCACCACTCTCAACCTGCTAACAAAATAAGAAAGAATTAAAACTTCATTAAAAATATTTTTTCAGGACTCGGGTCTATTTTGGCACCTTATCAAGATAGTTCTTCCTTCATTACAAATAAAGAAGACAAGACTTCATAAGATTTCAAACGTTCAGTGTATCAACAAGAACATTTTAGCTTCCTAATGCAGCTACAAGGCAAAATTTGTAATTATTCCCCTTTTCTCACTCTGGAGTTACCTGTAAGCAGTGAAGCAGAGAACAGAAAATGAAAAGTTTTTTCCTTAGATAGTCACATATAACAGGACCCCCTCAGAAATGCTTACTATTCTATGAATCCACAAATCCTGCTGCACCTCATATTGCACCTAAAATCCACCTCATATTGCAACTAAAGACGTGCCTAGATGCGCAAGCTGTCAGTTGTTTATAAGAGGCCTCCTATCAAGACCAGCATTGACAATAATACCTGCAAATGTCGAAGAGCCCTCAACTGTCAAACAAGAAACCATCACCTAGCTGTGTGCTAAGTGCAACCGCCAGGTGCTAAATCTACAAGCAGAGTATACATGGACAAGCAGCATCTACCACCAGGACACCAAGAACTTAATTAAAGAGAAAAAAAAAAAAGTGAGCAAAACAGTATGGTCATTGTTAAGCCTGATCCTATTCTCCCTGAAGCACCCACCGCTGTTTGGGAATATCAGTAGTCCATTGAAAGATGTTAGCAGCATTTCTGTTATTTCTCTATATAAATCATCAGGCAGAGCAGTCAATTTTGATTGTGGCAAAACCATGAGTCATTGGCAGTAATCTCAACAGCTACCATTTCAGCTGTTGCTTTCACAAAAGTCATGAGAGGTGGAAAAAGAAGTACGAGCATATGCATACTTTCAATCTTGTCCATGATCTAAACTGCCTTCTATAGTGATTTACAAAAATAAGGACACTTATCTATATCATGCTTTTGTTATCATCACTACTGTCAGACAGAGAAGAGATACTACAACAGATATCATAAATCTGTCTAACTTTTTCTAAAAGCCATGGAAACTTTTTGTAGCTAGGAAACTTTTGTGTGCCAGGAAAGATCATGGAGCAGATTCTCCTGGAAGCTATGCTAAGGCATATGGAGGAGAGGGAAATGATATGGAACAACCAGCATGACTTCAGAAAAAGCTCTGGAGAGATCTGATAGTGGCATTTCAGTATCTAAAGTGGGGTTATAAAGTGGGGTTATAAGAAAGAAGGGCACAGGCTCTTTAGCAGGATCTCTTGTGATAGGGCAAAAGGGAAATGGTTTCAGACTAAAACAGGGAAGATTTAGGCTGGATATAAGGAAAAAGCTTTTTATGATAATGGTATTGAACCACTGAACAGTTTGCCCAGAGATGTTGTGAATGCCCCATCCCTGGAGACATTCAAGGTCAGGCTGGATGTGGCTCTGAGCAACCTTATCTAGCTGTAGGTGTCCCTGTTCAGTGCAGAGGAGTTGGACTAGATGACCTTTAAGGGTCCCTTCCAACTCAAATGATTCTATGATTCTATGAAGTGACAAGAATTTCAGGACATCGATCATTTCACTTCAATCTTTTAGGAATTAATCCTTCCTAGAGAGGAAAAAGTGCTTGTCTTGATGACATCTGACAGCTAAGCAGATAAAATACTTTGGTTAAGTGACAAAGAACTGAATAACCCAGCCATTTATTGTGCACTGCTGTCAGTGTGTTAGTGCATGTATGTCACGGCACTCCAAAAATCAGAGACATAATCTTCAGAGCCAAAGAACTGTCGGCTTGTGTCCATACGGCATCATCTTCACAAATGGCACTAGCATCTGATCTTAATTAAATTAGTTATCACCATTTGCTAAATGGATCCTAATATCAGAGCAAGCTGGACTGTTCCCAGAAAGTCCCTGCTGTTTAAGTGATTAACATCACTGAGCAGATCCAAGAGAGCCTTGGGAGGTCATGAATAGAAACAATGCATGTAGATTTACCAGTAGCTGCTCCTGACAATGGAAAACTCCAAAATATGTAATTATTTTTAATTATTAAATTACATAAATTGATCATCACTCCACAGGGATTGCATGCATAAAAGCTTACATAAAACCATGCAAGAAAGAGTAAATGGTGCAGGTGGTGGCAATACTAGATTAAAAAAAAAAAAAAAAGAAAAAAGAAAAACAACCTATGAATGTATGAAATCTTATTTCTACATCATAAGAACATATATGATCTTATTTATGCATATTTGGGCACCACAGTTCAAAATTAGGACTTAAATTCAAAATCAAAACTCCTTTTTGGCTTTGATTTTTTTTTTGTTTGTTTTGTTTTGTTTTGTTTTGTTTAGTGACTACTTAATGAGCACTTTCCTAGTTAGCACATCCAAAGCCACTTTTGTGTGAATGCAGATGAAACATGGATGAGTCTCCTCCACCGTTAAACTCAGCTCCTCAAGACTTTATCGAATTCAAGATTGAGAATGATTCACCCACAACTGCTACTTGGTCCATCCAGGTATACTAAATTGCTCACTCTGAAGGCCAGAAATATCAACATTCATAGCAGGGGGATTGGAACTTACAGGATCTTCAAGGTCCCTTCCAACCAAACCACTTTATGATTCTATGATTTATGATAGTGCCTGTATGAGTTCATTTGCCAAATCCAAGTAAGGGGAAAACGAGGAGGCAGACTGCAACCAAATATGAATGTGAACTGCTAGACTCACACAGTACTAGTTAACACCTATACTGGTGTTCTGTGTGGAAAATATCAAGGTTTGCAGAGTTACACAGTCTGCAATGGATTGAAATTGCATCATCGTACTGTCTATATCGGACAAGCCAACGTCAGTATATCTTTTTGGTGATCATCCTACTTGATATCATGAAATAATTCGTTATTACCATGGAACACAAGTTGTGTGTTTATGATGGTGCTCTTGTTACTGTAGAAGTTGTAAGCATACAGATTGATTGACAAGTACAATGTATCTTGGTCTCTGACACCCTGACAGATAAATTGCTAAGGATTTAACCACAACAGCACATTGGTCCACCTCTTATGCTCACTTTATGAAACCGATAAGAAATGACAAAAGGATATGTAACAAGAAAAAGTAAGCACAAAGATAGCTGTGCAGGCGTGGAAAGATAAACAATTATTTTCTTCCATTTCTGCAGATCAGAACAAATGCAAAAGACTAAAAAACTTTTTCAAACACTGATGGTCCATGACAAGCAATAGGAAATAATGCTCTAATTGCAAAAAAATGGGAAGAAGAGGAAAGAGGGCAAAATGTCACGGTTACAATTTGTTTCCAATTCATTCTCTCTCTTCAAGGTTCCTTCTGCCCTTTAAGAAATTTGTACTTAAAAAATAATGGACTAGACAATTTCCCAACCAGGAGTCTGATATAATTCATTTTAATGCTACTCTAGTTGGCTGGGCAATACAATAGATCATTACGTTGCGAGAGAACCCTTTAGTCCAGACTATGTATCAGAATAACTTCTAGGTGTATAGTGTATTTATCATGACTGTGCTGTCATGCAAGGTTATCATGCTAGCATGCAATATTTCTCCATCTCTTTCTTCGTGATTAGGTTCTTTATCCAAAATGGAACTAATCAACATAAAAACACTATGCTGACTCTTTCAGTGAGCCACTGTTCAGTCTTAGAAAGACATGTTGTATCGTACTTTGCTCCAACTATTTCATCTTCACTATTCTTTTCTGTTTAGAATGAACTCTATGAGTAAATGCAATATTTTTTTTTTCTTAAATTTATTACTATAAATATAGAATATGTTTTTGGGACTTTTTTTTTTTTTTTTTTTTTTTTTTTTCCAATTCCAGTGACAAAACAAGTGAAACATTCTAGGGTCACTTACTGCTCCTCTACTAGTAAACCAAGCTGAGAATTCCAGTACCTGCCAGGAGGCATGTCAGAGACTTTGTGGCCAGAATAATTTAACAATTAACTAAAACTTTGGTTTGGAACGCATTCAGTACTTGATATTTCCATTGCTTTCCTGGGAAGTCAATGAAGAATCAGGTTGTTTATTTAAGTTCCCTACTGTAAAATGAGCTCTCCAAATTTAGATCTGATTGCTATTATGAACTTTGATTTAGGAGGTGTAAAATATATGAGGGTAACAGAAATAAAATCCACTTTTTGCTCACTGAACATCATCAGTGGTGTTTATTTTTTTCTGGCTTTGTTTTCCCCTCCAGCATAATTGTCAGTAAGAGACCAGTTTTATCAGACCAGCATTGATTAAAACAAACTCACAGGCTGATTTCTCACTCAATATTTCAATGATTGAGGGCTGTTGAAGAAAAATAATCTCTTTTCTTTGCCTTCCCTTTTTAGATAGGAGTGAAGCTAGCAGCAACAAAAATATGGTGTGCATAGGTTTTTTTATGCTATCTCCATCCAGGAAATGTCATGAATTCCCAAGACAGCCTATTCTCATGTGCATCCCAATTTTTTTCCAATGAGCTTCTGAGGTATGAAGAGCTGAGCCAAGGTCCCTTTCTGGCTGACTGGATTACTGTAAACTCTCTGTCCCTTATTTTCCTCGGCTCCTTAGAATTCACCGTGCCACAGATAAAACTCCTTCTGCATTATTGCTATGATCGTATACCTACTTACAGAGAGTACCCATCCCTTTTCATCATATCCAGATCCCTAATTATCTTCTTCAGGCCTTGTGTTGGTCCTTCCCACACATACTTATACTCTAACCTTTGTCTTTTCCCCCCATTTTGACCTAACAGATACAGTATTTGGGTACAGTATTTGTGTGCAGTTCCAGAAGCCATTTAGCCTAGTTTATGTTTTGGTAGGAAATCACAACACATTGGCTATACTGTACATTCACATTCCAATATCCTAAAGCCATGAGGTGGTGTGTGCTTTTCAAAGGGAGTCATTACTCCAGCAAAATATCCTGCTAGATTTCCAAGAAAGAAGAGAGCAAAGCTTAAAAGTAATTAGGAATAACCAGGAAAGAGTCAGTGGGAAATGCAAGTTGTGTTGCTGGAGCAACCCATGATATGTTTCTGTTGTGGGGAAGCAATCATAGCGATAGAAACACTATCAGTACTAGTACAGCAGTAATAACAGGTGTAGCAAAGGTACCATAATGTTAATAACTTTTTAAGAAGAAAAGTGATATTTGCAGCATGGAGGGAAAGGGTCCTGCGGACACCAACATCCGGAAAGTGGCTCTCCTGTGGGCTATTGCTGCAGGACAATGGGAAGATGGTCTGCTCTGCTAGAATTTTGCGTAGGAGTTATTACACAAAACCTTTGTGGCAGCTGCCAGGATGGGATAGAACTGAGGAGAGAATAAGAGTCACAGACAAGATATGGCAGATCAGCTGTGAGCCCAACAAAGGAGAAAGATGGTTTGATTCCACCTGAGACTTTATCCTAGACTACAAATTTGAAGAATGTAAAATAGAAAAGAGTGAAACTTTATGCCTGGGGAAAGCTGGGTGGGAAACTATTGGTCTGGAGCTCTCAGTTGCTGCTCTGGATCATAACAAAATTCACAGTCAGTAAGAGCAGACTGGCCAACACCAAGCAAAGCAGTATTTCTTGGGCTGCATTGCTATATGCAGGATGAAGAGCCCAACTATCAAATGATATTGGCATATGACAGACATTAGAAAGGTGCTCCTAGGGCAGCATAGTTCCTAAATGAGCAGTTGTCTCTGACTCTTGGCTACACTATACTCAGCCATGGATCAAGTAAAGAAGATGCAGCCCTTTGAAGTGATTTGGCTACTGCAAATCACCCTACAGGGTGCAGCAATGAGTCAAACTCAGGTCAGATGGTCACAGCAGGCAACTGGAAATCAAGAGTTCTTGCATTAGCACATTATCCTTAAATGCTGGCATAAAGCAATTGACATTTTTATACTTCACTCAACATGAGCATCGTTAGCATTACTTGAATTAATAGGAGGCACAATACCTGAGAAATGCTTTAAAACCGTGGAATCGTTAAGTGTGATAACATAATAGAACAAGATCTGCAATCTGCTTGTATTGATAGATATGAAAATCTGGGCTCCTGCTGTTTCACATTTTCAGGGTAATTGCTAAAAGAGAAAATGATCTATGTGTCAAGTCAACTCATTAAACAAATTGAGACTTTGAACTACTTGATTTGGGTGAAAATTTAATCATGGAGAGAAGGGGTGAAATGACACTGAACACATTTCCTATTTTCTGCCCTAGGGCCATTTTAGATACCACAGTAACGCAATATTCTTACTGTTATTTTATAATCTGACTGAAAATCAGCATTACTTCGTGTACTTCTTTTCCACAGAGAACAGAGGAAGTGCTTATTCATGCATCTGTAGTTAGGATGCAATAAAAAAGTAAACAGAGACTGTAAGACTCTGAAATACGGGCAGTAGGAGGACGGGGAGTGTGATGCAAACATGCTGATACTGTCTCCTCAGAGACTGGTATCCATTTGTTTTCCAGGACTTTGTTGTAAGCAGGCAGAAAAGCAAAGAACCAATACCTGTTTGCCTCCCTCTCATCTTGCTGCTGGTGTCATTCATGCTCCAGTACTATGTAAAGCAGTCCAGACTCCATAAATGCATCTTGATAAACTTTTCTCCACCCTCTCAGGATGCAGCTGCTATCACCAGATCTCCCAATAATTCATTTTGTTATGTGAACGCGATCAATCCTTCTCATTACAATTAGGCAGAAGGTAAACAAATCTTGTGTCCTGTCATTGCAGGTTTTTCTGTTGGGTTGAAGATTGCCTAGAAGTTTTCTCAAAGACCCTGCAGCTTCATTTTGACATTGGAAACTTTTTACTTTTGTGTAACTACAGTGTTTGTACAAGACACACTTCTGTGCCAAGCAGAATCTGTGCTGTATTTACTGAGCATAAGCCAATAGAATGGGTGCTCGCTGTAATGAACAGTGTTTGGAGTGAAATGTCTAATGAGTATAGATGCTATCAAAGCTGTTCTCTTGCTCAGAAGTGAATGTTAATGCCAATTACTCATGTTTCTTGATTAAATTCTCTCCGAACATTAAGTACTGCAGAAAAAATCTATCTCAAAATATGCACGATGCAGTTGAGTCAGAATCTGGTACCAAGAATCCAGGGGCAAAGTGTGCTCTATGCTTTGATCAATCAAGTAATATTGCTATTAAAGTGCCCTGGATGTGACTGACAATAGATTACTCTGCTGAATATTCCACTAGAACGTGGTCAGGTTCATGGACACCAGACTGCAATGTACTTCCAGGGCAAGGGAAGTACTTGCATTAGTAAATGACTGAATGAAGATATTTTACATGGGAAAATAGGAGGTTCTGCTACAGATGGGTCAGTCCTCCAGATTTACAGCTGGGCATCATATAAACAATGAGAGCCAACCAGTGATCTCTCATAGTTGAGGCTGCTCTCTGGTTTGAGGGAATCCAAATCAGCCATTCTGTTTGAGAAACTGCTGGGAGGTGTTTCTGCATCACCAAAAACAACAGCAAAAAAGGTTTCTCTTTAAAGGTGGAAAGGGTTATTATGAAAGTTACAGCAAAGCATACTTTTTATATTCATTAAATCAGAGTTCAAGAGTGGAAGAGATACTTAAACTGTCTGTCCTTCACCACTTCCCCCTTCTTGGCCATTGCATGTCATAGAACTACCACTGCTTCCAGCCAGGTTTCCTAGAGCTACGACATAGTGACTGCTAAAACAGTCATGGCATCTTGAGCTATGCATTAGATGTAACATTAGAAACAGAGAGTAAAAGGAAGACTTAGAGTTGAAATAAAACTGGAAGTGGCTGGTGGAAGAGCTGCTCTTCATCTTCATCTCTGGATTCAGACTAGGTTGACACCTGCCCAAAGTATTGAGGACCTGCTGAGGACACTGGTGTACATGCTTTCAGCCAGCACCTGATCAGAGCACTGCTCAGCACAGTGTTCACAAAATAGATGCATTTTATGAGAGATGAGGGAAGAGGAGTGGCAGGAATTGTGAAATGTCTCATTCAGGGATGGGCAGGAAGCCATTAGCAGAGCTAGAAAAGGCCACAGATGTCCCAGCTCCAAAGATTGAGCTTTAAATATTTAACCACCCGATGTTTATATCCCATTTTTTTACTGATAGATCACAGCACCTAGCATAAATAATGTTTTACACTTTGAAAATATCACTTCATAAATCTTCATGGCGTGTGCATGTGGTGGTGTGTGACTGGCATCATCCCCCTTTCACCACTTTGGGATGCTCACACAGCACAGTGGGCAGAGACAAAACTTCCAGAGGATACTCCTGAAGCAATTGGGTAGGGAAGAGCCCAAAGGCCAACCAAAACCCACAGAAATCACACCATGAACATAGCAGATAGCAGGATGTGGGCTGGAGCTGAATGCAATTGCTGCCAGCAGCACTTTGATACTCACACAAATTTAAGTTAGCTGAGAAAAAGAAAGAGATTGGAAGTAATGGGGAACATATGAATCACATCTACAAGTCTTTGTGTAATTTAACTTTGAAATTTAAGATTTAAACTAATGTATTCCTAGGTCAAAAGTTATTCTAGCTTCTCCGGGCAGGTAGTAAGAGAAAGAAATGCGATCTTTTTGATAAAGCCAGAACATTTACTGCCACTGGGAAGTGCTGCACATAATGTACCATGGGGACATGCTGCTTTCTGCAGTTTCTGCTACAACTGCAATATCTTACAGTAAACTTTAAAAAGTACAGTATATAGGAAGTCTCAAATCATCCTCGTTAACTGCTTTTATACAACAGTGCACCAATCTATTAAGGTGGTAGAGATGTTGCCAGTAGAGTAAATTAAATTCTCATTTTGCTTCCCAACACTCATATAAATCTAGACAACTTGTCCCATTTCTGTAGCATTATTCCAGAATTAAACCATTCAATACAGCTTTTAAATTTGTCTTGCTTGAGCATTGAGTATTTCCCCTGGTGCCAACAGGGTTGCCCTCATGAGCTTTAAACGTATTGATGTCTTCAAAAATTTAAGTGTATGCCAGGGACTAAAAACCACCCTACAAGACTGAAAACAACACACTGGTGGAAAGCTGGAAGCTGATACAAAACCATTAATAGAAATGAAAAGGTACAATATCTTCCAGAGTTAAAAAAGCTAATTTGTATCTTTGGAGGACACAGGAGAGCTGAAGGCTGTGGACATGCACCCTCATTCAAAATATGTCAGTATTTAGTCTTCCTTCAGTATCCCACTATGCTACTGCTGCACAAAGGGATGTTGAATCTCTGCATCCCCAAAAACTTAAACTTGAGATTTCCACACAAGGTTTCTATTCCATCATTCAAAGTCAGGCTGGATGGATGTGCACCTAATCTAGCTGTAGGTGTCCCTGTTCATTGCAGGGGAGTTGGACTAGATGACTTTTAAGGGTTTCTTCCTGCTCAAGAGATTCCATGATTCTATGATTTATCTGTACCTAAGTAAGCACTCTACAAAATCCAGCATTATCTACAATATATTGATCAGGAAAGTAAGTTTTAAAAGAAAGAAATAACTTACCTAAGACCTCGTCATGTATTCAGACACCAGCAAATGAGTCTACTCTACTGCCACATAAAGGGAAAAATTTTAACTACGTTTGGAAATAGGTTTTGTGGTTTTGTTCATCCAGTCTCTTGTATGAAATGGAAATTTCGTGTTCCCGTCAACCTGTAATGCCTCTAAGGAGGTCATGACTGCTCAGCTAGAAGAGAGTAAACTGCCACAGCCTTATTTTCTAATGAGGGATAAACTCAGCCTAACATTTCAACTTTGCTTTAGGATCATCTTTATGGTCTTGGTAACTCTCAGCTCAGCCAGTGCAGGATGCTTAAGTGATATTGCAGTATGAATAATAAATCTTAACTTGGGATTAAGGAGGAACCATCTGACTACTGAATAAGCATGCTGTAAAAAGCCACTTAAAAGATCTGTACAAGCACTAGGATATGTCTGGTTGTCCACAAAGGAGGTGGATGCCTGCATCTGGCTTGCTGTCTGCAGATCTTTGCCTACCTGCTTCCTCATCACATGTGGCACTGCGTATCCAACGCAGGCATTGATTTCCTCCCTCAATAACCAGCCCCCTATTTAAGTTGAACACTGCTTGATTCAGCCAGCCTGTCAATGCCACATTCATTATTCAGACTTCTCCAGATCTGAGGGAACTGAAGGGAAATGAAAACAAAGCTCCTAGTGGGATTTAACATGCACTCTGATGGTCTGCAGAGACCCTGCTTCAGGCACATGCAGCTCCAACACATCATTTGTTGTCCTGTGCAGATTTGGGAAGACACTGCAGGACAAGGGGCTCTTCTTTCAGAGTGGTCAGAGCCAAAGAACATAGGAACAATGCTGGAGCAGGAAGAAATAACAGGCACAACCCTTCCAGGGGGCCTCTTCTGACTCTCACTCCTTCCCTAGAGCGCAGCAGATGCTGCTCATGAGCAGCTGCCAGCCCCAGCTGTTGGGCCATTGAGCTCCAGTCCTCCCATAGCACTCCCACGGTGGTGCCCAGCTGCCCTATGACTTGGAGAACTGGAAAGACAATACTTTCTCTCCCACCTGCTTGCGCATTAGTCACAAGCCAGAGCAATGTTCAAGCCTTTGTGCTTGCTCTGTCTCACTCCCTCAGGAAGGATGAGATTTGGATAAAGCTCACAAGAAAATGGCAGCTTGGCAAGACTGCACACGAAGAGCTCTGCCTTGTGATGGATCAGAGCAGGTGTCTGCACAGGGCTCCATAGAATAACAGAATCATGGAATCATTTAAGTTGGAAGAGATCCTTAAACGTCATTAGTCCAATTCCCTTGCAATGAACAGGAACACCTACCAAGGTAGATCAGGGTGTTCAGAGCCTTACCTTGAATGTTTTGATTTTTTCTTTCTTAAAAAAAAAAAAAAAAAAAATTAAAAAAAAAAAAAAAAAAAGAAGAAGAAAAAAAAAAGAAAAGCCAGTAGTAGGACAGTGCAAGAATAGGCATAAAACTAGCAAAATGGTAACACATAATGAAGCGAGGGGGGTCAGGAGTGGAAAAGACCTATTAGGTCTACAGCTGCACATGTGGTTTTAGAGATTATTTGATGCAAAAGTATTTAGAAATTTGGGCTGAGTTCAGTGAGTCAGAACAGGCTGAAAGTTGAACTGGTTTTATAGAAGCATGGAATGGCTTATGTTGGAGGGGATCTTAAAGCCCACTCAGTTCTAAACCCCTGCCATGGGCAGGGTTGCCACCCACTACATCAGGCTGCCCAAGACCAAATTCAGCCTGATCTTGAATATCTGCAGGGATGGGGCGTTCACAGCTTCTCTGGGCAAGTTTTTCCAGTGCCTCACCACTCTCCAAGTAAAGATTTTTTTCCTAACATCTAATCTACATTTCCCCTCTTTTATTTTAAAGCCATTCCCCCTTGTCTTACCACTAAGGGAGCATTTACGCTCACTCCTTTCCCTTGGCTGCCCTCCCAACAGCAGTCATGACATGGCTCGGTGTCTGTATTTTCTGCTACCAGAGGACTCCTCATGCCAAAATCCAGGCTCTTCTAGATCTCTGCCTTTCAGTTCTCAACAGCAGTCCTTGCTGCAAGAAAGCCAAGAGGACAGCCTGGTGATGAGACCACTCACCAAAGTGGATTGATTTCCACCGTGGTCTTATAATCCATACTTTAGGCTTGCTTTAAATGAACGAGAAGAGATATGAAGGCAGATGTCTCAGATCCCTCCTATCTTGATCTCCTTCCACCTACTTGCTTCCACGAATCTAGGTTTCCTTTCAAAATAGATAAGAATGTAAATGGAAGTAAATAAATGAGTAAATAAATGCTTCCAAATAAAATTATCATTTTCAAGTTGAACAAAACACCCATTGAAATGAAACATTACTGAACACATAGAAAAAAAGAAACAGCTTACTTTAGGTTGACAAGAAATCACGCTGTCCTAATTAGATCAACATAATGAGGTTTTTCTCCACAATATCTGAGCACTGTACCCAGACAGTAGCAATTTCTGACTGTACAAGCATGGCTTCCTCCATGGCTTTCCAAATTTTTATCTGATTGCTTATTTTTTTCTCTCCACAGGCACCCATAAAGAGGGCTTTTTAGGAATCCATGAGGATTATTCATGGAATGTATTTTTAATAAGTGTGACTATGTTTATAAATTGCACTTTCACTTGCACATGTACACACAACTTATTATTACTTTATGAATCATAGAACGTCCTGAGTTGGAAGAGACCCATAATGATCATCGAGTCCAACTCAAAAATATTGCTAAATAGTTCTGGAGAAAATCCCAGATTCAAGTCTGTTTGATATCTGCTTTTATTTTCTTTATTTGTCACAGAGGTATTTGACACTCTCTGTGATTGGTACATTTCTGGAACATTTCTTTGTTATATAAAGAAATAACAAATATATATATTTTAAATCAAGTATCATCATTCAGCCAACTATTCATATGTACTAATTGGGAGTCTGGTTTTCATGAATACCTGGCAATACTATGTATACTTATAAAGTGCATATTAAGATGCCAGAAATAATGTACATAAATTTCAGAGTTTGAAATTCAGAATTAGACTTTTCCAATACTGTGACGTGATCCCCAGCAGCCTGGCTTCCCTTGCTGACTGGTGATGCCAAACAGGAGATGGGATACCAGCAGTGTGACTACCAGGTGCAACGTTTCCATTAGTCACTCATGTAAAAACTTCTTCTTGTAGCAGATTGGTCAAACTTAACATTATGATAATCAGCTTGATTTGTTCTGTGCTTTTGTGCTTGTTTGTTTAAAGAAAACCAATCGCAAAATGATGGCAAATCTAATAAAAATTCTAGATTTCAATGAGCAAAAAATGTTTCAGAGGATCTTATATACTGTAAGAATAGTTGCAGCTTGATAATGCAGATACAACAAATTGCAAAGATGCTGTAAACAGATGAGAAACATAAAGAAATAAAAGGAAATCAGACCATAATGAGTGTGTTTAAATGAAGGTGGATGAACGGGTACAAGAAAAAGTACAGCTGTCAGCACAGATAAACTGGGAGAGATACCAAAAAGGGTTGGAAAAGGAAACCAATAAAAAGTGCAAAGAAACAGCATCCTTAAGGCTAGAAGTTAAGCTGTGAAAAATCACACTGAGTTCCCATTTCAGAAGTACTGACATTGCTCTATCTGTACTTTGCAAAAGTAAAAGAAACAGCCAGCCAGGTTTGCGAAGATGCAGAAGACTACAAGAGATGACTGAAAAGGTGAATAGTATGGTAATGGGAACATCTATGTCCTTAAGGAACTGTTGCATCAGCATTAATTATATACAATGTCAATGACAAATATCTCTTCTCCATCCCAACAGCATTAAAAAAAAAAAAAAAAAAAAAAATCCACAAACTTGTAAAAGCTTCGTATTTAGCCTTTGTCCTCCTGGTCCAGAACCGAGAACGATGGGTTTTTGTAGTGAAACACCCTTATCTGCCTTAGTGGGTGAAGAACAAGACATCATGGACTGCACTAGGGAAAGCTGTCTTCGCCTATATATATTCTTTCCTTTCTCTCAGCATTACTGTTTTCAGAGGGGCCCTACTTCATAAACGTAGCAGGAAGAGAGTGAGAGTGCAAGAAGGAGGCACACCATGTGTTCTTCATTATAGGGCAGCACAAGATGCTTTTTGCCCCAGCTGCTAAAGGACTTCTGCACACAAAACACCTGAGTAACCATGCAATCAAGATCACCTGGATTTCCCACTAATTACTCCTCTGCATTAACAATGAAGGAGAAAATGAGAGCATGCAAAAACTCAACTGTGAGGCCAAATGAATCTCATAATGCTAGCACCCAGAAACACTGGAGATGGAGGGTCCCTTGGGCCACCTCTGTGCCGAGGACACACACCACTGCTGTACAGAGCCTTGAGAGCCCGGCCACCAGATTCTCAATGAAACCCGGCTGAAACATGCAGCCAAAGCCACTCTGCTGCCCAAGCACAACACGGCTCTGCCATCTGCAGCCCTGCTGGGGGCTTTGCAGTCTTCAGCGCTGTGTCACATCAAGCAGATCAAATTGGTCCCGTGACAAAGATTTTTCAAAGATGCCTGAAGTGCGACTTGCATATTTGTGTGAGGTGGGAATAATCATGCTTTTTAAGGGCTTGGAATGCACCTTCTGTGAGGCAGGTGCTGCTGTGAATAAATAACAGGCTCCATCAGAGCACGCAACCTGCAAGTTCCTCCTGCCTGCATGACACCTAAGCTAAAGATGCTGAGCTGGAGGGCTTGCATATCCCATTACCCATCCCTGGAGCCAGCTGCTCCCCATACCTGCAAAATCTGTACAGAAAGTTCCCTTCCAATTTGCCTTGCTGGCCAGGAGAGGCTCCTGCTTCTGATGCCCTAAAGGAAACTTCACCTGATGGGAGCTGACTCTTTGAGTCACGTGGGATTTTGAGCACCATGTTGAAGTTAAACTTTTCACAGTTTGAAAACAACTCTGGGTGAAGATGGCAGGAGCTGAAGGCATTTGGCTGGAAATTACACACTGCTCTTAATCCATCACTGCTGTGCGGCAGCTCTGCCTGTGCAGATTCCTGGCTTTTCTGGAGGTGGTTGAGATGGCTTCAGGCTTCTGGCTGTTTTATGCAAGCAGCTTTTCATGCTTTGATATTATCTCTGACGTGACTTTTGATCCAGTGGAGGTGATGCTAACACTTTTTTTTTTTTTTCCACTGGGAATATTTTATTTGCGATTAGCCTTCAGAATCACATGTTGCAGCTGCATGTGTTATTTAGTGAGAAGGGCATTTTGGAATAGCCAGTATATTCTTCAAAAATAAATAAATAACATAGAAGTAGAGGAAGGATGATGTTTCAAGCTGGCAGACAGGCAAGTTTTGGGAAAAAAAAAAAACACAAAAAAAAAACACAAAAAAAAACCAAAAAACTGGTGGAAAGTGCATTTGGCTCTCCCTGTCAGGGCAGATGCACAGGGAAGGAGGGTAACCAGCCAAGGAACACTGTGTGCCTCAGGGAACCCCCTGCTGAAGGACATGCATATAAGTGAGAAAGTCAAACACCCCTATCTGTGCTGCAAAGGAGGCTGAAATACCTTATTCAAGTGTTTGAGCTACAGAGGGAATTGTTCATAAAGGCAGATGGAATTAAAGGGCATACTATTTAATGGGCCAGATTGATGTGCACACTGATAAGATACACTTCAAATTGACTAAATGTCTGATTTGGGTGAAATAATCTTATTTTTCTTTCTTTTTCTTTGTTTCTTTCTTTCTTTTTCTTGAGCAATGTTATCTGTGATTTTTTTTTTTCATTTGTAAGCTATGTCCTTTGCTGTGACCCCAGTCAGAGCTGACACTTGCCAAATATTAAGTTTATGTAAAATATATATATAATGATAAATTGCTATCTATCCTAATTTTTGCCACTTGAAGGCCCATTTAGGCAAATGAATTTTGTGCTAATGAAGTTCTCATCTCACCTAAAGCAGATTACAGACCGATCATAGCCCACCTGCATGCAGAGGGCCTCATCAGGGCATACTGCAAATTTTTCAAGTTACTTACCAAGGTAGCTGACCTCTTTGCTAACCAATGGAGACACATGAGATTGCACATCATCATTTTCTCTTCCTTTTCCTTGAATCATAGACTCATAGAATAACTTAGGTTGCAGGGGACCTTAAAGACTATTGAGTTCCAACCCTCCTGCCATGGGTACTGTTGCCACTCCACAGATCAGGTTGTCCCAACCCCTATGCAACCTGGCCTTGAACATCTCCAGAGATGGGGTATCCACAGCTTCTCTGGACAGCCTGTGCCAGGGCCTCACCACCCTCTGAATAAAGACTTTTTTCCTAAAAATCTAACCTAAATTTTCCCTCTTTTATTTTAAAGCCATTCCACCTTGTTTTATCACTATCAAAGCATGTAAAAAGTCAGTCTCCTTCCTGCTTATAAGTTCCTTTCAAGTACTGGAAGGTCACAATGAGGTCTCCCTGGAGTCTTCTCCAAGTTAAACAAGCCCTGCTCCCTCAACATTTCTTCATAGGAGAGATGTTTCAGCCTTCTGATCATCTTTGTAGCCCTCCTCTCCAACAAGAATTGATGAGGCGGCCTTTTTTGGATGAGTGCCTGCAGTGCTATAAAAGCACAGTTGCTGGGAGCTGGTAGGTTTAACAAAGTATTAAGCTGATCTGGATTTATAGTCACACAACTCTTCCAGTTGATGCTGTTACTCAAGTGCAAACCTCAGCAGTAGGGCTTCCACCAGAATGTGGTGTGAAGAGCTGGTTGCATGAAGGTGCTCAGAAAAGTTTATCTGGGTTTGTAAGGGGATTAGTTTAACTGCACTGATTAAAGCCCTTTGTGGCAACTGTCAGAATTAAAGTGGCTTTGACTTGATTTGGTTTACTTCTCTTTCAAGGCTAAGTCATATTAAGGCCACTTTAATTGCGAAATGGGAGGCTTAATTCACTTTACTAGTGAATTAATTCACTTTAAACTGCTGCTTTTAGTTCATTTAAATTAAATTCCTTGATTGTCCCTGTGTAGGCAAACCCAAGCAAAAAGTCAGGATCACATTAATAGAAACAACCTAAGACTAACTTTGAAAGAATTCCAAATATTTAAGAACACATTCAGGACATTGCTGTCTTTGTCACCAATGATCTTTAAGAATTGCAGGAAAAGATGCTGAGATCCGAAGAGGCACAGTGAGAAACAGATCCTCAGTGCTAAACTGTAGCTGCCTATCAGGGAAAGGATGGTCAGACCTGCTCTAAAACTGTACTCCAGCCTAAAATAAAGGAGAACAAAGATCTATTAGGAAAAACCTGTCTTTTTTTTTTTTTTTCTCAGACAGAGTGGTAATGCATTGGGACAGGCTGCCCAGAGAGATGGTGGAGTCACCATCCCTGGAGGTGTTCAGTAACTGTGGAGGTGTGGCACTGGGGAACATGGGTTGGTGGGCAGGATGGTGGTGGGATGATGGTTGGACTAGGTGATCTTGGAGGTCCTTTCTAGCCTTAATAAATCTATGATTCTATAACAAGTTCAGAAAATTCCTCTAAGCCCTGAGAAAAGAGGGTCTGAGTCATGGGCTGAGAGGGAAGAAGAGAGCTGTTTCAATATAAGGAGGTAGGAAATTTTACTTAAAGCTCTTTGAGGTTCCTTCCAATCCAAACAATTCTATGATTCTATGCCTGTCTCTGTAGGTGCAGGTTGCTTTTGTAATATGTTTCATTGCTTTAGAAAATTTATACCCTTTTTACATCGTCTTTTTAAGGCTAGAAATTATTATTAATGCAACAGTGGTGCAGACAGTAACATTACAGTGAGCGCTGCTCACAGAGACAAGGTTACTGTCTGCACCAAATGGATGGCTGTGCCTCAGTGTAGATTAGAATCTGTATTGCCACATTAAATGAAAGGGAGTGTGAGACAGGCTTCTTGTACTGCTGAGATCCATTTCAGGATTGAATCTTACTCCAAACAGCAGCATAAGTGAGGGCAGAAGTAGTAATTAGTTGGCCCATTTCTACCTGGAGATGGCTGCGTGCATGACTGAGCACCAATGGCCTGTTGATGAGTGGGTGGAACTGCAAGGGGCTGCGGGCAGAGTGAGGCAGCAGTGATTAGCTGCCACCAGGGTAAGTTACTGTCTCCTGTGATGCTAAAGATATACTGCACTTAATAGTTCATTGGCTAAATACGTTCAGATGGTTGATATTGCCTGGCCGGAAACATTCATTCACGTAATTAGTTTACCTTCTTAGTTTAAATCAAATGGAAAATCTCCCTGTAAGGCACAACTTTGGCTGTTGCACCAGTCTTAATCAGTGCAGTGCTTTTGACTTTGCAAAGCTGTCTAGTGCACTCCAAGAGAAAAGCAAGGTCCTCTGATCCCCTTATCGTAGAGCCTTATCACAGCCCTCCTGGAAGTGTTCTGGATTTTTTCTGGATAGCTTAGCCCCAATATTTGCAGCAGCTGCTGCTGAAGTCAATGGAAAACAAGCCCTTGTTGTTACCCGTCAACAACATTAACTCCAGGAGTGTGATGGGAGGCAAAGGGAATGACTCACCTCTTGTCACAAATCATCTGTGTCACAGATTTGCAGTTACACTTTTTTTTTCCCAGAGGAATCTCAGTGACTTCACCACTATAAATAATCTTCAGGTGTTTTCTCCGGGAATCACAAACATTTGGCTAAATGAATTAATCTTTTCTCTCTGTATCATAACAAGACAGATACCTTTAAATATGGCGTGTATGAGGCAAAGACAAAAAAAAAAAAGGAGGAGCATAAAGAAAAGTGTCTGATTTTAAAATACCTTAAAAGGTATTTCAAGATTAAGCCAGACCCTAAGAAACAGTGGAGTAATGCTATTTAAATCAGCAAGTGTATTGCTCCAGGGGAGGGACAGCTGGGGGTTAGGACAAGGTTCAGCACCAGAGGGCAGTGGGCATGGAATGGGCTGCCCAGGGCAGTGGTCGTGGCCCCGACCTGCTGGAGTTCAAGGAGCACCTGGACAATACTCTCAGACATAAGATTTGAATTTTGGGTGTTCCTATGTGGAACCAAGGGTTGGACTTGATGATCCTTGGTGGGTCCCTTCCAAATTGGGATATTCTATGATGCTATGATTTTATTGAGTTTTTGCACTGTTCAAGCTTTAGCAGCAGAGCTGGATTCTGGAAAGGGCTGTTTGGATGATCACAGCACTCCTTGTGCAGTATTACATCCCACAAAGAGCTCACTGAGTACAGGCAGTTCTTAAACCTCCACACTTCACTCACAGTAATCCACAGAAGTCACATGCTGCTGTAGTCCATAGCAGAAGGATACTGCAGTCTCAAGCTTCATCCATCCATTTGCTTGTACTTGCTTCTGCATTCTTTGCTTTTGACCTGTGAGGCACAATATAGAGTCCCACAATCATTTTTCCATTAATTTTCATCTTTCCCGACTCATTTAGGAAACAAATATGTCTTGTGTACTTGCACGACATCCTGTGCAATGAAACATACTATCCAGTTCAGTGTGGTGCAAAGAGCAAATCTACTGCCTTTGGAAACCCTGCAAGCTGACAGCAGGAAGCAGTTGTCTCCTGGACATTTTGTTCAGTCCTCCTCATTTAAGAAAATAACTTTTGTTCTGAATTGACTCAATAAGAACACAACAGCCAGACAGTTTGCTATCTTGTCACAGATTTCCCGAGGAGTATAGAAGATACAGAGGGGAGCACTAAGGGCTTTCTGGACATGAGTACTATGCAACAGGTTGAGCATGAGTTCAGCAAGCACATCACTACAGTAAGGTGGCTGTTGTAATCAAATACAGGCCAAAGCTGCTTGCTGCCAGGGCCTACCTGCACTCTACTGTGCCAAATAGCATTCTACCTGCATGTAAACACACTCATGCCAACCCAAGGGTGCTGTCACAGAATCACAGAATCATCAAGGTTGGAAAAGACCTTCAAGATGATCCAGTCCAACTGTCCATCTATCATCAATATTTCCCAGTAAAATATGCCCATCAATACAATGTCTAAATGCTTCTTGAAACATTTCTTTCTGTCCCACAGAGTTGCACTGCTGGTGTTCCTGTTTAGCTGTGTTTTCTGTTAATACCTCAGAAAAGTAATATGCTGAGGAGATTTGTAAAACGGGAGTGTATTGCATGGACCAA
Organism: Lagopus leucura; assembly: GCF_019238085.1. Classification (NCBI taxonomy): domain Eukaryota; kingdom Metazoa; phylum Chordata; class Aves; order Galliformes; family Phasianidae; genus Lagopus; species Lagopus leucura. Next base: position 84,476,132 of record NW_024962263.1, on the reverse strand, counting down.
CTATCTGAGATCAAATAGCAAACCCAAAGCTGCCAGCATATCCTCAAAAATGTCCACTGACTCTTAGTGTTAGCAAGGTGGATATTTTATTCAAATGCAAATCAATCAGGTGTTTCTTCCAACAATTCCAGTGCGGACTAATACTGTTTTATTGTCCAACATGTAGCTGAAGGGGAATGCATCTGGGGAGAAGCAGAGATCACAGCAGCTTCTGTGATGCTCTTTTGCATTCCCTTTTCTTTCATGCTCTCTGTGCAGTGAGAAAGATAGGGCAAGGATTCTGGTTTTATGTAAGGAAAAGCAGATTTCCTATAGGGTAACAAAAGCTATGACACAAAATGGGAAGCAGAATTAGGTTACCAGAACTGGAAATAGAGATCTAGCACAAGTTACCGAAGGGTGACTCCTTGCAAACAACAGATCAAGAGAGCAGGTTGTTTAGAAGGCCCCTACCAGTGGGGGCTCATTTGCTAAGAAACTGAAGCTTAAGAAATTCCACCAGAAAAAACGAAAAAAAAATAAGAAAGAACAATTAAGTGTCCTTAAAAAGACAGCACAAACAAGAAGAATCATTCGAGAAGAACATTAATGAAAAAAAATTATTTTCAGACAGTTCAAAAAGAGAAGGTGAATGGTGCTAAATCCCTTTTTGTCCAAGGCTACATGCAGATTCCAGACGAAATCAGATCATTACCAAAGACTCAGGGTCTGCATGTTTCTCAGTCCTTAAATAAATGTCGTTACATCTTTGCAGAAGGCCAAGCCACTCTGAAAAGGGGAACAGGCATAGAAAGAAGGCGTAACACGTTTTGGTGATGTCATTCTCAAGCCTGTACAGTAAAAGAAAGAAAAATAAAAGAAAAAACAATTAAATCACTAGGCGAGGACACTTCCACATCGTTCAGTTCTGGACCAATCTCAAAAAAAGGCTCTAAAATGCTGGCCTGCAAAAAGACAAGAGAAAAAGAACAAAGGATAACATAAATAACACACATTCAATAGCAAGGTAACATTAAAAAAACAAAAACTTGCAAACTAAAATGAAGCATAGACAAAAGAGCACAAACATATTAAAACCACAGCAATAGGAGCAGCCACCGTCCATCACGAGGGCCTGATCCATTCCTCTCCTCCCTGCCCTCTCCTCTCACAACTTGCTCACCCGCTTACTTGCACGACAGCCACGGCTGCTGCAGCATTCTTTCAGCTCCTTCTTGGAAACTTCTCACAGCTCCAGAGATAGGGGCTAACACCAGCAATTCACTCACTGCAACAGAGACACTCCTGTGGTTAC
>NW_024962263.1:84391397-84422261 GCF_019238085.1 Lagopus leucura | reverse complement strand
TGCTGGAGGCACACGACATGCACTTGCAGCAAACACGCCGCCAATTCCTGGCCATCTGCCAGGCTGCAACACACACAAAAAGCAACAAAGGAGGAGCAGCCACCGTCCATCACGAGGGCCTGATCCATTCCTCTCCTCCCTGCCCTCTCCTCTCACAGCTTGCTCACCCGCTTACTTGCACGACAGCCACGGCTGCTGCAGCATTCTTTCAGCTCCTCCTTGGAAACTTCTCACAGCTCCAGAGATGGGGGCTAACACCAGCAATTCACTCACTGCAACAGAGACACCCCTGTGGTTACAGAGGCTCTTGGGGGCCCTAGCTCGTTTCACAACCGCTCCCTTCAGAAACCAAGGACAGGGATTTCAGCCCAACAAACGCCCGGCTGAGGTACGGCGTGGGATAACTTATCTTTGCAGGACAGCAGGGTCAGGTCACCGTTGCCTCCACACACTCCAGGGATGACAAGTGCATGACGGGGACAGGGCGACTCACAGAAAAATAACAGGGGACAGCAGACACACAGTGCAAGAAAGGAGGAGCAACCGTGAGCTATCAACTCCGGCCAGTACCGTTCTTCTCCTCCCTGCCCTCTCCTCTCACGCCTTGCTCACCTGCTCACTTGCATGACAGCCCCGGCTGCTGATGCATTCCAGACACTCATCCTGGTGACCTCTTCTCCAAACTCCATGGTAGTCTGGAGCTACAGGTACTTAATCAGTGTAATTGACACTGGGTACTGTGCTCCCTGTCATGTCTTCTCCACCCTTTCTCACCACTGTTGCTAGGTGCTTCTATGTCATATTCTCTTCTTGTGTTCTATCCACTGTCATAGCCTTTCTAGTACCTGGCCTTGGTGTACTGCGCCTTAACTACTGTGCTGTTTATATAACATCTCTATCGCTTAGCACTTCATCTCTTCTACACTGATTTTATCTTCCACTCTCTTGTTGTGAAGAAGTAATTCTTTAGTATTAAGTTAATTGTAAGTATATTAGTTGACAAATCCATAAATGAAGCTGTAAATATTTACAGTAAATTAGGTACCTGCAGTATCTCTTTAAGAACAGTAGCTCATAATACATTCCAGCCCGTTTATAGCAGGAGGTCTTACTCCATGTTTTGTTTTATATATTTCTGTGGTTCTTGCTACTGCAATTTTTTTTTTTTTCTTTTTTTTTTTCAGACAAATAACACACAAACTTTTTCTGGAAAAAGAAAAACAGATTCTTATCAACTGGACTGGCTGTTTTATTTAACACCTTGGGAATTAAAGTCTTTTCCAATGCCAAAGTCTGCACCCCAGACAGTTCTGAGCATATTTCAGTGTGAACTGACATATCTTTCTCTCTATGCAATGAACAAAGATTTTGGCAGTGATTTCCAGTGTTATACACTTCAGTTGGACAACAGACAGCAATACAGGAATTATCTTCTATCTGTTTTGTTCACTGCAGGCTATCATATTCAATTTCTTTAAAGGACAGAATGAGCCTTGAGTGGGCTCAAACTGAAGTACAGCAGTTTCTGTGTAAACAATGAAAGCAACCCCATTCTGCGCAGGTAGCTCAGCACTAGCACAGGTTGCCCAGACAGGCTGTGGCGTCTCCTTGGAGATCTTCAAAAGCTGCCTGGACACAGCAGCCTGCTCAGGTGTCCCTCTTGGGCATGAAGCTGTGACATTTGATTTCAGATGTCCTTTCCAACCTCAGACATTCTGCCATTCTGTAACTTAGGCACATGGAGATTTAATTCTAATCAGCTGACATACAACAGTTGGTTTAAACTGTGAAAACCTTCTTTTGAGTTTGGCTCCAAGGCCACCACTGCAGTAACTGACTGATACAGTCAGTTTGCGTGATGCCACGCCTACAGAGTTGACAGCTAGTGGTCTTACAATGAGCACAGTCAGGGTCAGAATTCTATGCGTGCAAACTCTCTTCCTCTGGAGACCACCAAAATGGTAGACTCAGTTATCAGATTATTGTTTTCCAGGTAGCAGGCCTTTTATCTATGCAGTCTTCACCCGAGAGAAATTAGTCCCACAAGGCTCACTTGTCCTACATATTTCGTATCTAAGCCAAGAAATCCACCTAAAGAGCTCATCTGCTGGCATCAGTAGCCATATTGATCTCAAGGAAAGCAGGTGTTTTCTAGACTGCAAAGCTGGGATGAGAACCAAGCTGAACAGCAGCAAAACAGTTCATCATCCATGTCTGTGTTTGTGCATGAAGAAGCACTACAGAAATGCTGCAATTCTTTGCCCATTTTGCACATATAATCCTCCAGCATTTTGATTTGTTTTTAATATTTGCAGGGATAAATAGATCTGTGGGCTGCTAAGCAGTGAGCACTCAGGTCTGCAGTTTCTCCAGGTGGGACAAACAGCACAGGCATCAGAAACACCTCACGAGAGCTCTTGCCTTCGTTTTTAAACAGTAGGAATTCATACACTTCAGAAAAACTCCAGATAAACATGTGGAGTTTTTGACATTCTTCTGAATCCAGCACAAATTTTGAACTATTTCTAATTTTCATTCATCTACTCTTTGATTCCTCTTTTTACCCAGGGATCTTAATGCCTCCATGAAGATATTGCTTGAGCTATCTCAACAACTAAACAAATACAAAGCAAAGACTAAGTACACCTTGGCTGCATTTGCAAGCTGCAAAAGGTGCTGTAATTTAAGTAAGTCAATAGTAAGTAAATACTGGCTCTACTTTTTTTTAACACGCTTCCTTTATATGAATCCTTTGGAAATCCGACACACCTAGGACTTGAGTAAGGAACTATGTGGTTCCCTATTTAACCATTCCATCATGAAATGCATTGATAGAAAAGCAACTGCATAAAAAATAGCACTATAGGTGCTGTAAATACGTGTTTTCTGTGGGTCTCCTGAGGCATATGTGCTGAATTTAATTTTTGTTTTTGTTTTTTTTCCTCCTTTCTCTCCTCTCTGTAGCTAGGGATGTGCTAGTCATGTTGTACTCAGCTCTCCTGCCTCTCCCACAGCATTGCCAGTTAATGTTTGATTCCAGAAGCTTTGCAGTTGGCAGTGTTTTAATAAGCAGAAAGAACACAGCTTGATTCTCAGGTTACAGGCTGAGCTGGCTGTGCTGGCAGTCAGAGGAAAAACATGGTATTGACTTGAGTGAATTTGGGATAGAAATTGCGGAGGAGGAATAAATGTGGCATACCAGGATGTCACTTTTACACTTTCCGGATGATAACTGCACTTTAAAGTGGAGAATCTCTGACAGTGACGTCCTCTATTAAGCAGCCAACATCTATGCCCATACTTGATCTTCCTGTAAACTCCTTGCTTTTGCAGCTCTGACTCACAAAGTGTACTCTTCACAAAACGCACTCACACAGGCTCTGTTTATGAGAGTTACTCAAGTTTGTTTCCAACTGAGAATTCTCATTTTATGGAGAGGAGGCTGGGTTAAGAGCAGAGAAGTTTGCACTGGTTTGGTAAGGACATGGAAAAGCCTTCACCAGGAATGAAAGTTGCAAGTTAGGCAGCACACAACTGACTGTATAGCATAAAAATGTGCCTGGAAACTCTTTTCTCACCCCCTGCTACAATATATAACTGGGCATCTGTAACATCAACATCCAAGAGAAGCTTATACTCGCACTTTCTTCTCCAGAAGTTCCAGATACCAATTTCTAGAAAATTCATAGAATCTCAGGATATCCCAAGCAAGAAGGGATTGGCTAAGAACACTGAATACAGCTCCTGGCTCCACACAGTAGCATCTTAACTTCAAACCCTATGTCTGGGAGCATTGAACTCTGGCAGCCTGACTGACTGCCCTCTGTGCATTTCCCTAACCCCCATCTCACCCTCCCCTAATGCAGCTCCATGCTGCTCCCTCAGCAGAGCTCGTGAGACCTCCCCTCAGCCTGCTCTGCTCTGGACTGAACAAATGCAGACACCTCAGCCACTCCTCACATTTCTTGCCCTCTAGACTCTGACTCTCCAACCTTTTGGCTTGCCTGGGCTGCACTGAGCGAAGGGGAATTGGGCTGATGTTTTGGTTACCTGCAGTTTGCAGAACAGCCACCTCCATGATGGTGCAGGGTAAGAGAGTGGGACGATCCCTGGTGGCAGCGCTGTGTCTTGTGCACCCCAGAGCACAGCTGACCATTTTGGCTGCTAGGCCACACAGGTAGCTCACACACGATTTTCTGCCAACCAGAACTCCCAGATCCCCTTCCATGGGGCTTCCCTCCAACTTCTCACCCCTTTGTAGATACAATGCTGCCCCATCCCAAAACACAGAAATTAGTAGATCAGATGGAATCAGTCGATCAACCAAGATATTTGGTGTGTCAGTGAGTGGGTACAGAAGGAAGGCCAAATCTAGGTGTCTCAGCAGCTTGCTCACAGTGCCCTGACATAGAGGATAAGGAGAGCTGTGGCAAACTAACAGCAGCTAGTGTCCTTTGAGGCTGAAGGATCTGTCCTTGCTGGAAGACCCTGCAGCACAGAAATATCTAATTTATTTTAAGGAAAGGGTGAAAAAGGATTAAAAGCAGGAAATCAGGCTTTTTCCTTTTCTGGAAGACAGAGGCTGTTTGAAAATAAGCTGATTTCTCATCAGCATGGTGACGCACTTTCAAGAGCTGTGTCCCTCAGGACAACACCCTTGGCAAGTGCAGCCAACCCCATAGAAAAATACTAGTGTGAAAGCCAAAGTCTGTGTATAAGAATGCTAAAGCCTTTTTCAGAGGGTAGAGAGGCTTCACAAACTTACTTGCCTGTATTAAAACCAGTGTCTCCAGAAGACAGAGTACCAGATTACAAGGCAACATTTGGGATCAAAGATCCAAACTAAGCTTATAAAAAAATCACGAGCAATATGTAATTCAGAGAAAAGTCAAAAGCACAGTGAAAACAGTCATTTGTTTGCCCCTCAAAGACATGTTTGCAGCCAGATTATAGTAGACCTGGGGAACCAGAATGTGAAAATAATTATCAAGAAAGCTCTGAATGTCATATTCCACAGTCCAAACTTTGCATAATATAAACAGTGAATAAATGCTAATGGGAAAAAAAAGTAAATGAGCTATTTCTGAATTTACTTTCAATAGCTACTGTGTAATTAGTAATATAGTTAGATAATTATTTTCAGCTGTGGCCCTAGATCCACTAAAATAGTTACGTACTCCAAGACAGCAGTAAAAAGATGAGGAACTCCATATATTTTAGCAACCAGGTCTATAAGTGCACTGCAAAAAAAATTAGTAATCACTGTCATAGCTGGCTCAAGAGAAAGTTGTTAGCTAATTATAGATCAAGCTGTGCATTAAAATTAATGCAATATTCAAGATACTACAGTAACTATAATGCTTCTCAGATTAATAGATTAATAGATTAATCTCAGAACCCGAAATGTATGAGAAACTTCTACAGAATGGTCAGTGCAAGAACAAGTTTTCAAACATGTTTCCTCAGTAATGCCACAAGTAGAAATGTTACCTAGGATGGCTCATTCCTTGGCCATGGACTCCGTAGTTTCACAAGACACTGCTGGCTGGGGTGAGTATGTCTGTGAAATCACTGTAGTTGCTACTGAGAGTATCAGAACATTTTCACATTTAAACAACCTGGACTATCTGCCAGATTAAAAACAAAACAAATAGTCAGACACTTTCCTAAACCAGTCCTATTTGCTACATCACACAATAATGTCTAAATGGTTGAATTTCCTGATCTAGAGACCAAGTAGCAGAAGTGATAAACACTGTACATAATCATAGAATTCTTAGAGTTGGAAAGGACCTTTAGGGGTCATCTAGTCCAACTCTCCTTCAACAAGCAGGAACATCTACAGCTAGACCAGATAGCACAAAGCCCAGTTCAGCCTGGCCTCGAAGGTCTCCAGGGACAGGGCACCCACCACCTCCTTTGGCAACTTGTTCAAGTTAACCACACAGCTGTGAAATACTGGCCATTATTGTCTGATTTTGTTTTAAAGTACTTGGCATGATGGGCTCTCAGTCCATAATTAGTAGCCTTGCCACAACATAAACTTTACAGAATAACAGCAAAGATATTACACACCTCAAACAGTATTTCAAGAACATGAAGTTTCCTATTTCCTGATTTAATGCTGTCACAGTCATACCACCAGCTCGAGTTGGAAGGAGTCAACAAGGACTATCTAGTGGCTCCGCACAGAATTGCTCCAAATTTGAAGCCTATGTCTTACAGCGCTGTCCAAACACTCCTTGAAAACTAGCAGCTCAGGGCTGCTCCCACTGCCCTGCGGAGCCTGTTTGATGCCCTGTGGTAAAGAACCTTTTCCTAACACGCCCCAACCCTTCCCTGACACAGCCCCATGCTGCTCCCTCAGGTACTGTTGCTGTCACCAGAGAGCAGAGATTGCTGTTACCCTCTCGCTCCCCTCATCAGGAAGCTGTAAGAAGGCAGGACTCATTGCACTGCATGTGCATAATAAGAACATAATAATTCTCAAATTGCGGATAATTTGGAAAAAGGACAAAAGACAGTATAGTAGGAAGTCATACTTTCTTGTAGATCATACACAGAATTTCCAGGATTTTATCCAGGAACACAATCCGAGGCTGAGTGGCTGACAAAGGCAAAAAGCCAGTGAGCACAGGCTCCAAATCTTTATCACCTTGTACTGCAGCTTGATCACTAGGGAAAAGCAATACACAGTGCACCCTTGAACATCAAAAGGATCAAGCGGGCTGCCAGAGAGGAGTGGGCTACTTACACTTTCTTGATCTTTTTGCTTTGGCTAAAATATTATTAATATTTTAGTGTATTGACTGCTGCATATTTTTCTGAAGCAACACCTTTAAGAACCAAGACTGTGTAATGCAGAGATGAATGTGGATGTTCACTAATTAAGATCAACTGCAAGAGCAAAGAGTGTATAAAAATGGACAAATAATTGACTGAAGCAAAGGTGCTGGTTTGGGCTTTTTATTAGTTTGCTTCTTTGTAGTGTTTTTTTTGTTGTTGTTGTTCTTTTAAAATTTGGGTTGAATTTTGCATTTTCTCCATGGATCTCCATGCATCTACTTGCAAAAAAAAAAAAAAAAAAAGTGGTAGCTGGATTGCAGCATTCAATTACAAGTAATCTGCATTACTAGATGCTTCAATGAGCCCAAAAATGATTTTGATGCATCAGAAATAGGCTTATGGTATATGCATTTAGAGGTACACAAAGAAAAATTACAGCTGAGCTAAAATCCAACCCATTATTTGCTATCAGGACATTAATTATTGACCAAATTCTTAAGAAACAAAAAAGCAAATTGTCTGCCATAAGTAGCAGTCATTCTTCTAATATGTTGGAAGCTGCTACAGAAGAAACAATCCCCTAAAATGTAGAGTAATAGCACAGCCCAGTGGCTTATCAGAGAATAAACCACCACCTCAGAGATCTAGTGATCTACACGATTTAATGTTCAGTTTTACCAAAAAGCTTGGGAAAGGAGAGGTGGGAAATTATTCCAGGGTCAAAGTGTTTTAATTGCCATAATAAATGATACAGAAAAGACTCCAATGAGCATAAGAAAAGCTGTAGGACAGCAAGTTCTTGGTATAGTTATCCATTTACAAAGGGACTATATAGCTTCAACGAGTCATCTGCAGCGTACCAGAACAGACGTTCCTGTACCGAGCCCTGGGGGATACCACTCATGGCCAGCCACCAACTGGATTTAATTCCATTGACCACAACTCTTTGGGTCTGGCCATCCAGCCAGCGTTTCACCCAGTGGAGCATACGCCCATCCAAACCGTGGGCAGCCAGCTTCTCCACAAGAATGTTGTGGGGGACAGTGCCAGAAGCTTTACTGAAGTCCAGGTAGACCACATCAACAGCCTTACCTTCATCCACTAAGCAGATCACCTTGTCATAGAATGAAATCAGGTTTGCCAAACAGGATCTACCATTCCTAAACCCATGCTGACTGGGCCTGATCCCCTGGTTGACCTTTAACTGCTCCATGATGGCTCCCGAGATTATCAATTCCATAACCTTCCCCGGCACCAAGGTGAGACTGATAGGTCTGTAGCTACCAGGATCATCTTTCCAGCCCTTTCTGAAGATGGCCATCACATTTGCCAGTCTCCATTTCTGGTTAGCCAGGACTGCTGAAGACTGATGGAAAATGGCTTGGCAACCACATCTGCCAACTCCCTCAGCACTCTATGGTGCAATCCATCTGGCCCCATGGATTTGTGAGCACCCAGCTTTCAGAGCAGGTCCAAAACCATCTCATCATGGATCATGCAGGGCCCGTTCTGTTCCCCATCCCTATCTCCCAGCGCAAGGGGCTGCGTGCCCAGAGAATGACAAGTCTTACTATTAAAGAGTGAGGCAAAGAAGTCATTAAGTACCTCAGCCTTATCCTGATCCTTGGTCATTTTGTCACCCTCGGAGTCCAAAAAGGGATGGAGATTCTCCCTAGCCCTGTTGGTGTGTTTATAGAAATATTTATTGTTATCCTTTACCTTAGTGGCCAAGTTCAGTTCTAGCTGGGCTTTGGCTTTTCTAATTTTCTCCCTGCACAGCTTCACTGCGTACCTGTAATAGTCTTAAGAGGCTTGCCCATTCTTCCAAAGGCCATAAACTTTCCTTTTGCTCTTGAGTTTCAGCTAAAGGTCTCTTTTCAGCCAGTCTGGCCTCCTTGCCCATCGGCTCATCTTCCATGACTTGGGGATGGTCAGCTCCTGCACCTTTAAAATTACTTCCTTAAAGTATTCCCAGCCTTCCTGGGCTCCCATGTCCTCCAAAACCACCTCCCAAGGGACCCTCTCAATCGCGGTCCTATAGAGGATAAAGAAGTCCAAGGTGGCAGTTCTGCTGACTCCCCTCTGTGATTCAACAAGGATTGAGAAATCTATCACCTCGTGATCACTATGCCCCAGACAGCCTCCAACGTTTACATCCCCACAAGACCTTCTCTGTTAACATACATCAGGTCCAGGATTTTTCTGCGCCTTGTAGGCTCCTTCAGCAGCTGTGTCAGGAAGTTATCTCCCACACACTCTAGGAACCTCTGGGACTGCTCCCTATCTACTGTATTATAAATCCAGCAGATGTCTGGGAAGTTGGAGTTCCCCATAAGAAGAAGGGGGAGACACCTTGAGACCGCACCCAACTGTCTATAAAGTTTCTTGTGCACCTCTTCATCCTGGTTGGGTGGCCTGTAGCAGACTCCCAGGATAACATCAGTCTTATTGGCCTTCACTTTTATTCTGACCCATAAGCTTTCAACCCTGTCATCACCACCATTAATTTCCATAAATTCACATTCTTTCTTAACATAGAGAGCCAAACCACCACCCTTCCTGCCCTGCCTATCTTGAAAAGTCCGCAGCCATCCATCACAGCACTCCAGCTGTGTGAGCCATCGCACCACTTTCTGTGATGGCAACTGTATCATAGCTTTCCAACTGCACAGCTTCCAGCTCCTCCTGCTTATTACCCATGCTGTGTGCATTAGCGTGAAAGCACCTGAGCTGGGCTTCCTTTCGAGTAGCCCTAATACCCTCGTGACCACACAGCCACCAACCTCACACCAACGTTTGTGCTCCTCCTACAAGAAGCGGAGTCGCGTTCCCCCGCGCTTACGGCTCACCGCACAGCGATAACAGCCCTCCTCTCCGCGCAAACAGTGAACGGGCAGCCTGCGCTGTGGTTTCTCCGTGTTTGAACGGCCCACGTGCTTCACACACCCGAGCTCCTCCTTTCTATCCCCGCCGCGCAGCGACGCGACGCTGCTCCCTCCGAGGCGGGGAGGGCGGGGATGCAGAGCCGTTGCCCTGCCAACGGCCCACGCCACGTCAGCAGCTCTCGCGAGAGCGGCCGGGCTGCTCCGTTACCTCGGGGTTGCCTGGACGAAGAAACCGAGCGAAACCGCCCTGAACGTCGCGGTTGGGCGCTGCGGCTCTGGCCGGGGCAGCTCCGAAGCAGCTAACCTCGGCGATCGAGGGCTAAGACCTAATATTAGGGGGAAAGAAGGAAGAGGGGATAAAATAATAATAATAAAAAGTGGGGTATGCTTGCTTTGTGAACCAGAAGTCAGGTCAAAGAGGATGTGTTGATAGGGCAGTAAACATCGGTCCCCTGAAGTCAGATAGGCATAGATTTCCATGTATTCACCAGAGAAAGCAATGTAACTGTCCTAGATAATTCCCTTAATTGATTATTCCAGAAGATGCTACAGATGAAAAATGACCTTGTGCATCGAGTCAATTTGCCAGAGTACAGCTGCCATAGCTTACTTCTACACACCGCACATCTCTGAATTGGAATTCCAGCACTGCGTGTGGCTTGGAGACCTCCCCTCCAGTCTCCATTATTACTGGTCCCATGGGTGAGAGAGAACTGAATTAAAATGTTAATGAATAAATGAACAAAATGAAATGAATGTAAGTGAGTTAAATGAATTAAAAGAAGTGTTTTTACAAGTGCATTTTCCATAAGAGGAGGGCAAAACGGAACCTCCATCCTTTACTGGATGTGCCTGGGAACATGATCACTGAAGATAAGGAAAAGGCCGAGGTTCTCAATGCCTTCATTACATCTGTTTTTAATAGTTGGACCAGTTATCCTCGGGGTACTCTACCCCCTGACCTGGAAATCTGAGATGAGGAGCAGAATAAATCCCCCACGATTCAGCTGGAAACAGTTAGAGATCTGTTACTTCACTTGGACTGTCACGAGCCTGTGGGGCCAGATGGGATGCACCCAAGGGTGCTGAAGGAGATGGTGGGAGTGATTGCCAAGCTGCTTTCCACCATCAGTAGTCTTTGTCAACCTGGAGAGGTCCCAGAATTTGGGGAACTATAAGCCTGTCAGCCTGAGCTTGGTGCCAAGAAAGGTGATGGAGCAGATTATCTTGAGTGAAATCACACAGCATGTGGGGGACAGATGGCGGATCCGGCCCAGCCAGTATGGGTTCATGAAAGGCAAGTACTGCTTAACCAATCTGATCTCCTTCTGTGATCAAGTTACCTGTCCAGTGGATGAGGGAAAAGCTGTTGACATCATCTAGACTTCAGCAATTGAAACTGTCTCCTGCAGTATTCTCTTGGAGAAGCTGGCAGCCTGTGGCTTGGATAGGTACAGTCTTTGTTAAGTAAAGAACTGGTTGGGGAGCCAGGCCCAGAGAGTGGTGGTGAATGGAGTTAAACCTGCTGGTGACTACGGTGGAGTGGTGCTCCCCAGAGGTTGGTACTTGGGCCCATTTATTGATGATTTGGATGAAGGAAATGAGTACACGCTTAGTAAGTTTGCAGACAACACCAAGTTAGGGGGAACTGTCAATCTGTCTGTGACCAAGTGCCGTGTCCTGCCTCATACCAATCCCAGGCAACGCTGCAGGCCTGGGGCAGAGTGGCTAGAAGCTTGGAGGAAAAGGACCGAGAGGTGTCAGCTGACAGCCAGCTGAACATAAGCCAGCAGTACACCCAGGTGATGAAGGCCAGGGGCATCCCAGCTTCTGTGAGAAATAGTAGAGCCTGCAGGAGCAGGGAAGTGCCAGTCTCTCTGTGCTCAGCTTTGTTGAGGCCACACCTTGAGTACTGCGTTCAGTTTTGAGCCCCTCACTGCAAGAAAGACATCGAGTCTCTGAAGCATATCCAGAGAAAGGCATGAAGCTGGTGAGAGATCTGGAGCACAAGTCTTACGAGCTGCAGCTGAGGGAACTGGGATTGTTCAGTCTGGAAAAGAGGAGGCTCTGGAGAAGGGTTAACTTAATGCTCTCTACAACTACATGAAGGGAGGTGACAGGACAAGAGGTAACAGCCTCAAGTTGTGCTGGGGGAGATTCAGACGGGGTATTAGGAAAAATTTCTATTTGGAAAGAGAGGTGATATATTAGAACAAGTTGCCCATGGAATTGGTGGAGTCGACATCCCTGGAGATACTTAAGGAAAGAGTAGATGTAGTACTTAGGGACATGATTTAGTGGATAATATTGGTAGTAAGTAGACAGTTGGGACAGATGATCATAGTGGACTTTTCCAACCTGTAAGATTCTGTGATTCTCAAAGCCATCTCTGGATCCCTCGTTTTCTCCATCTGCTTCTGCATAATCTGTTCCATGAGTTCCAACAATCCTCTCTCTGGGCAGACAAAACCTCCACCAGAAACTTCCTCAATAACCTTTTTTTTTTTTTTTTTTGCAGTAGCTGTGGGATGTTAGCAGTATACACAGCTATTCTGTACTAGACTGATGTCTCCAGTAATGTTATATTTTTAACTCTTTTTGATTCTGGGATTTTTCACAGGATTCTGTTACACTGGAATAAAGCTATAAATCCTCTCCTAGGAACTGAAATGAGTGATGGTCTTTTGATGAAAAATCACAAGGGTGAAATGTAAGAATTCACATTTCAGCTAATAAACTAGTTATTCTCCATAAAATGTAAGTTAAAATACCAGCATTTTAAATTTGATTTTTAAATTTGGAAATATTATATTTTCCCTTCTCAAGAGTCTTCATAGAGGAATATGCAGAACATTTTTGCTTATTGTTTGTGCATTATTCACTGATCATTGACTATTTCTCTTGTATTTATGAGAAACTCAAAGTTCTCTCCAAAACCATGTTTTCTTTGTCCTTTGACTACTAGCCAAAAGCTTTATTTTCCAAAGTAATATCATACCTGATTTTAACATTTGCTACGTGTTCTTGAAGGACGCCATGATTTCCAGTGCTGGCATATGCTACCAAGAGCTGAAGATCCTAAAAGATTTTTCTGCTCAGGAAAAGAAGAAAAAATTCAAAAGCTTCTCGGAGGCCTAATCCTGGCCCTTGCTTTTTGCTACTTTCCCTCTTTTCTGACCAGTTATCTCAAGAAGGAAGCTTATTTAATTCTATTTCTTGCCTCATCCCTCACAATTTTTGTCTTTTCCACATATATGTTACGTTTGGTTTTTGCCTTCCTCTCAGGATCTGAATTTATACACTTTCAGGCTTATAATGGTTTCAGATAGATAAAGTATGTCACCCATGAATGACTTAGATTGTGCCTGATGTGTTTCCTTTCCTCACTTAGAAGGTGAAGTGTTTCAATAAAATTTTGTCCTTTTTGTCTAATTTCCTGCTTTGACTTGATCTTTTCATTCTCCTTGAAAGCAAAGTGAGTAAGTTCTTGGAGACTATGTAATTCACTTATAATTGAAACAATAGACCATAAAGGCTCCTGGAGAGCAATTACATCTATCGAGTCAATGAGTCAGTTGTGCATTTGCACTAAGTTCAAGCAGTAAAGTATTTATGATTTTTTTTTTAATGAAAGGCGCTGCTCACTTAGTCTTTAGAGGCAGCACTATGTATCATCAGACAAGGAGGTTTAAATGTGAATCTACATGAGTAATGTGCATAACTCTACAGGAAAAATAATCCAATACACAGTGTCTGCACACTGCATCCACCCAAAGAGTTAGCATGTGTGTGATTAAATCCAGCCTGACACATCTTGGTTAATCTAAGAAAACTAAAGTAAAGATCTATGTAGGCTTGCCAGTGCTTGCTCAATATGAAATGTTGAGGAGGGGATAAACAGTATATTGCTCAAATGAGAAGTGACTAAATGCCTTTGTTTGCTTTTATCCCCAACTACATCATAGACTGATTCTGCTGACAAGCAGTTGAGGGCAGAAAAGAGCAATTAGCCTGTATTAAGCTATCTGTCCAAGAAGGATTCTGGGAAACCAGATTCTGTGCAAAACATTGCACTATAAGTAAGAGGGCCTAAGATGAGCTACTAACTGTGTCAGAAACAGCTGTATTCATATTCCTGAGATTCAGCTGTCTGTTGTTCAGGATAAGCCACTCATTTGGGTGCCCAAACCAGACTATGTTCCCCATAAAAATAGAGAGCAAAGTTGTTTGTTTTATTTCTTTTCTCTGGCAGTACAGAGGCTGTAACCTCCATACAGCTTTGCAGTGGTATAGCAAACTACTCCTACTTCAGCCTTAGTACAAAGGCGTTCATCCTCCACGTGCAAAGCAGAGCCAAAGATAAATCACATTCAGGGGCTTAGTGAATTGGGCTTTAGCAGCTATAGGCTGTCCATCAGCTTAGGGGTTCACTCAGGCTAGGTAGCACCATGTTCATTGCAGGGGAATTGGACTAGATGATCCTTGAAGATCCTTTTCAACTCAAACGATTCTGTTATCCCAGTGTTTTATTCTATGTATTAACATGGACAGGGTTTTGCATTAACATGGCTGCATTGCTTCCCACATCCAGCTCATACTTCATGTCTTCAGCACCATGTAAACACAGCAGCACGTTTGGAGCCCACTCAGATATCTCTGCTGCACTTCTACAGTGTGGCTTTGCGAGATACATGTGCTTCATATGCTTTATGGGATGAGACTTGTTCTCAGCTCTGCAAAAATGCTGTTTTCCACTGCGAGCGTTTCAGCTCCCTCTTAAAGGTAAGCATGCATTAAAGTGCTTTTCATTACAGAGATAATTGAGTGCATATATAACATTATCACAATAAAAGCCAAATCTCAGACACTAGGGTACTATCAAAGACCATGTACATAAACAAATAAATAAGAAATCAGAAGTCTTTCTGTCCAGCACTTCTCACCATCAAAAAATCCATTAAAAAAATTCAAGTTGCCTGTATAGTACCTAATTCTACACATTATATGGGCACTATTGTAATATAAATAAAACTACTGCTATACTGCTAATATCATTTTTTGCATTCTCTCTTTTTTAAAACTGCCTTTCTTTTTTCGCTTCCTTGAATCATTTTTATTTTTCCACTTTAAAAATTATCAAGTCATTACAAGGAAAATGGAGTGTTCTTATAACAAATACAAGTAATAACAAATGTGCACATCCAGGTTATAAATATGAGGTTTATAATGGCAATGCTGATACATCATTACTGTTACCATCTCAGCGGGGCACCACCAGAACAAAGCGCTCCACAAAAATGACGTATTGAATGGTACAGAAAATAACAAGAGAATCCTGGGCAGGCTTAATTTTTTACTGTTACGTCAATGAGACAGCAACCCTGGTTTTCCTAGTTTTGTTTTGGGGTTTGTTTGGTTTGCTTGGGGATTTTTCTGAGACGAGGAGAAGGTTACTAGAGAATGTTGGTGTTTTTATCTGCATCACCTTCATTTTTATATTTCTGCTGAATTGTCAAGGGAAGACTCTATTTAAATATCTCTTCTACAACACTTAACACTTAAAACTTGTCAAATTGAAGAGGGACTATAACTTTCTTTTTGTGAGATCAGACGTTATTTAGGAAAAAAAGTCAGTTTTTTACCACCTTTTACAGTTTCTTTCTGTCTCTTCACAGAAGAGCAGCAAATTCTCAATAGGAAAGACCACGTGCAGCTGTGACTTCACTGTGAAAATGAGAGGTACTGAGCACTTAACCACACTCAGGTCAGATTCTTTATTTGCAGTGACATTTACATAAAACTGATTAATGGGTCTCTGCTAACGAAGCTAATGTGCAGAAAGAAAACCACCTGTCACTAAACTGGGCACCTCACCCAAGCTTATGTGCCAGGTGGTCAGCCTCACTGACCATCAGTCTGTGAATCCTCCAAACCATTACTTCTATGAGCATCCTTGGCACAAGCATCCCTGGCTCCTCCAAGCTTCAGGACTCCTTCCTGCACTGCATTTCCAGAACATTTCTGAACTTTTTGCTAAGATGTAGATTTGTGGAATATTAAAAATTGTAATTAAAGAATTTAGAACTGAAAATGCCCTGAGCATACGTAAGGGCTCCCTCTTATATTCTAAATTACACCAAGTGTAATATCATATATTTTTTTAAATAATTACTGCGAGACATGCAAATTTCTCCCTTCTGCTCCTGAAGAGCTACATTCAAAATAAACCAAAATGTATAAAGCAATATGGCTACAAAATAAATATATAAATAAATAAATAAATAAAGAGCACAGTGTCTATTCTATATCCAGTATGAAGTAGGAAGGAAAACACAGGTAAACACATTTTCAGAAGCTTTTTTAAATGAGATGAATCTGAGATGCATTGCAGCAAGCAAAAATCTTGTGCAATTTGAGCTCATGCAGACTGGGTTTTCAGTCCGTGGAATAATGAAAATCATTGAATGATAGAATATCCTGAGTTGGAAGGTTCTCATAAGCATCACTGAGTCCAGTTCGTAATCTTGGGTAAACACAGGTATCTGCAAAATCTGGATCTGCCTTCAACATTCATGCAGCTGCACCACAATGCACACCACTTGCACAGAGAGCATGACATGCTAGGACTGAACAGCAGAGACCAGGACAATGGATGCAATGCTTAAGGCTATGAGGTGTCACAAAGGACTTGCAAAGGCACATGTCCTTCTCTTAAACAAAGGCTCAGGTTGGAATGGTCACATGTCTGTTGACTGCAGCCCCATTTGTGCTCCTCAGCTGGGCACAGAGGAAACAAAAACAAGGAGGTTCGGATTGGGGCAGTTCAGAAAAGAGCAGTGTTTGTTATGACAACAACTGACTTCTTGCGCCTGAAGTGGTAGGAATTTCCTCAGCTTTAAAACCATCCTTTTAAAAGTCACTATGCCCAAAATAAATGTGCTGTCAAATTAATGTAATTTCTGTGGAGGAGAACAGCTAATCAGTGTAGGAAGTTGGGGGAGTTGAGATACATTAAAGAAAATCCTGAAGAAATAAATTGCTGCCCTCTTTTTTCTGGATACTCTTGATTGCTTTCTTTTGTTGTCACTCTCATATTTTCTTAACATTCATTTCTTCAAAGATGATAAAAAATATAACATGGGAAGAATAGACTAAACTTGAAACACGAAGTGTCTGCCAGAGGAGGTCTAAAATTAGGGAGCAGGAGGCCATGTGTCACTTCTTATTGCCTTTTTCTTTAGGCTGGAGAAGTGATGTGAGCTGCATCTGTCCTTCAGGTTCATTCTGCTTCTTCACCCATCCCCATCTTGCCAAGCTGCTTTGTGCCTGCAAGCCCTCAGCAGGGAAACTGTCACTGAGCTGGCAGCTCCTACCTGACAGCCCAGGACTGCAGAGAAAAGACTGCTTTTCTGTTCCCTAGACCTGTTTGGCTTCTAAGGTGCGAACATGGTAATAAGAGAAGGCAGGAAGGATTCAGAAGGCATATACTGTTACACTAGGCACCAGCAAGGAAGATAATGTCATTACCGTGATGCTGGCGTATAAAACTGAAGGGTGATATAGTGTAAACTCAGCCATAAAGGCCACAATCAATTCCAAATTTTGGAAGTGACTGAACTAAATATTCATGCTAATAGAAAAGAAAAAATTGTCATAATATTTTCAAGTGAAAAAAAAAACAAGTAGCAATTTTTACTTTGAAAACATCACCAATGCAGATTCAGTGGAGAGTAAGAATATCTTAAGGGATGAGAATAGATGAGAAAGAAAAAGAAACCCAAAGCCACCTCATGTTTGCAGCCACTGGAAAGGGCTTACAGGCCCTGGAAAGACCTAGAAGCTGACAGACAGCAGGAAAATAGGCAGAGAGAGAGGAACTCAAATCTCACCACTTTCTCACTCAAAGGTATGATGAAACACAACTATACCTTCTGGATGCTTGTTTCCTCCATTCTGGGCTTTCACAGCCATCTATGTAACGTGTCTCAGTGTGTAATCATTCTTCTACTTACTAAGTCTTTCCTTAAGAGAAGTTACTTTGAATGTGCAACAAACACCTCTCATGTCTTGTCTTCAGCCTGAACAAACTAAGCACTGTAAGCTGTTTGAAGCACATTCCCACATCCACGTTTGCTGTTCTCTTTACTAAGCAGAACAAACCCTCTTCGGTCATCCGTTCTTGATAGGTCATGCTGTCTTAGCATGCATCTCTTAGCATTCCTGTCACCCAGTGTGCACAAACGTCTGCACACACATGCACACACCCTACTTATTAAAGCATGTGTGCCCGAAACAGGATGTGCACCCCAAGAAAGGTCTTACCCTGCTAATAGAGTGGAATAATAACCTTTCTTCTTTTACAGGTGACATACACACGAGAATAGCTGAACAGCATCTTATCTGCTTGCTTTTATGCAGTCTTTGGTCCAGCACAGCCCTGGACTCTTTTTGTATTATACTGGGGCATAAACCAATATCCACTATTTTGCAGGAAGTTTTTTTCATTTTGGTTTTCATTTAGAGATGAAGTGCTCACCAATATTGAACTTTACTTCATTGATTACAGATTATTTCATCAAGTTTATCACAAGTACCTGAATGCTAATGCTGTCTTCAGTCTCTTCCCAGATTGTTATCTTCAGCAAATTGCATAAAAGTATGCTTTATGTTATCGGGAAACTTGGCAACAAGTACATCCAATGCTACTGGAAGCAGGCAAGCTCATCAGCCCCAAATGTCCTCAGTGGTGGAAAATGAAAAATTAAGAAGTTCTCTTTGAGCATAATTTGTAAATGAAGTTGTGCCCTCTGCTTTGTAGGAATTACCTCTGAATCAGGACGTTTCTCCTTCTCAGACATTTTAGCTCATGTCTTCCTCCAGACAGTGGAAACTTCTTCATGCCTTATCCCAGAGAGTGTCCTCATACAATCTGATGAGTTGGACTTTGTCTGTTGTTGTGGGATATCACATGGAATAAACAGCACTGATCTAGGCAATTTTCATAGTCTCTCAGCAAGGACATTTCATTGGGCTATGCCAAGAGTTTTACAACAGCCAAGACAAAACTGTTTTGCCATTATCCACTGGGTCAAAGAGTTAAACTGAATTAATCTGATACGCTTTGTTCTTAACAAGTCCAAGTTGGCTGCTTTTTATAGACTTATGATCCTCTTGGGATGATAAAATAATTCATTTCAATATCTTTCCAAGTATCAGAGCTGCAATGTTTGATTTACAGTTGAGGGTCCTCCCTTCTCCTGTTTTGAAAAGTCATTTTATTTATTTTAAAATAAATCATCAGAGTTGCAGTGCAGGTTACACCCATACAGATGAACAAGACAGAGCAGAGCAAGTTCCTAGGCAATGGGACTGAATCCTCCCTATCTTACATTACTCAGAAGAGTTATGGTCTTATCTCAACCAACAAGCATTTTCTCAAACAATTCTTGTACATCCTGACATGGTTCAGGCCTCAAATAGCCCCAGCCTGGAAGAGGCCATCCTGTTTGAAAATAAAAATATAGATGGAGCCAACCATGGCCAGCCATGCCAGTCAGCTGTGTGCAAGATAATGGCCCCACTGTTGTTTACTGTATTTTGTGGATATTGCCTCATTGATCATTGTAAGAAAAAGCACACTTTTGGAGATCTGAAATTATAAATTATGTAGAAGAAAAAATATGAGCTCCTTCCTCTAAGAGAAGGCAACTTCTGATGTCAAAACTGTATGAGAATATTCAGTTTATTCCCATCAGCAGGGAACTGACACAGTTGAAGAGCATCGCACACCACTCTTTATGACTGTAGATCAGTTGTTGGCCTGGATCACACTCTCTTCCCACCATCCAGTCGGTTTCAAAATAAATTTCAGATGGATTTGAGTTAGCTGTAGTAATTAATTCACAGCCAGCCTCTGGAACTACATTAATTGATGTTACTATTAATGTTTCCAATTAATTTTTAGGTAATAATAAGACATGATGTTCTGCAAGGAACACTGAAGGTTGGTAGAGATCCATTCATCAAAAAGTGATGGGAACCATGGCTTACATGGTGTACACAGATGCTGTCCTAATAAAAAAGAAAAATAGAAAATTTAACACTGCAAAGATAAAAGATATATCACAGTTAAAAATTTCTGACCTTATAATAATTAAAAAGGAATATGATAAAAGCATATGCATTCAGCAGAGAGAGAGGAGAGTAGTGATTAAAGGTAATTGTATTACAGTATTAAAAATGGACACTTTATTTTCCCAGTTTTCAGTGAGACAGATGACTTTGTGTTATACTCAGAAGTGAGAATATTTAGAAGTGAGTAGAGACTTAAATAATCACTGGTAAAATTACTCCAGCACATAGTGAGAAATGTGGGTTAGAGACAGAGGCAACAGAGCCTTGTGATTGGAGTCTACTACAGGTTGCCTGGTCAAGTGGAGCTTTCTTCCTCTGCAAGAGACATATCAATCACAGGCTCTTGTCCTGTTAGAGGACTTCAACCATCCTGACATCTGCTGGAAAGGTAGCACAGCAAGCTGCAGGAAATCCAGGAGGCTCCTGGAATGTATCCAGGATAACTTCCTGAGCCAGGTAATAGACAGCCCCACCAGAGGGGATGCAGTGCTGGATCTGGTGCTCCACCAATGCAAGAGAACTGATTGGTGACATCAGGATTGGAGGCTGCCTGTGTTGTACTGACCATACAGTGATGGATTTCACACTCTTGAGGCATATCAGACAGGCAAAGAATAAAATATTAATTAAACTAAATGAAAAGCTTAATTTTAGGAAAGCCAACTTCCAGCTCTTCGGGGAGTCAGTCAGCAAAACCCTTTGCAAATCTGTCCTCAAGGACAAAGGAGCAAAGCAGAGCTGGCAGATTTTTAAAGAAGCTTTCCTTAGGGCAAAAGAGGTCTCCATTCTCAGGTGTAACACATCAGGAAATGAAGGTAGGAGATTGGCATGGCTGAACTGAGGCCTGCTGGTAAAAAAACGCACAGGCAGTAGAAAGGAGGAACAGGTAACCTGGGAATAGTGTAAAGGTGCTGCTAGGCTGTGTGAGGATGGGGTCGGGAAGGTCTGGACTTGGCAAGGGGTGCAAAGAAGAACATAAAAGATTTCCATAGGTAGAGCAATCCGAAAAGGAGAGTCCAGGAGGGTGTACTCTCCTTAGTGAGCAACACATACAGGCTGGTAACAACAGACAAGGAAAAGGTTGAGGCACTCAGTAACTTTTTGCCTCAGTTTTCACTAGCTACTGCTCTAACACAGCCCTCTAGAGGATGGTTCAGAAGGTGGGCATCACTCCGACTGTAAGTGAAGATCAGGTTTGTGACCACCTGAGGTAATTCTATGTAATTCTATGGGTCCTGATGAGATGTACCCCAGAGTACTAAGGGAACTGGCTGACATAGTCACCAAGCCACTCTCGATATTTGAAAAGCCATGGTGATCAGGTGAAGCCCCTGGTGACAAGAAAAAAGGCAATGCCACACCCAGAGCAGAAAGGATGACCCAGGAAACTACCAATCTGCTAGCTTCACCTCTATGCCAGGGAAGATCATGACGTAGATCCATCTGGAAGCTATGGTAATGCATGTGGAAGAGATGGAGGTGATATGGAATAACTGGCATGGCTGGTCCTGCCTGACCAACCTTGTCACTTCTTATATAATGCAGGCATAACTGCATTAATGGACAAGAGAAGAGCCACTGATGTCATCTGTGTGGACTTCTGTAAGGCCTTTGGCACAGCCCCTGTGAATTTGACAGGTGGATTTTTCAGTGCTTGTGAGATTACACCTAGAGGATTATTGTCAGTAGCTCAACATCCAGTTGAACAGTAGAATCATAGAATGGCTTGAGTTGGAAGAATCATCAAGGATTATAAAGTTCCACACTCCCCGCCACAGGCAGAGTTGCCAGCCAGCAGATAAAGTACTAAATCACATTGCCCAGAGCCCCATCCAACCTGGCCTCAACCACCTCTGGGGATGGGGTATCCACAACCACATTGAGCAAACTGAGATGGAGATTTCAGGTGACTAGTGGTGTCTCCCAGGGATCTGTACTGGGACCAGTGCTCTTTAACATCTTCATCAATGACATTAACAGCCTGATTGAATGCACCCTCAGCAAGTTTGCCGATTACACCTATCTGTGTGATGCAGTCGACACACCTGAGGGATGAGATGCCATCCAGAGAGACTTAGGCAGGCTTAAGCAGTGACCCCAGGGGAACCTCATGAGATTCAACAAATCCAAGTGGAAGGTCTTGCACCTGGGTCATGGCAACCCCTGTAATCAGTACAAGCTGGGGGATATAAGGATGGAGCACAGTATTACCAAGAAGCACCTGGGGGTACTGATAGATAGCAAGCTCAGCATAAGCTAGTAATGTGTCTTTGCAACTTAGAAAACCAACCATATCCTGGGCTGCATCAAAAGCAGTGGCCAGCAGGGAGGTGATCCTGCCCCTCTGCTCTGTACTTGTGAGACCTCACATGGAGCACCGTGCCCAGATGTGGAGTCCTCAGTATAGGAGAGACATGGGCCTGTTAGAATATGTCTAAAGGAGGACTACAAAAATGATCCAAGGGATGGAACACCTGTGAGGACAGGCTGAGAAAACTAGGTCTGTTCATATGAAGAAGAGAAGGCTCTGAAGTAACCTGAGAGCAGCCTTTCAGTATCTGAAGGGGAGCTATAGGAAAGAAGGGGACAGACTTTTTAGCAGTGTTTGCTGTGATGGGACAAGGGGAAATGGTTTCAAAATAAATGGGAGATTTAGGCTAGATATAAGGAAGAAGTTTTTACAGGAAGAGTGATGAGATACTGGCACATGTTGCTCAGAGATGTTGTGGATGCCCCATCCCTGGTTGCACTCAAGGTCATGGGACTCTAAGCAACCTGATTGAGCTGTAGGTGTCCCTGTTTGTTGCAGGGACGTTGGATTAGATGGTCTCTAAGGGTCACTTCCAACCCAAACATGTCTATGATTCTATATGTAGCAGGGAAGAGGAAATGAGGTAAGGGCAACCTGATGCAGATATGATGCTCTGTGATGGGACTAAGTGAAGCAAAAGCCATAATGCAAACCCACTTGTAAATTGTAATCAAAGTGAACACACCAAGTAGTGAACTGAGGGTTGACTAAGAAAAGCTTGTATTTATCAGAAGACAAATTAGAACAATCAATTTCTTAAATAGAGAAAAGTAGATGGTCTGTGTGAAAGACTTCAATGGTAATGATTTTCTAAGTAAATTTTTCTTTGTATGCTCTCTACTGGTGAAGCAATCAATGAAAACTTCTCAAGGGCAGATTCTGTCTGATCTGTCTGACGTGATGAGCTAAGGGGCAATTTCGACAGAAGTCAAATGGCCCATCACACAGGTTTTCACATACGAAGGGAATAAGGAGGAAGGAGCAGACAAGAGGGGCTGGGATGGGCTGTGCACAATCCCCACCCAGTCCCATCCCAGCTGTCTGTTATGATAGAACATTTCAAACTAAAAGAGGGGAGATTTAGACTGGATATAAGGAAGAAGGTTTTTTATAATGAGAGTAGTGAGGCGCTGGAGCAGGTTCCCCAGAGAGGTGCCCCATCCCTGGGGACACTCAAAGTCAGGCTGGATGGGGTTCTGACCAACCTAATCTAACTGTAGATGTTCCTGTTCATTGCAGGGGAGTTGGAACAGATGGCTGTTAAAAGTCCTTTCCAACTCAAATGATTCTATCATCCTATGGTAGGTGACACAGCACAGGAACAGATTTCCCAGATAGGCTGTGGGTTTTCCAAGCTTGGGAGTTCTCAAGCCTTGGTTGGACAAAGACTCCGTCATGTGTTGGAGTCTTGCTCTGAACATCTGGGAGGACCCAAGAAACGTCATAAAAGTTTGCACACTGCTGCAGCGTGTGTGGGAGACAGAATAGAGAACACAAAATGGAGAATAGGAAACTTTTTATTTTTAATGGAAAACGGCAGTGAAATAGCTCTCATGTTTGGAATAAACATTTTGAATGCTAGATCCTCTTGAGGAAAAACACCCATAAAAATAAATGTGGTACAAAGAAAGCTGGTGAAATCGTAAAGGAAGATGACCTGGGGTATCACATTGTTTTAGAGGAGAAAAAAAAACTACAACAAAAACAAAAACAACAAAATAACAACAAAAACCTCTTTTCAGTAAAGATACAGCTGATCATCTGCTACACAATTCCTGCAAGTACTGGAGAGCCAGTGGGCATGGGGGGCCCTGCAAACCACAGTAATGCTGCTCAGCTGAGTGGAGCATATTGTCCTGTGCACTCCAGGCCTTCAATGCCTGGATACAGGCAGCAGATCCAAATTCAAGCAGGAGCTGAGAGCTGAAAATTATAGAGATTTGAATCCAACTTGTCCAGTGCAAAGGGTTTCTGCACCTCTAGGAAGTGAGAAGGAGCCATCAGTTACCATCAGACAGTGGATCAGCAGGATCTAGCCTCTGTGAGAAGGAATGGTTGTGTCTGAAAACCAGAAAAGTTTCTTTATCGTAAGTGAAGTCAAATACTGGAATAGGCTTCCTAGAAAGATGGTTGATACCTCATGCTTGTCAGTGTCAGGAGGCTTTAGGATAATGCCCTCATCAATGTGCTTTAACTTTTCTTTAGCCCTGAAAAGGTCAGGCAGCTGGGCTAGATGATTTTTGTAGGCCCTTTCCAACCGAACAGTCCATTCAATTCCAAAATCTTACAAGACCTACTGGGTGCAGCTGTGGTCCCAAGGAACTGCTGCCCCCCATCTGGTCCCTCTCTGAAGAACTGTGACCGTATCTGACCGAGTGAGTTCAGAGAAGATGAACTCAGTGTGGGCTAGGTGGAAGGCCTTTTGAAGGATCATGGAAATGGAGAGCCTATTTTATCATGTCCTGTTTCATAATGACTCTTGTTTACCCTGGCAGAATTCGGCTGCAAGGGTACATGACTGTTTTCAGTAAATACAGTGGGGAAGAGAATGCTGGGGAAAACTATTTAAGTGAAAAGCCAATTCTAGCATAAAAACAAATGGTGTAAGTCGCATCAGAAAAATTAGTCCAGAAGATCTCCAGACAGCCGTTTAAGCATGTCCTAAGGCTTCTGAATAGCAGCAGTGGTTGGAGCATCCAAGTTATTTTTCTGACAAGGTCTGACTGGTGATGAACCACTTGTAATAGCTCTGGCCTTGTGGAGCTGATGCACTGGCAGGCAGAGATGCCACACACAGTGCCACACTGCCATCAGGGCATAATTACATGGCTATTGCTTTACTACATACAGCCAAAATGCTTTCTTCTGCTTCTCAGTTCTTGTTAATCTCAGTGCTGCTCTTCTTTCTCTCTTCCTCTAGAATCTCAAGGAGACACCTGTGTACATTACAATGTGATCAATGCCTTCTTCCATGTTTTATCCTCTGTTCTACCCAGAGCCGTCTGACACCACTTCTTTAACAGCATTCCTTTGTTCTTTCTCCTTTTCCTTTATCTCTATGCTCTCCCATCCATCTTGCACTACCTCTTTATTTCTTCTCTGCTGCCTGTTTTACCACCTGCATGATTTCCCTTTGCATCCTGGATTTCTCATTTCAGCTCTCAGCTCTTCTCACCACCATCCACTGCTTGCCTCCCATGTCTTCCTGAAGAGCGTTTGATGTTACTTACCTGCAAATTGATATTACATAGGAACCTATACCTACCAGAATATGTGGGAAGTGTGTACCTAATCTGAGTGTCATATGATGAGACAATAAATTAAACAAGAAAAGATGTACACTGATACAAACTGTGGCTGGAGGTGCTACAGCTGTTCCTTTCTATGAATGGACATGGAAAGGCTCCAGGAGATTGCAAGGCATATGTTGGGGGACAGGGAAACAGCACAGCTGGTTTAACAAAGAGGACTTAGACTGGATGTAAGGAAAAAGATTTTATGATATTGGTGGTGAGGCACTGGAACAGGTTACCCAGAGAGATGGTGGATGCTCCATCCCTGTAGATATTAAAGGTGAGGGTGGACAGGGCTCTGAGCAACTTGATCTAGCTGTAGGTGTCCCTGTTCACTGCAGGTGAGCTGGACTAGGTGATGTTCAAAGGTCCCTTTCAATTCAAACGAGTCCCCATCCTCTTGGTGAACTGTGTGTGACTGTTGTCTAATATGCAGAGGGTGTTTAAATGCTTATTCTAGAGCAAGACAATTTTCCTGCCCTGAGAAATGTCTTATCTAAAAGTCAGTCAGAGGAGGATGATGATTCCTTTAAATGGTCTCTTAAGGTCCGGTTAATGGGCTGCTTTCTGTGCTCCACCAACTGGATCTTCATTTACTGTAATGGGAATTTAGACACCCATCTCAGACACAGACATTCCTATTTAATGAACTGACACATGTCAAGTGTCACTGGAGATGCCTCAGGATATCTGAGATGTATTTATGCGATGGGAGGAAATTACAGAGGATCTGCAGTGGACTTGTGACCTTCTGAAGCAGGAGCTGAAGATTAGGCAGAGGATGTCCTCTAGGAGACCCTAAATGGCGCAGAAGGTCTTTGTGTGGGCAACTGAAAAAAAGCTCTGTGTGTCATAATCTGGAGCTGAATCAACCCAGAGAAAGCTTACAGCTGAAACAAAAGTTTCAGTGTGCAGCTGAAGAAACCAAACAAGCCAGTTTTGCAAGCTTCAGGATTTCAGAGAATCACTTGCAATTCCGTATTGATTATCTGCTGCAAACAACACAGTCCTGGACAAAAGAGACCACTGATGTCTCCAAAGAGGAAGCAAAAGCAAAGTCTGAGTGAAAAATGATAATGGCAGGTGAGTGTTAATGGATTTATATCACATGATACAGTGGCTTTGATTCTGTAAAGAACGCAACCATGTTACAAATGGCCTAAAATGAAATAAAAGCAACTGTGAATGAGAACAGAGGACTTGGAGAAGTAAGATTAGCTTGGCTGCTCACTCAATGGATCAAAAATTGCATTGATCTATTGCCTCTGACTTTCCACATAATGTCCAGGAAATGTAACCTAAGTACAGCTAAACTGGAAGGCTGTTGCCTGAAAAAACAGCCTTCCAGTTTTATTTTGTTTTGTTTTTTCCCTCTCTCAATGGAAAATTTCAGCTCAATTTTTCCAGTGGTCCAAAACATTCTCAGCTTCCCACGTTCTGAGATGACAACAGTGCTCAGCTTTCTTTGGCCTGAGTTATGGCACTGTGCCATGAAGTGTCTCGAGTTGTGAGAAGTCTTAAATCAACACTTTTTAACAGTGAAGAGTGAAGAAAAACAGTTTCTAAACCATATGAAATATTCATGTCTAGCATCTTGTGAGATACCATCTGGCTAAATGAAACCAGAGCAGAGCTGATGGTGACACAGGAACACACGGGACAGGAAAGATGTGATGATGTGACTTGAAGTTCATTGTTTGGTGAGCTAAAAAAGGCCACTGCAAAACCAGCAAGGATTACTCTGGGTCCAATTAACTTCTCAAACTAAGGATAATCTGAAAGAAAAACACTGATCCTTGGGGGTCTGTTATTAGGAAAATCACGATGTGCTTCAGTTGACAGATGAAGGCACTGACAATTTAATTGCATCTTATTTTTTGGTTAAATATTAAAATGTTAAAAAAAAAAAATCACAGTAACAAAAATACACTTACTTAAGAACAAACAAAGGGCAAATTGTGCTACAGATGCTTTGATCTCCTAACATTTTGTATTTGTATTTACAGTCTTGGGGTAAATACATCCTTTTTTCCCTACAAGCCATTGCTTGCACAGCATTGCACTGGGACTTAGGAGACGTGAGCTTTGCTCCTGCCAGAGCTACTTCTGTGATATATGACCTTGAGACAAACATTTTTGCGTCTGTTACTGCTTCCCTTCCCACTTTCAGTCTATTCCAGATCAAGACAGTTTTACTGTGCCTTACATAATGGGGCCTCTAGGTGCTATTGCAATGTAAATAGTGTCAGCACAGGTGCAATCAAAGCGGAATATGGCTTTTATTATCCAGTTACAAGGTCACCGTTGGCTGAAAGGACTGCTGCACTTCAGAGACATCGCCCTATGGCTGCCTCCTGGTTATATAATGGTGCTGTTTCAAACTCAGGAATACTGGAGACTGTCCCAAGCTGGACGAGTTTGCAGCACTGTGTAGCTTGGTCAAATGGTCACACACAGGTGGTACTAACAGTGCTCACACTTCTGGAGCCTTCCCCATGCTGATCCTTCTGGTTGAAATGTGCAAGCTTATTCAGCTTTGAGATCCCTGAGAGGATGAGGGAATTTTGGTCCCAGCTCTGCAGAGGGGAAGGATGAAGGAGCGGCAGAGCCATGACTGGGGTAATGCTCCTTCCCTCTGCCCCAGGTGATCAAACCCAAATGCTTCCATCTGAACAGCAGTGTCAGTCAGTCACACAGTATGGGCTTTGCACAGGCTTTGAAAACCAGGGAAGGGAGCATCAACTGTTCCAGCCAACTCAATTTGAAAGCTGCCTATAATAATCCCCTTAGGAACATGTAGAACAGACAGGCCAAATTACATGGTTACACAAATATTGCTGGGTTTTGGCATTTAGGAGCGAAAGACTTTGATCTATTCAGTCTAAAAAGTGCCTAAAACATGCATGCACTATGTTAAAATCGAACATTAAATGCTCTGCTTTTTGTATTTTCCAAAAGCCTCACTATTGACACTTTGCACACAGCATGACTAAATTTTGCCTTAACAATGTAAATATCTAAGCAGGAGTCATTTGGCACAGCGTGCCATTGCAAAATATTTTATTTTTGGTAAAATGAGACTTCATACAGAGTTCTTATCTACAGAACCCCTTAAAGAAACAGCACATTGCCTTTAAAAAGTCCCAACCTATCCCTCGCTACCATCTCTCTTATTTACAGCTCTCCCCTCTGTGAAGCCCTCCGGGATCTATGAATGAAAAGTGCTCATAAAAACCCCACGAGACTGATTTGAGACCAGCGGTACTTACAGATGTTATGTCAGTCAAGCATCCAAAATCAGCCCCATATTGCAGTGTCCTCATCAGCAACTTGATGTCTGTGTCAGTGCATCCACAGTACTCCCCCCCCCCACCAATTCTGGAAGGTGTTTGGTTTTATCCCAGCGAGGAGCAGGGATCCTCTGTCCCCACATTCCCTTGGTGCACAATCAGCTTTCCTTGGGCCTTTCTGGCAGCTCTGGCCCTTTTGGAATGGTGAGTTCCTTCCTCCCCTCCTCTTTCCGGACAGCATTGAGGGAACTTGGGTTGCTGGGAATGTCAATGCCAGAAGTGGCCTCTTCTCATGGAAATCAGGTGCTGCAGAGTGCATTGTGCACAAGGAAGAAGGAGAGAGGTTGATTTTTTTTTTTCACCTTATCTGAGGGGTTATGTTTGTAGTGATGAGTCCGGGCTATCTGATGTTTGACAAGCTTCAGCTCCTTCCCTAGGACTAATTACCAATCAGCTCTCTCTTGCCATCTCCTTTTCATCAGGTCCTGTTCAGTAGGTTGCACCAAAAGTAATGCCTCCTATTTATTTCAACAGAAACTACAACAGTTACAAAGAGAACAATAACATGTCTTGATGGAGAATATTCTCAGCTACAAAGCAGTGTTTTTCAAGATAGTCACCACCATTAGCTATCAGTTTTCGTCACCGATGAACAAGAGCTTGCATGTCATGCTTGTAACAGTCTGCACCACTGTCACTGTCACCGTTGCCATTATTGAAGCGCACCACCCCCCACCTCACTGTGCTTACATCCCCTGTTTGGTCTCCATAAACATTTAGCAAGCACTGATGAATGACTGCTTCTGCATGGAGGAATTTTCAGTTCCACACCTTTGCTTCATAAGCACTTCCATGTTAGACGCCATTTTGTTAGACTGCCCCTCTGCTGCCCTCTGCCACTCGGCAACAAAATACGATGGAATATAGGCAGGAAGGTTCATCCTCAGCTGCCATCCCACCAACACCCTCCTCTGATATCATGAGCCAACAACATGATAGGATGCATTACTTGTGGAGCAGCCCTCATAAATCTTAGCTTATCTTGACACTTTGAAGTTTTCACAAAGTTGCCAAAAAAGTGGCTTTGACACAAACGTGGCAGCCAAGGACTGCATTTATCTATGCTGATCCATGGCACATTGGTACTGATTGCACTTCCCAATTGCTGGGAAAAGGGAAGTCCTGAGCTGAGCTGGGGAAGTATAAGAGGGGTATGAATCCATTCCAGAGGACACAAAGGGTTCAAACTTACTCAATCCTGATGATATATTTTTAGATGGCCTTTGTAGGAGTTTGCAAATAATTTAGTTTTCTTTTTTTAGATTTGACTCAACGGAGATTTTAGGGGTAGTGGTGTCAGTAACACAGACATTGTGGTTTTGCAGCATGACAATTATGAAGGCTCATGTCTTGACATTTTAACCATGCAGCACAACACTGCTGAGGCCACAGTCAGGCTCGTGGCTTGGATGTTGGAGGAAAAAGCAAACCATTGGAAAGCAAATAGCGCATGCTGTGCAATGCTGTGGTCAACCACTTCAGAGGTAGTTACTCTTTTTAAAATAACTTCCTTATTCATAGAATAGAATCACAGAATCGTTTGGGTTGGAAGGGACCTTTAAAAGTCATCTAGCGCAACTCCCATGCAATGAACAGGGACACCTACAGTTAGAGCAGGTTGCTCAGAGCCCCATCTAGCCTGACTTTGAATGTCTTCAAGGATGGGGCATCCACCACCTCTCTGGGGAACCTGTTCCAGTGTGTCACCACCCTTATAGTAAAAAACATTTTCCTGATATCCAATCTAAATCTCCCATTTTATTTTGGAACCATTTCCCTTTGTCCCATCACAACAGACACTGCTAAAGAGTCTGTCCTTTTCTATAGTTGCCCTTTAGGTAGAGAAAAGCTGCTCTCAGGTTACCTCAGAGCTTTTTCTTCTCCAAGTTGAACAGCCCGAGCTCTCTCAGCCGGTCCTCATAGGAGATCCATCCCCTGGATCTTTTTGTGATCCTCCTCTGGACACGCTCCAACAGGTCCATGTCTCTCCTGTACTGAGGACTCCACAACTGGAAGCAGTACTCCAGGTGAGGCCTCACCTGTGCAGAACAGAGGGGCAGTGTATAACCAAGATGTTATAATTGCAATATAATCAAAAGAGTAAG
>NW_024962263.1:84292520-84391387 GCF_019238085.1 Lagopus leucura | reverse complement strand
AGGTGATCAATCAGAGGTTCAGGCCGTGACTCAGCAGTTCCCATACAGGCAGGATCACCTCCCTCAACCTGCTGGCCATGTTTCTTTTGATACAGCCCAGGATACGGTTGGCTTTCTGGGCTGTGAGGGTACATTGCTGGCTTATGTCCAGCTTGCCGTCCACCAGTAGTCTGTGTTGGATATCTGCAGGATGTGGACTCCACACTGCAGTGTCTGGTCTTAATATGATAGGGTTTAAAATGGTCTGTTAGTTATCTGGGAGAAAGGTATCATATATTTCAAAGGAGAGGAAACTGCCTCTGTTTCCTTTTATGCACCTTCAGGAAGTGTTGCTGAATACATGTGAGTAGGAATATGAATATTTCTGATTCAAAGTTATTTGAAACTGCCATTTTTCTTCAACAGATGGGTGGAACATACAAATAGATAACATGGTACATATAAAGTATACAATATTCTGCATACAGAAGCAAGACACATTGTAATTGCTAATTGATAGTATTTTAAAATACGATTGTATATTTATCTCAGCTTAGAGCTTACAAGAGACAGCACGTTGCCTGTCTCTTTCTGTATCTTTCCAAGACCAAGTTACAAACTCCCAGAATCTGCTGCACCGACTTTGCACAGAAGGGTGCGTGCTGTGCATGTGCACCCTTTTCACAGCTGACAGAGTTTGAAGCAAACTATATGCATGTAGAAAATGTATGCACACATTGTATTTCAAACCGAAGCACTGAGATGTGCGCCCTACCATACGTTACATGTATTGTATGTGTGGTACCTACACCAAACGTTTTGGAGAAAGTCAGTGCTTTTGCCCATACAGTCCCCAAACAATGGGAACATGCAGGAAGTTGTGTTCCTTGAGTTGGAGGGGACCCGTAAGGATCATCGGGTCCAAATGTGCTTTCCTGCATGCTCTGGACTTCCACTACCAATCCTCTCTTCTTTGCTGGCAAATATTTCTAAGGTGAAAGTGGAGCATACTGGCTGTGGCTGCAATGTGGTGCATGGTACAATGTGAAGGATAGGTACAGTTCACTGTGCACCGTGCTCATAATGCCGAGACTGCGCACTGTGCAATATGCACCTCGACGATCACATACACATGAACATACACATAATTTCCTCTGAGCACCTCATGCACTATACATAGCATGTGCTCTAAGCACTGTATGCACCGTATACGTCATGTCCCATGATCCTCCCATGCACCATGCACAGCATGCACTGTGCACCTTGAGCACCAAATCATATGCAGTTTCCTCTGTGAGCA
Source organism: Lagopus leucura (assembly GCF_019238085.1). NCBI lineage: Eukaryota > Metazoa > Chordata > Aves > Galliformes > Phasianidae > Lagopus > Lagopus leucura. Next base: position 84,390,108 of record NW_024962263.1, on the reverse strand, counting down.
CCCTGTGCAGTACATGTATCATGTTCCCTGTGGCACTCCTTCTACCACCGTATGCATCACATAATCTGGGCACCCAGTGCACCACACAGACCATGCACTCAGCAACACGCCCATCGTGCACACAGTGCATAGCGTAACCCATGCACACCGAGCACTCGGAGCATCCTGTGCACCATGCACACCATGCATTCTGAGCACCCTGTGCATTCTGAGCATTCCGTGTACCACATGCATGCGGCACTCCATGCACTATGCACACCATGCACTCCTAGCACCCTGTGCACCGTGCACACGATGCACAGTGTGTTCTATGCACCATGTACACTGAACACACATAGTAAGTACCCTGTGCACCATGCACGTTATACGCACCATAGAATCACAGAATTGCTCAGCTTGGAAAAGACCTTAAAGATCATCAAACCCAACCACGACCTAACCATACTACCCTAACTCTAACAACCATCTGCTGAATCATGTCCCTGAGTACCACATCCAAACGCATTTTAAACACACCCAGGGATGGTGACTCAACCACCTCCCAGGCGAGCTAACACTGAGCCCCCGGTGCATTATGCCCACCTTGCACTCTGAGCACCCTTCACACTGTGCCCTCCAGGCATGACACCCACCGTGTGCCACGCACGCCATGCACACTGCACAATGAGCACAGTGCACCTTATGCATCACGTCCACCACGGAGAGCACGCCATGCATATAATATGATAAATAAATGAGTCGTAGAATCGTTTGGGTTGGAAGGGACCTTTAAGATCATCCAGTTCCAACCCCCTGCTATAGGCAGGGAAACCTCCCTCTAGACCAGGTTGCTCAAAGCCCCATCCAGCCTGGCCTTGGATGCTTCCAGGTAGGGGGATCCACAGCTTCATTGGGCAACCAGTTCCACTGTCTCACCACTCTCACAGTGAAGAATTTTTTTCCAATATCTAATCTAAATCTACCCTCTGGAAAGTTTAAAGCCACTTCCCCTCGACCTGTCGCTACCCGCCCTTATAAAAATCCCTTCCCGGCGTTCCTGTTAATAGCACACAACACGAACCCTGAGCACCCCATACCCTGTACCCACCGCGCACCGCACTCCCGGCACACCTTGCGCACTCGGGGCGCGCGCCGCCGGCAGTGGTGGGCGGGGCGGAGCCGCCCCCTCCCTCGCTGATTGGTCCCATCCTGCGGCGCGTGCGTGCGTGCGTGCGTACGTGCGTGCGTGAGTGCGTGCGTGCGAGAGGCGGGGACGGGGAGAGGAGCAGCGCGCGCGCGCGCGCGAGGTGTCTTGGGGGGGGGGGGGCCGCCCCCGCATTGGTTGCCATGGCAGTGACGTCAAAGAGTGCCGGGGACGGGGAGCGGAGACACGGAAAAGGTCAAACTAAAGGCGAGGAGGAGACGCGGCCGGGACGTGGATCTCCGGGCAGCTCGGGCAGGGCCGGGCCGCAGCCGGCCTCGTGAGCCGGGGCGGCAGCGGCGGGCGGCGGAGTGCCGTGGGCGGGTAGGGCGGGGCGAGGCGAGGCGAGGCCGCCGCTCCTTTCCCCCTGGGCACGGCCGACCCCCGCCGCATCCCCTCGCAGGTATGGGGAGGCGCCGAACCGGGCCGCCGACCGGCTATGCTGGGCCTGCGGGACCGCACGGGAGCCGGGGGGAGGGCGGGGGGTCGGCGGCCCCGGCGGTGGCGCGGAGAGATGGGGAAGGGGCTGCCCGCCGCCGCCGCTCCGTTCGGCGTGGGGGTCTTCGGGCCCCGCGCTCCTCCCCGTGAGCTTCTCCGGGCTGGGGGAGCCGCTCTGCGCCCGCCTCTGCGCCCTCCTGGGGCCGCCCCGCACCCACAGCCCGCTGAGCGGGGAGGGCGGCGGGGGGTTTGGCAATCTTTCTTCTATCTGTGGGGATGATTATTATTTTTCTGTGGGCTGACAGGAGTTATTCCCCCTCCTCCCCCCCACCTCCCTCTACTCCCAGCTTTGCATAACTCTCCTGCTGTCCCTTTCTCCCTGCACTTTGCCCTCAGCCTGGTGGTCTGTAGCATGATTGAGTCAAATTGTGAAGGACTCTTTTTTCTTTTTTTTTTTTAGTGAAAAAGCTGTATCGCAGACAAGCAGGCTGCCTAACGTTATATATTCTTACATACCTATATCCCTTTTTTTTTTTTTTTTCCCCTCACAGTGTTGCAGTAGAGCTCAGTGCTCTTATATGCCCCAGGGCACGGCCTCTCTAGCAAACCCTGGAGTGAAGCTGCTGTCAGCGTGTGGAGACTTGAGTGCCACCGACAGTCTGTTTTCTTTTTGTGTTCAGAGAGTTATGCAGAAGGACAGGAGTGACTCAGTAATAGGAACTATTAGTTGCACTGAGGCAAAACCAGGTGAAGTTATTACTTGGTTACTCTGTGACCTTGGGTCACTGTTCTGCATCTCTCCTCTGTTTGCTTATGAATCAGAAATAGTAATGCTTTCCAAAAACACACTGTGAATAAACACTAATGAGCCTGAAATGCTTATCAGCTGTAGTAATAATAGGTAGATAGTTATATTGTACCTCTGTAATAGCGTGGACAGTACAGCTAGGATTGTTTTGCTTGCAAGCTTTTCCTGTGGTAGTAACTTTGGATAGGCAGTAACTTTGCATTAGAAGACATTTTATAACTCATGGTACTGTGTGATTTGCATTGTTACAATCGTAGAATCGTGGAATGGCTTAAGTTGGAAGGGACCTTAAAGATATTGAGTTCCAACCCTCTGCTGCAGGCAGTGTTAAGTCATGTTTCATATTTTTATGCAGAAAGTTCTCTAATGGGCTTTTAAGTGATCACCATTCCACAGTGCAAATGTTTTTTTTTTTTTTTTTTTTTCTTGTTTTCTTAAAACAGCACCATTATTGCTGAGGAAACCTTGTGGATTTCTAATGGTGTCTGGTTGTCTCTGGGCAAGGTGATAGATTGAGGCTTTTGATATAGAATTTGAAGAGAGACATTCCAGTATATCTGCTCACATCTTGGCATGATCAGGAAATTACTTGGAACTGGTTTGTAGCTCACTGTGCCACCACACAGCTACGCTTGCCAGGGTTGAGTAGTAGTGTTTATGAGGTGTTGTCTTGAGGTGCCTCAGTACTTGCAAGAAAATACTGAAGTGGGTGACATAAGTTCATTACAACAAGCTGAGCAGTTGAGGAAACAGTATTTTTATTCTCACATTATAGGGCGATCTGTGTGGAAAATCAAATGCCTTAAGTGTGCCATTGGCAAACACATTCACTAGAGGAATCTGAAAACTCTGTAGGGGTTGCCTGGAGTGGTTCCTGCTGCTCTCCAGAGCAGTGCTGCCACTGCCATAGCAGGTGAGCTGGAGCTGCTGCTCTCAAGAGTGCTGAGCAGAGTCAGCTGAGTTTTCCTCTGCAGTTTTGCTGTATGCAAATTGGAGGAGGTAGCTTGTTCATTTAGTGCTCTTTGATTTTGTTTTGTTCTTTTTTTTTTGTTTGTTTTTCTGATCTATTCTGGAATGATACACCACACAGGAGCACTAACTGCCTGGTATCTGTAAGTTTTGCTTCTGAGAGTAATTTGTTCTGTAGTTTATCACTTGTCTGCTCAAGTTTGTTTGGAACTTCCATAATGCTAAATAGGACAACTGTTCTGTGTGAGGAGGAGGTGAGCACAACAGAAGACTTTTGTCTGCGGTTTAACAACAAAACTGAAAGTTGCTCTGGCAAAATGGCAATTCATTGTTAATTCATGAGATGTAGGTGCCCTGGAAAAATCAAATACCAGTTTCATAGCTACCCTTAGGCATCTCTAATTTATGCAAGCAGGGCTTGCTGAGTAGCTGCTGAGTAGCTACTGAGTCTCATTGACCTTAGTAGGTTTGCAGAGGTCGTATTTTAAGACAGATAAGTTATGCTTGAACTATTTTTTCAGTAAGTACTAGGAGCAAGTGTTTGTGTACATAATTACGTGCTTTTTTCCAATCCTCCATTACATTTTCTGTTTTTCTTTAGATTCTGGCTTGTAAGTACTACAGTAAATCCTAGAGTCTCTTTTGTTTGTGTTTTTTCTTAATCAGTCATCTTAATATTAGTAAGAAACATGAGTTTTTGAGGACAACTTCTTTTTTGGAGTCTCAGTAAAACGGTAGAAACAAAGGTTTCACAGACTGCCAGAAAGGCAGTTGTTGGATCAGGGGAACTCGGGGTGTGGGAAGCCAGAACAACCCAAACGTGTGTGAGTGACATCAGCATTTTTCTGAGCCGTTTATGCTGCTCACTTCTGTCGGTTCCCAGCAGTGCCTGTGTCTTATGTAAGCTCACACTGTACATCCTGTCCTGCTGTTCTCATGCATGAAAATCATTGGCGTTATCTTACTGTACATTTTGAGAGCTGAGCAGTGACTGGCTACTTGTCTCAAATGTCTGCATGCAAGTCTCTCACAAGCATGCTGGAGAGAGCTACGCCAAGAGCATGGTGCTGTCCTCCTAGGAGACATCAGAGGGATAACTTGGAGTGGACGCAGCTCGTCCTCTGCTCGCTCTTATAATAGGCACTATGAAGTAATGCAGCTACTGAGGTAATTGTACTGCTGCAGACAGAAGTCCTGATCTGTATCACGCGCAGATGGACCACTAATGCAGTTTCGATGGCTGGTGATAAAAACAGACATAGAAAACAAAGGACAATGGTTTCAACAGAGGCTTTAATAATGTTAGGACTGGAAAAGAGAGGCTTTTATATACTCTTACTGTGCACTGCTTGTTACAGGTCTTGGAAGGAAACCGTGCCTTCAGGTGGGCTGATGCTTTACCCTTGTTCCTGTAGTTAGCATTTAGTGATGCATAATGAAGTACTGTCACTGGATGGGTGAAATTGGAGCAAACCTCCAATACAAGGCTTCAGAAACAAACATTCCCTCTATTTTTTTTTCTTGCTAAACCTATCTGTAATCATCAGTCATAAAATCCTGCAGTAATGCGATATCTGTTAATGCAAAGTAAGTTGGCCACCTTCTTTAAATGCTACCCAGTACTTCAGTTACGAAGCAAAGCTGCCTCTACTTCTTAAATACTCTTGTGTCTTCATACTGCTCCTGCAGTATGGAGGAGACAGGTTTCTCCTTCTGCTCTGGTGAACGCGCTTGTGTGGCACTGTGGCTTGTTTGGGGGGAGCTGTGTTTGTAGGTCTGTAGTTCGTTACAAGCACTGATGGGAAAGGCTGACAGGCAGGAGAGGTGCACCTGGGTAGGAGTGCATTTGTGGAAAGGCCTTGAAAGATTCCTTCATTCCTTCTTTGTGGCTTCCCAGTGTGATCTGTTCCGTGCCGCGTGAAACAATTCCTCATTGTGCTGGAGTGTAAGACTTAACAAGGAAACCGGCCATCTGAAGAGGAACAGGTGCAATGCTCTGATGCTTAGAAGCTACATAAATTCCTGAGTGAACAGCTATTGCAGAGTGTAAGGTAATTTATTGGCAAAACATCTAAGAAGGTCTTGAGTTTTTGTTTTGAGTAGGGAATTGAATGATCTCTGCTGCCTTTATCACACAAATCTAGGAATGCAGTGGCTCTTTTTAGTGCTTTTTGTTATTTTTGGGGGGATATGAAAATACATTTTAGGAGCGTATGCAGGAGGATGGTCTTGCAGCAGCCATAAAAACTTGTAAGACAGCACCTGCATGTTGTGCATCTGGGATTCTGTGGCATTATATTTGATTGCTCTGTGGATACTTACGTGACTATCAGAATGTACATCTATGTTGTCCATATTCAGTAGCCTTTTCATTTTGTTCATGTGGATCTATTCAGGATGCTCAAATCTGCTAAAATATTTATAAGAAAGTTGGCCCTCGGAGCATGTTTCCCACAGGATGCAGTGGGTGTCAGGGCTAAAGGTCAGTGCAGACAAAGTAAAGCGAAGGCTCTTTTGGATTTATTTTCCTTCTTTTTTCTTTCTTTTTTCTTCTGAAAGAAAATTCTCTCTGTAAAGAAGCATGGAGCTTTTCTGTGCAACTTCCTAAGTTTCCATACACTAAGAAGTGGGAATGGACCTGTAAATACTTAAGTTTTCTATTGAAACTTTTCTCCTTTTCTTTAGGAGAGCAGAAAAAAAAATAAGTGACAACCCCAAATCAGTGCAGTTAATACATTCATGGACTCTGAGCATGGAAGATCCTGGTGTAAATGAAAAAAGCCAGATGGAGTTTTAAGTGACTGTCATGTACAACTTAAGAAACGCACATTCCTGATACTAATAAAAGGGCCAGATTGGAGCTACATAATTCATCCCAGTGTCCTTTTCAACACATGATAAGATTTGGCTGCAGCAGTCGTAGAGCTAATGGAGACAACTGTCAGGTTCTACAAAGCAGTGGATTGTTTGCCTAAAATAAAAATACCTACGTGATTATTTCTGTACGTATATTTGTGTCTGCTGGTGATCAGTACTCACGTCCCAGTTCAAATGGAAGATAAAGGGAGCTGATTTGCTCTTGAGTCTCCTTATTGCTTTAAGTATCTATATAAATGTGATATATGTCTGTATATAAATTACTCCTATTAAATACACATTTTAAGATGGAAAGTAAATGTTTTTTGTTATTTTCTTTAGGAGTTAGACAGCAAAACTTGCTCTCCTTTGGAGTTCATTTGAAATGTAGTGACTGATGAATGGCCAAGGAGCAATTCTGCAGTTATGTTTATTCACTGTATGTATTAGTGACCTGGAAGAAGTGTGCAGGAAGGGGCTAAAGCAAAACTGCTTCTGAGATGGCACAGTGTCTGCCTCCAACACATAGGAGGAGGAGTGGGCAGATGGCAGTCAGAACAAAACAGGTGAATAATCAAGACTGGGAACAAGCTGAGTAGACTGTGCAAGCATGTGTGGTATTTGCAATTTTGATTTAGTTACTGTGATAGGGATTTAATTATTTTATGATCTGTGCAAGAGAATGGTAAGAAAATCATGAGCTTGCCCTGTTGTAATGGTGGAAATATGCCTGCTGTTGTCTGAGGGGGCTTCTGGGAGGAACTGAAAGGTCAGAGCCTTTGGGGCTGAGAGAACTTAGGGCAAAACAAAAACCACTTGTTCAGTGTTACAGATCTCACCTGTAAGTTTATTCGGCTTGTTTTGGTGTTCGTAGCATGAGATGGTATTAATGCTCCACGACATTACTGCCTGGATGCTACAGATATCCTGTGTCATGAGAGATTTTGCTGAAACAAATTAGAGATAGCAAGATGTGTTTGTGATATTTCAACTAGATAAAAGAAGTTCTGTAACTGGTTTGAAAACTTTCTAGACTAGACAGCTACCCATTGTGTAGCTCTGATCTCTTCCAGATTGTAGCCTGGAGGCACTACTGGAATGATGAAGAAAAAAGGGATTGTAGTGATGAGTGATTGATCCCTTAACCCTTAGCAGCGTGCTAGGTGTTATACTGCAAGAAAATCCACAGGTAGAAATGCTATCCCCTCTCACTTTGTTAAGGAAATGTAGGCTATCACTTTGTTATAATTATGATGGAGGCTATCATCTGTAAGAAATCCATTGAGATAATACTGATGAGCTTCATGGTAGCTTGTCAAATCAATCTTTTTTTTTCTGTATATGTCTCTCAAAATATTCTTTGTTTCTTTTTTAGGGAGTTCAGTAACTTGGGACACAGCAGTGAGCTGCTCTAACTGGAGAACACTCTTCTAACCCTAAAGGGGAATCGCTTTGTCTAAGATAGCACTTAATGAGCAGAAGCACAACCCATCTTGCAGTTCAGAGCTTACTTGGTACAGGTGAACTTGCTATGCTTGAAATTACTCTTCCATAATATCAGTTTGCTCCTTGTATACTGTCATCTTAAGATACCTCAGTCTGAGGTAAAGAGTTTTGCTGCATGAGGAGGTTGAGGGAATTAAGGCTGTATTTCTGCCGAACTGAAGGCTAGAAAGATAAAGGAAAAAAGATTAACATATTCACAAGGAGTGCTTTAGATATGATTTCTTCCTGTCTGAGGACACACTGAATCCTGTGGGAATGAGGCAGCTGTACTACTAAAACGCACTTCAATTCTAATGTTTCATACTGAATCATTGCTATAAGAGGTATTAATGGAATTTGTAAAAACGTTAGCATTTACATAAAGAATATAGAAATAAGTTCACCCAGAACATCCTTTTGCTGTGTGAGAGCTGTGTGGAAAGTGAACAAACACTTGAAGCTTAACGTGAGTATAATAAATCAAAATGCCAAATGAAGCTCTGAGGACTTCCATCTATTCACTTCATTGTTTCCTTTGCAGATATAGCACAACTCGGCCAAATGCAGGGTTGTCATTGTTCTGATGTTCAAAGTGTTTCTAAATGTTCTTCAGGATGGAGCTTTTCTCTTTGCATTGTCTTACACTGTTTATTAATTGTTCAGTGCATTACACTAAGCATTTCTATAAGCAGAAGTCATGGTTTAAGTCCTCAGTTCGGAGTAATTGGTGAGGTGCATTGTGAGCTGTTGATGACCTACAGAAAAGGCTCAAATTTGTACCTTCTGGAAACTGCTGTTTCCCAAAGCTGATGCTTGGCAACAGAAGATGCCCTGCTGACCCTCTGCAGCTTGGCAGAAAGTGTTCTGAGTGCGTGAGCTTCCAAAGCTTATATCCCAGGGTACAGACTGCTCAGGGCTGCTGGCTGGCACAGTGCATTTCCATCAGTGTAAAATGGAGGTCACAGTTCAGTGAAGTATAATTTGGAAAAAGATGGTAAAAAGTAGAACAGATTAAAAACTCGGTTTTGGCATTTAAGCAAGTGATGACCTGTCTAGATATTGAACTGCTGTTAGCTGGGATTTCTGAGATGTAGCTCAGCTGTTGGACCTGGAGAGGCTGTGTTTGCAGCAGTAGTTTCATGTCAGCTTTAGCTTTGATAATTTTTGGTTAAGTATTTAAAGATTGCTGTGAATTCTCCATCACAGTTTCTTATGAGTTCCTTTTGTTTTGTACTTACTCTGTGGTCACAAAAGCTGCTTATTGTTCATGGCTTTTCCTAAAGATGGGCATCTTTGTGCCTATTCACAGAATGGCCATGGTTGGAAGAGACCTCAAGGATCTCCATGAATCTCCAACTCCCCTGCCACAGCAAGGCCACCAGCCTCCATATCTGATAGACCAGGCTGCCCAGGGCTTTATCCATCCTGGCCTTTAACACTGCCAGGGATGAGGCATCTCAAGTGCCTAAAGGCTGTTGCTTTTTCTTTCTATCCATATTTACTCTGCTGAGTGGTCCATATTTGATGTGCATCATTGCTTTGAACATACTCTTACAACATGCTCATCTACTCTAGTGTGATGTGTTCTGCTAACCTCGTGTTTTCTGAGAGTATTTTCAGATATTGATATAAACCACATATTATATATTATTAGCACTGCTGCTAAAACTTGATAACTGATCTGATCGTATATAGATTGTGATTGATATAGATTGAAATCTACTGCTTTTGGAGGCTTGGTTAAATAATTATTTTGGATGTTTCATAGAATCATAGAATTGCTTGGGTTGGAAGGGACCTCAAGGATCATTAAGCTCCAACCCCCCTGCTGCAGGCAGGGCTGCCAGCCTCCTTATCTAATACTAGACCAGGCTGCCCAGGGCGCCATCCAACCTGGCCTTGGACACCTCCAGGGATGGGGCATCTACAACCTCTCTGGGCAGATTTAACTAATAAAACTTCTTTCTTCAGTATTAATATTGTGTTTACCTCTAGAAGGATAACTAAACACTTTTTCCATCAAATTAGTTTAAGACAAGAAACTTTACAGTGAACTCATTTGGAATATAAATTATCCCAACACGGTGTTTTCCAGAATTTGTTTTCTCAGGTTCTCTTGTCTTAGCTCCCAGATTTCTCTGTAGGCCAAGGACACCATTCTTTTAATACAGTGCCTTGCTGAGGAGAACTAAGCTGTCTGTTGATTGGGGTGCGTTAAGGTCACTGGAACACTGGGATGTTCTGGTATTTGGGAAGGCAGTTCTGCAACTTGTCCCTTATTTGTTCTGTGTCAAAGGAGCATTACTTTGAGGAAATACCAAGGGAAGTTAAGGTGACTAGAGCTTCACGAAGGTTGGTCTGCTGTATCTGTAGGGTTTTTAGTAGAACCAACAACTAAGCAGCTTGCAAAGTTCAACACTTGAATCAGCTGTGAGATAGGACAGATTCTTTCCACCAGGTTATTTGTGATATAAGAATACTGGCATCATCATACAACCAAACCTCTGCTGTAGTTCTTAAAGACTGTTAATCATCAATTAAACTGCACCAAAAGAGTGTTTTCCTAAGTCAGCACTTCATGAAGAAAAGGTCAGTAGTAGTTTTATGTCCTTTTGTTGATACGTTATAAATGTACTAGTGTAGAAGTCTACTTAATAGTGTAGGTAGTTCATAGTATGCTGATAACGGAAACTGTCTGTCAGCTTCAGTCACTTCCTCAACCCACTGTAGCAGCAGAATTTATTTTACCTGTCTTGGTAATACTTGTGCAGTTAGGAGTTCCAGATCACTGGAGACTGAAGTACTGCGATACGCAGATTATTGGTAACTTTGATCTTTTCTATTTTTTAAGCTGTATGTGGAGGATGGAATTCGTTTGAAGAATCCCACTTTTAAATAGTAGAGTATCAATCACAGAATCACAGAATCACAAGGTTGGAAATGACCTGCAAGATCATCTAGTCCAACCACCCTCCCATTCCTGTCAGTGCCACAAGCTACTAAACCATCTCTCGCAGCTCCTCATCCAGGCGCCTCTTGAACACTGCCAGGGATGGAGATTCCACCACCTCCCTGGGCAGGCCATTCCAGTGCCTGATCACCCTCTGAGAGAAAAAGTTTCTCCTAATATCCAACCTAAACCTTCTCTGGTATAACTTCTTGCCATTTCCTCGGGTCCTACTATTTGCCTGGGAGAAGAGGCCAGACCCTTTTGCACCACAACCTCCCTTCAGGAAGTTGTAGAGTGCAATGAGGTCTCCCCTGAGCCTCCTCTTCTCCAGACTGAACATTCCCAGCTCCTTCAGCCTCTCCTCATAAGACTTGTGCTCCAGACCCCTCACCAGTTTCGTTGCCCTTCTCTGGACACGCTCCAGGGCCTCAATGTCTTTCTTGTAGTGAGGGGCCCAAGTTGGATGCAGAAGGATTAAATGTGAGATTGTTTGCATGTGGAAAAGATGTTTGATGGCAAATACAAATGCTAATTTTCTTGCACTTAATTGGAGCATAAGATAGTTGACTGTGGGACTGTGTAAAGACAATGAGTTTTGGTCTGTTACTGATGCTGAAGTATATTCTATACAGTGACTAGTGCTCATTATTCTGGTGCTGGTTACATTGTAGTTTTTCAAATTGAGAGGCAGATCACAAACTCCACATGAAATTGACCTTTTAAAACTGATTTCCTAGAGTAGTTTCTTGATGTTTTTACTACTTTTCCATTGAGTTATTGTGGTTTCCACGGGCTGCTGCTTGAGGTGCAACAGTTCTGTAAAACCAAGTGGGAATTTGTAGCTGGTTACTAGAAATGAAGAATAAAAGCAATGGATTTGTCTGAACTGAATGTGACTGGAGTCCTATGAGAAGGTATTTTGTTTTTCTTATAGGCACATTATTGTTGTTCATATATGAATATGTGGGAATGAGTTGGTATGGTTAAAGTTACTTCTCTTTGTTTTCTTCCTAGTTTTGTGGTTCATTCGTGTTGGAGAGAGTCCTTCCTTTTAATGCATTTTGTTCTCTAGGGAAGTGCACTTTAAATCTAGGTAGAACCTAATTTATCATGTAGAGCCTTGAGACTTAATGATGTTTCTGTGTGGGAGCTCCTCTCTGGGTTTGGCTTGAATCTTGTGGGCAGACTTTACCACAGACCTGTACCTTTCACCTAATGCAGTAATTGTTGTTTGTCTGTTAATAACCAGCCACCTTGGTTAGTGGATTTTGCAAATACTTTTTAGGAATTCCATTGTTCAGAAATCTGTTGCACTGCCAAGTTCTCCAAGGGAGGTTTTCTCTTAGGTGCTGTAGATGTTTTGGAATGCTGAGGAATGTTTCTGTTTGGTTTTGTGTTGTTTTGGTGTGCCTTCTGCTTCTCTTTAAGGTCAGAATGCTTTCTGGACTGATCTGTACTATCTGCATACCAGCAGGTGGAGCATTGGTAGCATAAGATGGGCTTCTGTCACTTAGTTTCAGGTGTCTGGGAGGAACATAGTTCCTTCAGCATTTTAGAATAGTGATCTCCATGGAGGTGGAAGCTGCTGACTGTTTGGCATTAACAAAAAATGTTGAAAGACAATTTTCAGACTTGCAGGAGGGGTGAACTTGGATGCAGAGAGCAAAAGGCAGCTCGGTGTTTCTCTGTTTTTTTTCAAATGCCAGTTACCTGCTGCAAGGCGTGGAGGTATTGAAGCTACCTCTGAAAGACTGTGAAGCTATTAAGGGAACAGAATTTTGCCAAGTTTGTGGGGAACTGTTTGCTGCAAAGTGAGAAGAGGTTCATGTTGTGGTTTCACAAGTCACCTGCATTGATTTGAAGTTGTGTTGCCACCGAAACAGACAGTCCTGCCCTACACAGTTGCTTCGTGCCAGGGACTGCCCTGCCATCCAGTAACTGAGGCCACCTGCCTGCAGAAAACTGATCTTTTTTTTTCCCCTCACCAGGATTAGTTTGCAGCTAAATATAGTGGTTGGTCCCAGTAACTGGCATCGTATTTTTATCAGATTCCTGTAAGGATGGAGGAAGCAAGCATCCCTCAGCCAGAAGTGAGGACAGGCAGGGCTCCTGTTCTGCTACCCTACTGTTCCTATGATCAATCTAAATCAGCCTGAAATCACTGTGTAAGTACTACAGCAGTCTTTTTGTGTCTTTGGAAAGGTACCTTATGGTAATGATGTCAGCCTAATGAGAATGATGGTAAACAAGATTTAATATCTCTGAGTGAAGTTCATATTACAGAGTTGTCTTTTGAGGTGTGACCCAGATCTCAGCTGCATGGATTTTTGCATTCGTACATTACTCTGTATTTTTCAGACATGCCTATATGTCAAGTGTTTGGGTTCTGTGACTTAAAATGTAGCTAGTAAGAAGGGCCTCAGGATTGACTTTGGAATGACTTTACATCATTATCTGCAGAACATCTGTTGCTAGAAGTTGTGTAGTGGCATTCTTTGTTGCTGATCCTGCTTTTTCTCCTAAATGTATTTATACATATTTAATCTATTTTCCTGTTTGGTTTGTTTGTTTCATGTGAAAAGCAGAAAGAAGGAAGATGAATCTTCATTCCTTTAGGGTACTTTTACCAAGATTGAAGTTGGGAATATTTTTCTAACAGATCTCCCACAATTTTTGGAAATTCTGCTTGGAGCAGTATTGGGTGTAATTTGGCAATGTGAGTTTAGAATGTTTTTTGTGACGTGGTGAACATCAATATGAACCTTGGAATGGGCCTGTGTGTTTCCAACTTCTTAGAAGAAGTACTGCTTAATGAAACCTTGCATGAAGGTGTTACTTTGTATTGCAGCGCTGTCTTGCATCTTGCAACTTCAGAAAAGATTTCCTGCCCCAGGTGTTTCTCCTGCCTCATTGATGCTCATTGGATATATAAACTTGCACAATAATCTAGAGGCCACTTAGGAGATAACGTGGCTTAGTGGGGAAGTCTTGGTGATAGGTGGACAGCTGGGCTGGATGATCTTGGAGGTCTCTTCCAACCTTGGGGATTGAGGAACCCCATCTGCTCCAAAGTTTCCCAACTGCTTGTTTATTGGTTTAATTCTGTTTATTAGTAAAGCTCTGCACTTGTACTGTGACAAAAGAGCAGTTTGGTGGGTCATAGAGTAAGTCACCTGCATGTTGTTTATTATGGTTTGAAAAGCCATATTTAGAGTTGGTGGGAAATAAGATCTAGTAGGGAAAGCAGAGAGACCAGAAATCTGTAATCTGTCCTTAAATGTGAAGATTTCTTGCATGTTGCTGAAGAGTGGTGTTTTAAAAATTCCCTCTTCAAAGTAGTTGTGGGAGTAGTTTTGTGGGAGACATTACATCTATTTCAAATTGAAGACAGCTGCTACAAACAAAAGTGAAGATGTCTTTCGTGGTGTCTACTCTCAAAGATGTTGGTGTAAAATAAGAATCTGGAGGGGTTTTTTGAAGAGTATTGCTGGTGATGTACGAAGGTGACCCGCAAACTCTCACTGTAGTAACGATTGCCTTTTCCTTTTGTAGTCCAGCAGCTAACTGTTACATTGTTCCATGTAAGGAAATACAAATCAAAACCAACAGATCCACTCCTCCCATATTTACAGACTAGAAAGTCTGTTTTGCTGCTCTGAGTAAGAAACTATGTATGGAGGTGGCTTGATGCTACAGCAAATGTTGTTTGAGAGGCTATGAAAATAGTAGCTTTCTAAAGATATTTGTCAGATCTTTTGTGCAATTGACTTGAGAATATGAGGAAACATTTTCAAAATGAACTGTTTTGCCAGTGGGTTGTGTCTCTTTCCAGTTACTGTCAGTAAATCCTGAAAACTGATTTTTCTGATTTTCCTGAGAGCAACTTGGTGAAATCTTACATTTTGGAAATAAATGTTTTAAGAATTACTGATTTATTTTTTTTGCTGTGGTATCATTTTTTGTTTTGCTTTTGATATTGATGCTTGAGCAGATGCTGTGATGACATGCTGTCCTTGTGTGGACTCTTTCCTTTGGGGTGGCAGGCTGTGTACATGTACTTAAAAGAATGGGCCTGATGCTTATTACTGCACAACAAAACTTTTTTTTAGTGCTGCACACTTACATGATGTCTGTGACTTGCATACTCGCTGGGTTGTGTTTTATTTTCTGTGAGTAATGTAGAAGCTGTATATATTTTACTGGGACCAAGGTTAAGATTCAGAGTTTTGCACAGATCACCTCTGTCTGATGTCCTTCAAGGTTTAATTGTGATGGAGGAGTTGAGCTTGCACTTCACACCATAAGGAAAAGTTGTTGTAACACTGCACTTCCACCCAAGTCTGCTTCCTTCAGTAACGATCTCAGATTCTGCTTATCAAAATTGTGCACATGAGAATTTGTCATACCTGTGACTCAAAGGGTTAAAATATGTTCACACCGAGCTGCACTTAGAACTGTTGTATTGTGTTCCCTTTAGATCTCTTGGTGGCCTGGCCCAACTCGTGTATTTCTTTACCAGCTTTTCTAGCAGTAGAGTAACATGGTGTAGTCTTAATTGTTGCGTTGCTGATCTTAACATCCAAAGTGCCTTTGGTCAGCAGAGGTCATCAGTAGGACTCTGTGGTATTGATGACTCATTGGAGTTCTCAATTGCTCTGTTTCCAGCAGTGTTACAGAGGATTACTTGTGGTAGTGCTTATGGCAGCTGGTATCACCAGAGAGTTACAATCTTAAATGGGAGCGAATAGTCATTAAATGAAGCATTCTAAATGTGCTGTCCTTTTGGAGTGTGCTACATCAGACTGGGCTGATAGTCAAAAAGGGGGGGTTAGGGGGGGATGTGAAAACAGCCTATCAGCTGAGATGTGTAGCTTCTCTGCTCTTGATTTCTAGTTATTTTAGGGAAGGTTTTTCCATTCACTCTTGACCATTTTTGAGTCAACAGGAAGGGCTTCAGTGTTTTGCCCTGAAAAACACATCCAGTGCCTGATGGACTTTCTTGCTTTAAATTTAAGAATTTACTTTCAGATTAACTTCTTATGAGTAGAGCTCATCTGATATTATTCCAAACAGCATCTGTTAAAGGTATTCTGTATTCTATTTCTTGTCAAGTCCTAGGGTTGGTTTTGCCCTCCTGTGTCTTCCTTCTGCTCCCCTTAAAAGAAACTATCAGATTAACTTCTTCACATTCAGTGGTGTGAACTTTCTTTGTGTGTTCCAGATTGAATATAAGATGTAGATGATCTCCAGGGAAGCTTTTCTCAAAAACAAACAAAAACCCAGCTCATTTTCTGAAGACAACTTTGTCACTTGAACTAGAGATGCTTCTTACCTTGACTGAAAAGGCACAAACTGGAAGACTCTTCAAGGTAAAATAGAAACATGCCATGTGGAGAAACATATCATGTGGAGGTATCTGTATCCTATATAAAATGATTTGTTTTAATACTTCTGTAGTAAAGTGTCTCCAGGACTCTACCCATAGATTAGGCAACCTGAATCACAGAATGGCCAGGGTTGGAAGGGACCTCAAGGGTCATGAATCTCCAACCCCCCTGCCTCATGCAGGGCAAAACCTGGTTTTGGTGCAGCTTTTCCAAGGAATGAGACTAAAATTCTTTTCCTGTAAGAGAGACCAAAAGAGAGAGTTGAATAGAGGAAACTACAAAATCAGACCTATTTAGTGCAGGCAGCAATATTTGAGTTAAATACTAAACTCACTGAGTTTGTATAAGTAACATTAGACACCGTTACCAGAGGTAATACTACTGTGGGAACAAAGAAGGGATCAGCTATTTATGTAACATCAGACCTAATATGTAGGATGTATTTCTGTTTCTTTTTAATGTGGAGTTCCAGGTATTCATCTTTCTCTTGTGGTCAGTGCACTTTGATGTATCTCCCCTGCTGAAAAAGCAAAAGTTGTAGAGCGTATATGGCTATACATTATATAGCAACGATCTGTTAGAAGCTGTTGTCAGAGAAAACAAAAATACAGCTAAGGATGCTAATACTCTTTCTTCCTTTTTCTGTACTGACTGTAGGTAAGCTTACTGGTGGGAGTTTTTATGAGGGTAATACATTATGATAAATTATTAGTGACAGATGGATTTATTTTTTTTTTTTAACTTAGCTGACTTCTGAAGCAAAATGATCTGGATTAGCCACTTCCTGCCCCCCCAAAGTGGCTGCAGAACTTCTCAGGTTACCTAAATTAAAGACTGAATTTGGCTCAGTACGTTACTCTCTCAGGTTGAGAGCCAAGAAGGTGTTTTATAAATACATGACTACTTCATGCTGAGCAGTGTTGTTCAGCCAGAGGGAAAAGGAAACTCAGGGGGGAGTCTTTAATTGCTGCCTTCAGTTACCTAATGGATCATGAGAAGAAGGCAGATCGTTCTTGGTGTTGCCCAGCAAAAGGGTGAGAAGCACTGGACACAAGTTGCAGCAGGGGAAATTCCAGTTAGGTGTAAGGCAAAAAAAAAAGGTAGGCCTGTGGCTACTCAGAATGTGTAGATGGCTCAGAGAAGGTATGAAAAATCCTTCCTTGGGGATGCTCAGATTTTGAGTGGAAGAGACTTTGTGCTTTGAGCAGAGAGTTTGCTGTAGGTGGTTTCCAGAGGGCTTTCCTGAGGTTTCCAGAGGTCACTTCCACTGTAAGATATTTTTGGTTTCCATTCGGTGACTAGTTGAAGATTTTTCCTCACCAAGAAGGCTTATCCTTGTTCTGTCTTTCTGATCTTCTATGGTAATCGCTTTTCATGTCTCATTTATTAATATTATGCTCACTGGAGCCAGAAATGGTGTCTGTGGAGACAGTGCTTTTGTAAAGCATGTATTAACTGAAGGGCTCTGACTGCATGTCTGTTTTACTGTATCTAAGTAAAGACCTCCAAAAGTGAAACCAACTTTGAAGGTTCTCTTGCAGTGCTGTTTTTGGTGTTGTTTTTTTCAGCTTCAGTTAGTTTTTTATGTATTTACAGTTCACAGCACTAATATTGAGCAGAATATTTTGGAGCAGAGTGAGCTAAGAAGTTGAAGGCAGATTGTGTTCTCTTAAAGAGAAAAATTTTAGGGTGTGAACTTTGGTGCTGATGTGCAACCTAATGGTGTATTCAATTTCTGCCTACTGTTCCTTTGTTTTAAATTGCTTATTTAAAAGTATAAAAACACCCTTCTCTTGTGTTTGAACCCCAGCTTTCTGTGTGCTCAGTGTACTCCAATTAATACTGAGATGATTTGGATTGCAGGTGAATACATACCTGCTTTTTCAAAGGCTGTGGAGAAGGACAGTGAGCAGACTCTGTAGTTGCTACTCTTGTATATTTTTGGGAATTAATGCAAGAAATGAATAGGGGCCACTTCTGTCTTGCATGCTGTGTCTGCTCTTGAGCTTGTTAGATTGCAGTAATTCTCTCTGCAGTTCTGGCTTTATAGTCAATTTTTTTTTTAACCTATTAAACCTCCATTCTTTGAAATGAGTGACTCATGGGGCAGTGTGTAGGACAGCTTTTTTTCTTCCTTATGCTTTGTCACAGGAGACTAAACTTAGTTTTATTCTAACTTAGCTCCTCAAGATATGCAGAGCATCTGGGTGGATGCTGTTCTTAATCAGGATCTGAACTTTATTTTGGCTCATACCATCATTGTTTTGTTGTTTATCCTCTTCCTTTAGTAAGATGAGAGCAGTATTTTATGACAAAAACATTCAGTTGTTTGATTTTCTATAGTGGTTATGTATGACATTTGTATCCTCACTGAAATTTGGTCTTAGATATGTTAATAGTGTACTATTTTTACCCATTCCCATGCATTCTTAAAATATGAGATGCTGTTTTTCTGACAGCTCAATTTAAAAAATCTTTTTACTTCTTACACAGTGAGACTATTAGTTTTAGTGTTTGTACTTATGTATATATTTTGTGTATCCTTCTAGTATTTGATGAGAGCTTATAAGCAGGAAGGAGAGTGACTTTTTTACACGGTTGATAGTGATAGCTCAAGGGAGAATGGCTCTAAACTGAAGGAGGGGAGATTTAGGTTAGATGTTAGGAATAAATTCCTTTCTCAGAGGATGGGGGGGGCACAGGAACAGGCTGCCCACAGAACTTGTGGCTACCCCACATTCTGGAGGTGTTCAAGGCTGAGTTGGATGGGGCCCTGGCAGCCTGAACTGGTGGGTGGCAACCCTGCCCGTGGCATGGAGTTGAGCTTGGTTGTCTTTAAGGTTCCTCCCACTGTAAGCCGTTCTGTGATTATGAGAAGCAGAGCGTGTAGTTTCCTGAAAATATACAGGAAATGCAGTTCTGAAACTACTTACGTGTGCTTCCTACTTCATGATAATTCATTGTGCACTGTATACTTTTAATGCTGAAGTGAACTCTCTGTAGCTGTTAAAAGATGAGGTTCTTCCCGCGTGCTAGGACAGACTGTATTCTGTCTGAATCTGTGTGACATTAATGCCGTTGAGATTGAGTTGGACTATGTGAGAGCTGAAAGCTAGGACACTTTAAATGCAGCACTGATTCAGACACTGTGTTTTACTCGGGGCCAATAACTTAATGTCTAATATTCAGTTATGTTCTGGTCAATAAACACGACTTAAAATAATTGGAGCAGTAGTAAGGATCTGCTTTAATTCTTTTTCAGTTAATTATTTGCGTGTGAGAACTGAGACTTTGAATTCACTGAGTAATTGTAATCGTGCTGATCATGGAATGAGGCTGTGGGATGGAATAAGACGTGGGAAGAAAAAAAGGAAGCTCTCTTTAGCTTCCATGTTCCCCTGCATCTTCCTTTCCCTTCTTGCTTTCCTTCTTCCCATCTTGTTTAAATTTCTGATCACGGTGCAGTCCAAGCTCAGTATGACTGAACACATAATCTGTGGCACTTGGGAAAACTGCAGTTCCTCTCTGTGACCTGTGTGGCTTGGGTTTGGAAACTGTGAGAGAGCACAAACTTCAGGTATCACAATAGTGCCCTTTTTGTCAGTGTTAAAGCTCTTGGTGATTCCCTTGTATCGACACCTTAAGGCTTGTTGAGAATTGACAGGTCAGTAAATACTGTGCGTCAGGAGCAGTTTATGTAGTTCAAAGATCCACATGGTTCTTTGTGTTTTCTGCATGTGGAATTTGAAGGGGAATTCACACTGCAAGTAATGCTACATTCATTGTTGTTCTTCAACAGCATTAATGGAGGCCAGCAATGAATGTTCTGTTTATAGCGACATCAGAATAAGTCCTGCTTCTGTGCTTTTAAGCTATAGCAGAATTGAAGGACAGAGCCTTTAACAACAGCTGGAGTGTGCTGTCTTTTATATTAGTTTGTAAAAAGTAAAAGTGTTCAGGAGAAGAGCAGAAGATGCTTTATCTTCAGTTTTCATAAAAGAACTTTTATAGAAGCTCTGTCCTTCACAAATGTAGTTGCACAAAACTGTGCTGCAGATACATTTTCTTAATACTGTATTTGGATGGAGCTGAAAATTTAACTCCTTCATAAAATATGATCACGTTGTTAGATGCTGTTCTATCAAACGTCCAATCCCAGCACAACAAGAGACTTCACTGTCACTTATATTGGTTGTTTTGTGGTGATTTGAGTGTTAAAATGAAGCTGAAAGGAGTGTCCTCTCTTTAGGCAGGTGACATTGTGGTAACCTTCATTACTTCCTGAAGAAGGAAGTGTTAAAGGAGAGCAGCATAAGAAATGGTTCACTGCAGCATAATGCTTAGCAGCCTAATTAGTTGAATACCATGTGCCTACCTCTGCATGAAATAACCCATTTCTTCGCGAGGTAAAATAGGAAATTTCAGTTTTGGAACAGCCTGAAGAGGCCTTTGTTACAAATGTCCATTGGCTTTTTAACTATTTATTCTTGAATAATGAAGGTCAGCATGGTATCCATAGAGACTGCATGCAGCTTCCTCATTAATCTTGGCAAACTCCTGTAATAACTACTTTCGCTTACTACTAACAAGTGTTCACATTTCAGAAGGAAACATTTATTGGAAAACAGTATGGGACTGACATTTTGTAACTGAGAGATCTTGTATGTGTAGTTTTCCTTTAAACTCTGTTAGAATTTCCCTTTACGAGTTGCCTTGGAGGCCTGAACGGCCTCAGAACTAGCAACTTTAAATCGCAGGAGTCTGCGTATTTCCTGGAAGCAGAAAACTACTGACTGGCTAAGCTTTTTCTTTCTGAAAGGATAAACAGTGATAAACAAGGATAAATCTCTCTGCCTTCTGCTTTGTTAGTAAAAGGAACGTTTTCTGCTGCAAACTAGAAGATAAAGGCATTAAAGTGTTATGTGAACATGATCAAGCCAGAATGATAGGATTTAAAAAAAATAACCTCATAGATTCTCCCCCCTTTCTTTTTTTATTTTTCCTTCTTTTTAACAAATAATGGGAGAATTTTTGCATCACCAGAACACTACAGAAGTCCTTTGGATTGACTGTCAGGTTACTTCTGTGCAGAAGATTCCAATCAGAGCATTGATGTGAAGCAACTAAATGAGTGCTGTATGCTTAATGATGACTTTGATCTAAATTAAATTCTTTACTCTTCAATAGTATGTTGTCATTTAAATATTTTTCATATTGGAAGCGTTCTTTTTAGTGAGAAGAATGAAGTTGACTGCATCAGAACAGAATGCAGTCTTGTGGGATTTCTGGTACTGAGTTGCTGAAGAGAGAAAGTAACATGGTTCCATCCAGAGGCTGTGACTGTTTTATTCCCACCTGACCCTTTTAATGTTTCCCCCAGGATCTATATATATTTATAGAGAGAGAAACAGAGCTTTAAACTGATCAGTTACTGTGATGCTGAGAAATGGACATTTTTTCAGAATTCTGCCAGGTCTGTTTCTAAGATTTCCTTCATCACGAGTGTGTTTTCCTGTTTTTATGTTTAACTTTGTACATACTTATTTAGAAACATAAGTACCTGTGAAAGAGCAGATAGTATGGATGTTTAGAATGGAACTCCATTTATTTTTTTGAGAGTTCTGGTAATGAAGGTATAGGAAAATAAAACATACATTTATATACGTGTATATATAAATGTATTTGAAACCTGAAGGGGTTAAAAAATGTGTTTAAAAATTGAGTATGTATATTCTATGTCTTGCATTTAGAAACATTAAATGCGTGTTAAATCTAGAATTGTGGTGTTTTTATATCCGTGCTTGTTTTAAGCAAAACTGAGATTTTCTTCAGAATTAGTTGAAAGGTATTTGATTGGAATGTCACAGAAACGAGTCATAAATCCTTTTATTTTTCCCCTTCCCTAAAGGTGATGGACTGCTTTGTACTGCTGGACAGCTGCAGTGACGTGTAGTAGTCCGTTGCTGTAAACATCCCCGACTGGAAGCTGTAGCAGCTCGAGCTTTCAGTCAGATGTTTGCTGCACCTGGCTATACCTGGACAGCACCAGGAGGAAAAGATGTCGTAAACCTGCGTGTGTAGATACATACCTAGTAGGTTCTATAGACACACTGAACTGCCTCCACGTGAGTTAACTTTGATTTTTATTAATATTGCTAGTATGATTGATTACAAGCTAATCTGTAACAGGATGGAGATGCCAAGGTATTGCCTATGTCACTCAGAACTGAATTCTCTGCTGCTTCATAGTATGAGCTACAGAACTATGGAATGTAACAGCAAGCAGTGTTTAATTTCTTGTACAAATGCACATAAAACTCACCTTATAAACTATTTTAATGCCATCTGTTACTAAACTGTAAAAAAAAAAAAAAAAGATTAAATATTGTTGAATACTTAGCAAATATTTTATTTGCTGTGCCTTGCTTTTTCTTTCTGAAATTCCGTGTTCTGCCTCTCCTATGAGTGGGTGGTGCTCTCATTGTTTGTAAGCTGGATGTTACCCAAGGCCAAAATAAAGGTTAAAAAAGATTGCACAGGATGTATTTTTGTAGTAAAACAATGCCAAATGCGTACAGTTGTTTGTGGTACAGTCAGCTTGCTTCGTACTACCATTAACAGATTATTTTTCACGTAAGAAACAGCTTTTGAAAGTACTTTTTCAGAGTTTTCTTCACTAATTCTCAACTTAAAGTAATCAGTTCTTTGAGAAGAGCTCTCAGCAAAACAACTTCAGTACTTTCCACTTTTCTCAGTGAGGGATCTAGGAAGCGTGTTCTGCAGATGTAATTTCCTGGACCTTTATTTGTAAAGGATGGGAGCAGAACAGCCTAAATGAGTGAATTCTGCTGCTGTTTGAGCAGTAAGCGTTCTTACATTACCTTAGCTTTCCAGTCTTTCACCTCTGAAAATTTTAGTTTCACATTCCTTGACATTCAAAAGGCAAATTTTATGTACAGTTTATTTGATACTGTGGTAATATAGATTATAAAGGTTAGCTAGATCTAACTTTACTGCAGGAATTCTGTAGAAGATTATATGCAAAGATACAGATACTTATCAGAAATTTTGTTTTTCTTTCTTAAAACTGAGGATTCCTTAGGCCTGGAAAAGATAGACTGCAAGCGTTGCAGAAGCAGTGATTCTCAAGCATGCCATGAATGGCCACCAGTGAACTCAGGACAGCCATTCTTCTGGGCAGGAGTGTGACTGTAAACACAGAGCTGCTGTGATGTGGGTCACCTGTCTGCTGGCACAGCAGTGTGTGGTGATGGAAGGTTCTGAATTTACTGATAGCACTGCTGCAATGATCTGTTTTCAGAGTAGTTCACACACAATACGATTTCTATTAAAAAACACTTTCTCTTAAATATGATGTTTGGCTTGTGTACATCTCCAAATTAGAAAGAGAAACACAAGCAGGATTTACAAATCCTTTTTCCATTTTAGAGGAGAACACACATGGTAGTCATTTTTTTCCAGATGTTCTTTGCTGTAAATGCTTGGCATTCCATAGTTTTACATGCTGCTTGGACTTGGAAGAAATGAAGCGTTGTCTGTTAACATTCTTCACTGAACGATCAAAGTAAACGTTATCTCGTAGTTAATCTTGTAGTCATTTTTGTTAGTGCTGTCTTTCCACATGCTAGATAAGAGTAGTCATGTGCAGTTCATCAGCTCAGTATTGTGGAATTTTATTTATGTGCTGGTGTTTAATACCCATACTCAAACACAGCCATTGTACTTCTTTACATGAAAGCCAGCTGAAGTGGTTTGTAATGATGGGAAATAAATAAACCCACACTGTATTTTTACATTGTTTTTGTTTGGGATTTTCTTGCTAAGAGTTTGAAAAGCCAGGGTCTTTACTTTCTGCATGTGAAATAGAAACTTCTGAACTTCTGAATGTATCTCAGACATTTCCCCTTGCAAATGAAGAGGGTGGAGTCTTTCCAGACATGTGTTTACACAATGTTTTAAGTTGAATCACTGAATTTTAGGAATGGAAGAGGCAGATTTGATGTGTCAGCCTAATCGTCAGCAAAGCTGATTACCTCATGTTATTAAAGTAATGGCTGCAACTATTGCTTGTGATAGAAGGAGGAGGCGTGAATCGATTTCTAATGTTTTATGATGCACTAACATCATGGTGGAGGCAGATACCTGAAGGAGGAGGTTGCTAGTCCAGAGGCTGGCAGTGGAGTTGTGAACGTGCTGCTAATTCTGGATGTCTGTCGCGCCCAGCACAAGTAGGAATGGGCGTGCAGACATTTGAAAGTAGGGTGGAATACCATGATCCCTGCTTGCTGAGCAAGTGGAATGCTTATGAGGATGCATGTTTACGGTCTGAATTAGTTGTCCGTGGTTTTCCTTTTAGTGGTTTTTATGGTCACTTAACAGCAGCACATCACACTCTTCAGTACCCTCAGGCTGGCCTGCATGAAGGTCTCCCCTTGTGAACTTGCAGCTGCATTCACTAGAAATGCTTGAGCTCATGTTTTTTTCTTCATATAAAGAACCAACTGTTAAGTGCTCAGAAGGCTTCCACCAGCCTTTGTGTATGAACAGATATCTGCATCTGTGGCTCCTTTTCCCCAGTAAATCTGCAAAGCACCTGCTCAGACAAGAGCTTTGAGAAGGCTGATGAAGTTTATAAAGCATTTTTTTTTCCTGGATTGCTAATGTTTTAGTTATTCAAGGCTCTAGATGCTAAGTAAGCCGCACATGTAAAATCTAAAATAAGTGTTGAAGCTTAATTGACAGTGTTCTGTTCTCTCACTGTTAAAATGACTCATCTTTCTGAGTAATAATCTGTCTGGAGAAAACTAAGAAGATTGAAACAGGGAAAGAATCTTGGAAGCAGTTTTAGAATGGGAGTTAGTTTAGGAAAACGTAGTGCAACTACAAGCAAATGCAGCAATAAAAGCTGTAAAATTGAGTGTATAAAGGAAACTGCTGAAATTTTTGGTACCACAGGAGCTGAATTTTTGCACAAACCGTTTGAGAAGGACATCCTTGAGGACTCTGTCCCAGCTTGTACTATCCTGTTGATGTCCCATGTGTATTTTGGTATTCAGTAGCAATTCTGATAATGATTTGCGTTTGAGGTTTCTAGAAGGCGCCTACTGTAAGCATCAAAAGTCTTGGCAGGTAAGTGCAACAGAAATATTGAACTCCATGGGCTGTGGGAATTGTTTTATTCTGTGTTTTACCCTCTTATCTCTATTGTATTAGAGACTGTACAAATACATTATCGTGTTCTGATACTTATAAGGTTAAATGTTAAGAAACAGTGCTCCAACTTCATGTCAGTAAGGTTTAATAACTGTTGCAAATGCCTTCTGAGTAGCATAAGCTGTAGCACACACAGTGTATTGAAATATGTCTGTGCCGATTCATTTTTGGATATCTTGAAAGCCAATGCTGTATTTATATTGTTAAGCTAACTTTTAGTTCCTGTAAACATCCTACACTCAGCTATAACAAGTGGTAGGGCTGGGGGGTGGATGTTTACTTCAACTGACTTGGAAAGGCAGCTTTCCTGAATGATCAAGTGACATTTTGGCAAGAACGGAATGCTGTATTTCAGTAGTATTCAAATAAACTTATTGTAATCTTCTTTCTGCTGTATTTCCATAAATGTCTTAATGGATGATTATTGTAAAGCAGTCTTTAACTGCTAAAATGTGTATCATTTTGATTGCAAATAAACTGTGATCCTGTATCTTTGTCTTGAAAAGTACATTCTGCTGTCCTCAGCTCACCTCAGGATACACTCTTGACAGGAAAATACCCAGAATCTACTACTGAACGTTCAATTTGCAGCAGCCATTTCTTATTTTTGATCAACTTCTTCAGTGTCAGAGGAAGAATGGATATGTTGGATTATGGTAAATAGAAATAATATGAAATATTTAAGTGGTAGAACAATTCTGTTAGGTTTGGTAGCTAGCAAAATAAGGAACGTCTTGCTTTGATTTGGAAAACTTGGATAGAAGAATGTGGAAGGAGAGGATCTTTAGTTTTCCATTTAACTCATTTTACATTATGACATATGTGATAGGATCCCGTTGCTACTAGTGGTGGATGTATTGTTAAATGAAATAGAGCTCCACCATTTTGAGAATAGGAAATACTAGATTTAACTATCCAAAAAAGAGCTCAAGAATGGTTTTGTTTAGGCAGAAGAATGAAGGAGATGGGATACACTGTTGGGAAGTATAACCTGCTTTCCTGAGGATCATCTTGAAAATGCATTTCCTTTAATATTAGGCTGTGACTCGTGATGTGTGATGTATTTCCTACATAAGGCAAACAGGTGAAAATTGCCAAGAGGATTTTTCTCTTTTAAGATGCAGAAGCATATTTTTGTTATATTTTTTTCTTGTATTTATGTTTTGCTGTGCTGCTTACTTTTGTTTCCAAGCTGAAGAAGTCTGTTTTAATCAGAAGTCCTGGGCAGATCTAAAAAAATATATGGTACTGTGATCAATTGTGTGCAAGAGAATGCATCAAAAGTTCTGTATTTGCACAGAATGTCATTGTGCGAGTAGTGCAGTATAACCACACACTACTGTGTATGAGCTTGTATGGTTTAAAAACTTTTTTTGTTGTTTATGAACCAATGTCGCCTGTTCAGTTGGTGCAGAGCTCTGAGTTTTCCAGTTGAGGTGAACCAAGGAGGTCTTAGGGATGTAAGTTGACTTCTTCAGAAGAGATCCTGTGACGAAGGGGAAGCTTACCTACAGGACAATCTGCATCTCTTTCTGTCCTATTAGTCCCATGGCATCAGTAACTTCGCTCCATTGCTAATGGAGATGCTTCTTTCCATCTGGCTGGCATGACAAGCAGCCGTGCTGATGTAGCCATGGCATAGTGCTGTAGGGTTCGACAGCAAGAAGGAATCCTCAAATCAACATTATCACCAATCATAAGGTGCAAAGACTCCTTTCAGCAGCACCTTTTGTCTGGAAATAAGAGCTATTGTGGAGGTAGCAAGTAAGCAGTGTGAGCAGACTGGGTGTGGGTGTGCAGGTGGGGTTTCGGTGGGTTTAAGTGCACTTGAGATGTAAAATTAATGTTACAAATAGGTACAAAACAGTAGTCTTTGTGGTTTTATTAGAGGAAAATCTTTCTGGTGTGAGTATTATAGGAGAAAAATGTTAAACGGTGAAATTGGTGGACGGCCTGTTCAAAGTTTAACATTTAATATATGCTTTTTGGAAGTATTTTGGATTTGCAGCAGTCTGAATTCTGTAGTGGTCTGGGAAGCAGCTGATGTGTAGCTGTTCCTTGGATAAATGCAAAAAGTCAGACTTCTAACCTAGAATACTTCTGAAGGTTCTGTGCTTAACACCACCAAACTTAAAACTTCTGAGGCATGCTCATTTTTCATCCATCGCGTCGGTGATTTTTGGACAGATAAGTCTCAGTCCCATGGCCCCAGTGATGGCATAAAGCAGGGTTGAGTAAATAGCTGGAAAAGGCCACAGTGTGTATGATTTATACCAGGGTCCGGAAGTTCTGCTTAGCTATGGTGGCAAAGGTAAGTTGTGTAGCATCAGTCAACAAATTTATCTCAAAGAACCCAGGCACTGTTAATGTATTTTTTGTTATTTGAAAACATGCATTTACTCTTGTATTTAATTCTTCCTGGTTTTGTTTTCCTGATGGTAAAGACCCAAACTTACTTCAATAAAAGTATGTTGATATCAATTTTTCTTGTCTGTTTTGTTCACTGAAGTTTTGCTTCTAGTAATTGTGTACTCCTAACCAGCTATGCCAATTCTGGCCAGCTTCGTTCATGTTTTAAAGCTTTTGTGTGTGTGTGTGAAGTTAATAAAAACTGCTTAATACTCCATGTGATCCTATAGTAGTTGAGTGTTAGCAGTGGGAGTCTTAACTCATGTGGGAGTCTGTTCAGACAGTCTGGGAATGCGTGCTGTCAGCCCAGTCGTGTATGTTTAAAGGAGGAGAGCCTGACCCAAGAAAGCAATGCATGGGCTCTGCATTCACCATGAAGGAAATGCAGTTCATGTCAGTTGGAATCGTTTGTTATCTGATAGCATCTCTTTCTTGAGAGAAATAATTTCCTGTAAACAATATGGCTTTATCTAAGGCATCTGCCAGTTTAATAATGTGAAACATTATTTTTCCCAACATTGCACAGGCCTTATCTCCCTGACAAAGAAAGGGAGGTGGCGACGATGAAAGATGCTTTGTGCACTGAACTCTGTTTACTTAAGGTTATGGAAAACTTGCTGGAAGTGTGTACTTTGAATGCATGACTTCGTGCAGTTTTTAAACCCATTTTCCCCAGTATTAATGACCTAGTAGAACTGATTTGTACCAGGTGGTATAAAATTGTTTTGGAGATGTCTCGCACTTAGAATCTAAGGAATATGTAACTGGTAAACCTCTCTTAACCTGCATTCCAGTTCAGAATTAACAGTGGAGATGGTATAGCTGAATGTGATTTCATGAAATAGGATGTTTTTGCACACTATGTGAGGTCTTTTTGTATTCTACTGAACTACACTTGAGCTGTTGTAGGTTGCTTCCTTACTCCTGCTTAGATTTGCTAAAGCCAATTCAAGAAAACAAAAATTATACAGATCTTCTTTACATGTGCAGCAGCGTTCTCCAGGAAATTACTTCCAGGCAGGAAGCCTGGGGAAGGAGCAGCTCTAAAATTTAGAGTTGAACTTTCCAAGAAGACTGCATGCAGAATAGCAGTTTGAACTGAAGGGACGCTGCACAGCTGCATTTGAGATTTTTTAGCCAGCTGCTCAACTCTTAGTAGCAGTCCTTAAATTATGGCTGTGGAGTAATAACAGAAGCACTGCTTTAGATGCTAAGTTCATGCAGGACTGCTTGCCATTGCACCTGTGTAAATAAACCATATAATTTAGAGGTTGTGATGGCTAATGTCATCTCTAATGCAAATTAACAAGATTTTAAAAGTATTTTGGGGAATGTTCTCTTTTTTTAGGAGTCAAATAGGTTGTTTATATCACATATCAGGAAGCGTTCAGAAGATGCTTAACTTCAGCTGACGTAACTTCCACATTTTCAATAACTGGACAAACTCCTGTTATCTGTAAGGGAATTATGCATAAATTGAGTTTACATACATAACTACCCTATGTATGCAAAGCTGCTGAAGCCACCTCAGGAGAATACTGGAGGTTAAACAGAGGGATGTGGGACAGCTTTCTTTGCCAGTTTCCACGGTACATAAGCACTGTTTATGGACAGTAAGCACAGGAAGGGGTTATTCTGTGAACAGTATTTGAACATGAAGAGCACATAGGTCCAGTAGTGCTTGTGAGGTTCTATATAATCATTTGATTCTTCTCTAGTGGACAGCTTCTTGCTGATGGTGCATCAGTCTGAGTTACACTGCAGAGCTGCCGCGGCCCAGGTTTGTTGTAAGAACGCCTTCATCTCTGAGGGGCTGCACAGCTTCAGGCTGCCCTGACGTAGATATGATATCCTTACTTCTGGAGATATTGGGTTATGAGTGTCAAAATTACAGAAGTGAATGGGGGTGAGTATATTCAAATGGTTTTCTGATTTTCGGGGATTATAAAGTAACTGGGTGCTTAAGTAGCTTTGAAAATAGCATTTCCAAAGTCAGCACGAAAACACTGTTTTTATGCTACTGGAACCTTCATCATTGGGTGGTAGTGTTCTGAGTTTTCTCAGAGATAGAAGAAAATATTAAGCAAAAAGAAGTATAGTAAGTACTGCTCCATCATTCCTGCTTTTAAACACGTAGGTGTACACTGTGCCACCATGCAGACTGGTAGGCTCTGTCTGCACGCTTCTTTTAAACTAAGTTATGAAAAAAAAAAGCCAAAAATGTCCCCCTCTTTCCCAACCCCCCAAGTAAATGCTCCATACCCAAATTTAGACCCTATAATTATTATTTAGTAAATCACAGCAACGTATACAAGCAGCCCGCCTGTGTAACATCATCTGTTCACTGCCACTGTTCAGAGCAAACTGCTGTTTGGAGTTGCTCCCAAACATCTGTTAGAAAAGAACTCGTTAACCTTAGGAGCCTTAATTAAAGTTTTGTGTCAAGTCTGATGAAGTTATTTTCACGTTTGTTTTTTGTTGTTTTTTTTTTTCATTGGGGTTAGGTGCTGCTCTGAGACAGCTGCTGTCACACTGAGCAGTACGTATGGACGCTGCCTCTTTAATGCCTCACTGTAAGCAGGGTGGGCTGAGGAGCTTTTCACCTGGTTATTTATATTCATCCTGCTCTGCAGGAACTCCAGCAGCAATGTGACATCTCCCACATACGCTTACATCTATGGCTCTGGCTTCCTCCTGCTGGAAAACAACGTGAAGTTTTGTGAGGTGTCAAGGTTAATTCTCTAGGTTATCACTTTTATTGCTGTTATTTCAATATGTTTTATATTTATCACGTGTAGTGTTACACGGATGTATACTAAATATATTATTATTTTTAGAAACTTAGCCTCAAAGTTAAGATGTTGTGTCATAAAGAATGTGTATACATGGCAGCTGTACAAATCAAGCTCCAGTTTGGATAATTCATAGAATCATAGAATGGGTTGAAAAGGACCACAGTGATCATCTGGTTTCAATCACCCTGCTATGTGCAGAGTCGCCAACCAGCAGACCAGGCTGCCCAGAGCCACATCCAGCCTGGCCTTAAATGCCTCCAGGGATGGGGCATCCACAACCTCCTTAGGCAACCTGTTCCAGTGCATCAAATTGCAGGATTCTGCAGACAAGAAGTGTCGTACTCCTTCAGCTGAAGGAACAGTAGGTCGTGGAGGGCCTGAATGTCTGTTCCTGGGTGGCAGTGGCGCGCAGAGGTTTGCGTGGTGCCAATCTCTGGCCTTTCACTGGTGGCTTTGGTGCTGAGTCTGTTACAGACGTGTCCTGTCTGCATAGAAATCATAAAGTATGTGAAGGTTCTGCTGGGTCCTCAGAAGGATTTCCTGCAGTCCATCAAGATGGGAAGGAACTTCTTCACAGTGAGGGTGATGGAGCACTGTAACAGGTTGCCCAGGGAGGCTGTGGGTTCTCCTTCTCTGGAGACATTCAAGACCCACCTGTGCAGTCTGCTATAGAGGGGGTCTGCTTTGTAGGGAGGCTGAACTAGTTGATCTCTGGAGGTCCTTTCCAGTCCCTACAATTCTGTGATTCTGTGCTTTGAAAATGATAAAGAGTACTGAGCTTCCCTGATTATTTTGTTTGTTTGTTTGAGCTTCTATAGAAAAGCAGGTAAGTGAGGTTGCACTATAATTGCAGACCCACAGAATATGTCAAGTTGGAAGGGACCGTGGATCACTGAGTCCGACCAAACTAATGTCTTCCGACACCTTGTTTCAGTGATAGCTCACATCTGTTCTTTGGATCTGTTGATTGTTTTCACTGCAGAATAACAGTACAGGTTGATGAATTACTCTTTATTCAGCAGTTGTGTCTGAAGGCCACGTTCTAATTCTGTTCATCTGGATGATCTCACTGATTCCTAAAATATCTCCGTTTATTTCTCATTAATGTTGTCGAGACCAGGAGCAGGCTTATATCAGAATGTAACTGGGGGAACTAAATACATGCAGATGTAACATCACGTGAAGCACATGCAGCGTGCACATAACTACTTAAGCAGGTTTAACTATAAAGATTTGCAAAATTCACAGCTAAAATATGTCAGGAATGACTAATTTATTAACATAGCTTCCCAGTACGAACATGAAAATTGAACTCTTATTTTTATTGGATGTTTCGGTAACTGTGATATAAAAATAAAACCCCCAAACCCTTGATGTCATGTACTAATGAAAGTAGATTGAGCAGATGGTTTATATGGACTGTACTCCACATATTATGCAACTGTACTGTTCTTTCAGGGAAAGATAAATGGGGCAGAAAGATATATAGCTACCTTTAAAGCCTAACTTTCATTTACTGCCAAAACAGAAAAAGTCCAGGAGTACACTCCTTAAATGGGAGACATATTCAGGTGTGTGAGTGACAAAACATACTGTTTTTTCTTCTTACCATCTAACCTGAGTAATTATCTCTTGGCAGCATTTGCATTAAAGGCTTGCTCAGTGTGTTGAATTTGTATGAGAAAAAAAAATAAATCATAGAATCATACAATGGTTTGGGTTGGAAGGGACCTCAAAGACCATCAAGTTCCAACCCCCTCTGCTGCAGGCAGGGTTGCCAACCACTAGACCAGGCTGCCCAAGGCCCCATCCCACCTGGCCAGGGATGGGACATCCACAGCCTCTCTGGGCAGCTTGTGCCAGCACCCCACCACTGTCAGTGAAAAACTTCCCCTGACATCTAATCTAAATCTTCCCTCCTTTGGTTTTACCATTCCCCCTTGTCATATCACTGTAAAAAGTTGATTTCCCTCCTGTTTATAATCTCTGGAAGGCTGCAATGAGGTGTCCCTGGATCTTCCTCCAGAATGAACAAATCCAGTTCCTTCAGCCTGTCTTCACAGGAGAGGTTCTCCATCCCTCTGATCATCTTTGTGGCCCTCCTCTGTAATGGATGCATAAAGTTTCTTATAATTCTAATACTTCTTAGTAATTAAAAAGTTATTAACAAAGGTACAGTTGTCTTAACCGTTGATCTTGATGGGTAAATGAAGTGGTATTGTATCATGCTTAAATTTATGTAAAATACAAACCTAAAGGTATACAGAGGCACACACTTTATAATAAAGTGCTTGTGATAAACAGAATGTAGGTAGTTTTTGTGTGTTTGTATATTGTATTTTCACATGTATGTGCTATGTAGGGAGGGAGTGTTGATCTGCCAGAGGGGAGAAAGGCACTACAGAGGGACCTGGATAGACTGGATCAATGGGCCAAGGCAAACTGTATGAGTTTCAACAGGCCAAGTGTCAGGTCCTGCATTTTGGTCACAGCAACCCCTGGCAACCCTACAGGCTTGGGGAGGAGTGGCTGGAAAGCTGCCTGATGGAAAGGGACCTTGGTGTACTGATGGACAGCCAGCTGAATATGAGCCAGCAATGTGCCCAGGTGGGCAAGAAGGCCAATGGCATCCTGGCTTGTATCAAGAATGGTGTGGTGAGCAGGACTAGGGAAGTCACCCTGCCCTGTACTCGGTACTGGTGAGGCCTCACCTCGAGTAATGTTTTCAGTTTTGGGCACCTCAGTACAGAAAGGACATGGAAGTGCTGAGCAGGTCCAAAGAAGGGCAACAAGGCTTATGAAGGGCTTGGAGAATATGGCCTATGAGGAGAGACTGAAGGAACTGGGGCTGTTTAGTCTGGGGAAAAGGAGGCTGAGGGGAAACCTTACTGTTCTCTTCCAATATCTGAAAGGTGCTTACAGTGAGAGCAGGGCTGGTCTGTTCTCACTGGTAACAGGATGAGGGGAAACGGCCTCAAGTTGTGCCAGGGTAAGTTTAGGTTGGATATCAGAAAACGCTTCTTTACTGAAAGGGTTGTTAAGCACTGGAATAGGCTCCTCAGGGAGGTGGTTGAGTCCCCATCCCTGGATGTGTTTAAAAACCGTCTGGATGTGGTGCTCAGGGACATGATTTAGTGGAGGGCTGTTAGAGTTAGGGTAGGATGGTTAGCTTGTGCTTGGACTCAACCTGAGCGATTCTATGATTCTGAGTAACTAGAGGACTTAAAAACATTGATGTGTGTAGATGTGATGTTTCCTGCTTTCCTAAGAAGAAACTAAAGAACTTAATGATGTGTTAATCTTGAAGAAAGTTGATGGGAATTAAGTTTAGAGCAGCAGCCTCTGGAGTAACCAAATCAAAATCCTACATGTTGTCTATGAACTGCTGTAGCTGGTAGACTGGGTATCTCCTGGTTGTTATTTCTACTGTACAGTTAATGCATCAACCCCAGCATGGTTGGTGCTGCTTTTATCCTTGCTCTGCTATCCTATAAGTAGCTCTCTCTTCAGTGAGAGCTGTGGCAACTTTCCCAGTAGGGAAATGATAACAAAGACATCTGTCTGCTACACCTGTCTTTGTGCCTTTTCAACACTGCTGCCTCTTGGTATTTAGAATGTGCTTTCCTGCACAATTAATCTACTTTTCTATTTGACACCTATGCATGTATTTGATATTTCCTTGGATTACAGTAAAGGTGAAGAGAATGAAATCATGGTACTGTTTGCATATTGCATTGTGGGTTTTTTTGTTCATTTTCACAAATATAAATAATCTTTCATTTTGATAGCATTGTATTTTGAAAAGCTTCTAGCAAAGTTTGTTCTCATGCATGCATTTCCATTCCAGTCCAGCTGTGGTGATTATTTCACACTGTTTGGCTGGGCTAGAGCTATTTCTTCACAGAGCCTCGTGTGATGCTGTGTTTTGGATCTCTGATGAAAAGAACGGTGATGGCACGCTGACATCTCAGCTGTTGCAGAGCAGTGCTGCACAGAGCTGAGGGTGTTTCAGCTCCTTATGCTGCTCTGCCAGCGAGGGGCTGGGGTGCACAAGGAGCTGGGAGGGGACAGAACCAGGGCCCAAACTGTCCAAAGGGATTTTCCATACCATATGGCATCATGCTCAGCATTAAAAGCTGGGAGAAAGAAGGAGGAAGGAGGGGACATTCAAAGTGATGGTGTTTGTCTTCCCAAGTAACCATTTTGTGTGATGAGCCCTGCTTTCCTGGAAGTGGCTGAACATCTGCCTGCTGATGGGAAGTACTGAATGTATTCCTTTTGATTTCCTTTTGCACAAAGCTTTTGGTTTACCCATAAACTGTCCTGACCTCAACCCATGAGTTCTCACACTTCTGATCTTTTCTGTTCTCTCCATTCCACCTGGGGAGAGAGTAAGTGAGCGGCCATGTTGTACTGAGCTGCCTGTGGGGTTAAACCAGCTACTTCTTCTCAACACTCATTTTTAAGTACCATTTCTTGTCTCACAGGAGCCTACATGAGAAAACAAGTCCCAAACAAGAAGTCTGTAGAAGAGCAAGGAAAGGCAGCATTTAAATCTGCAGCGTTTCAGCTGTGCTGCTGTCTCCAGACAGTCTGACATCACCTAGCAAGAGAAAAACATGCTGTACAGCTGTAATAGGATTAAGCAGTGTAAACCTACAAGCAGAAATGTGATTAATATAGCGTGTTTCAAAGTCCTGCAGTGATTATATTGCTATACTGAGAAAATGACAGTCTGATCATTAGAAATATTTTCAGTGCCCAGGTGTCTGTTCTGAAGTTATTTATAATTGTTGCCTTTCTCTCAGCCTACATGAGGTAATTTTTACATTAACTGTGCAGCACAATCAGTATCAGTAGATTATACAGTCCTGAGATGGCAAGAATTATGATAAGCCTCATGCTAAGCTCTGGAGAGATTTGCACATGTGTAGTTTGTGCTGCCCCATTTTTATTAGCATTTTCATTATACAGCTGTTACTGAAAGCACAAAGTTAATGTCCTGGAACAAGAAAAGGGCAATGATGCGGTCGTAAACACAGAACTCCACATCAAACCTAACAAGAAAAAAAAAACCAAGCACATCGAGTTACTCCAGATTCTGTGGGGAAAAAATGAGACCTTTACAGAAAAACAACAACTTTTCTTTGTTAAGCACAGAACTACCTGCAAAACAACCTCAGATAACTTCCAAGCATTAGCCTCTTTGCAGTTCTCAAGCTGAGCTTCTAGAAGTGCACAGCATCAGCTGGAATTGTTTCCTCATAGTGGTCAATGGTAAAATACTTCAAGAATAAAGTGAGTCCGGAGTATCTTTACAATTCTCTCTTAAACTGCTGTAGTGGAAGAGTTGTGTGAGCCACATGGATGATCAAAGTGATGGGACAGGGATAGAGGGCAGTAATATTTGCAACAGAGTGAAGGTTAATGAGTTATGCTTTTTAAACACTTTTGCAGGAATCCATCTTTACATTTTAAAAAGAAGTCTAAGTGTAAATTATATGCCTTAAATAGTCTAATTTAGATTTATGTCCACATATCCTTCGCATCCTCTCCAAAAATCTGTCTTAAAGAGACGCCGTTCAATACCTTCACAGCTGTAAATCCGGGCAGAAGTGTCCATCGATTCATAGAATCACAGAATGGCCTGGGTTGAAAAGGACCACAATGATCATCTCGTTTCAACCCCCTGCTATGTGCAGGGTCGCCAATCACTAGACCAGGCTGCCCAGAGCCACATGCAGCCTGGCCTTGAATGCCTCCAGGGATGGGGCATCCACAGCCTCCTTGGGCAACCTGTTCCAGTGTGTCACCACCCTCTACGTGAAAAACTTCTCCCTAATATCTAACCTAAACCTCCCCTGTCTCAGCTGAAGACCATTCCCCCTTTTCCTGTCACTATCCACCCACATCCCATAATGGAAGACCAGTTTACAAACCCTGGAAGGACTACTTAATTCTAACTAAACATGTTGTTTTTTTTTAATGAATCCGTAACTTTAAAATACAAAAATAAGCTGGAACCAGGAACTGCTTAATTTGTTTGAAGGCATTAAAAATAGTAAACTGAGAAGCTGACAGTGAAAGATAAATCCCCAAATGCTGTTTTAATAAATAATTTACCTTGAAATAATTTTGAGAAGATGAGGTGTTTGATGATTAAATGAATAATACTGAATTATAAAAAAAAAAAGCAAAGCTCTATTTTCTGCATTAAGGACAAGGAATCTCCTAAAGAAGTGTAAGACTGGGAGGTGCACAAGTGTGGGGAGGGGCTATTCAGTAATTGTAACACACCATCCACTGGCTCACTGTGTTATCATACACTGTTGGTCACTGTAAGCGTTCAGCAAATGGTGACGAATGTCAGTGGGTGCCACTGTTATCCCCACGGAGGAATTCAGTGACACGCTTTTGCTTCGTGTGCACTTCTGTGTCAGATGCCATTTTGTCAGACTCCATTTGTCTCATGGCAACAAAACGTAATGGAATATTAGTGGGAAGGTTTTTTTAACATTATTTATTTTATTAATTTCAACTTGTTATTGTTTTTACAACTTTACTTCTGTAGGGCCACTCTATTGAACAGCTAAGCAAGGTATGCTCTGATTTCACACCTGTGAAATAACACTTTTTCAATAAGGTTAGCTTTCCATTTCCTGTTGATAAAGCATAGCCACAAAACTGGGAAAAGGAATCAACATCTGCTCTGTGGCCTCTATAAGGGGCAACCATGCTCTCTTCATCAATTCCAGCTCCAGAAACGGGCAGAACTCTATGCAATACTGAATTCCCTCTGCATGTGAACTTTGCTCCAGTGCTCTGTGGGTTTGGGGCTTTTTTCACCACTTTTTTAAGAGATTTTGCTAAAAGGAAATCAACTGATGTTGGCTAGAGACAGTTGTTAGGAGACTTCTTAGTGAACTGAAGGAAGGATCTGGCAGTGATATTTGATGAACATTACTGCATGCAGGAATTAACTTGGGAGGCTAGAGGAAAGTTGGGACAGGAGAGCAGAAAATACATGGAAGAAGCTTCCGGTGAAAATAAGAAAGACAGCTGTGAAAGAAACTGGGACTGAGAGAAGAAAGACAGTAAAAGAGATCAGACAAGGAGATAAGCTGGTGGGCCTGAGCAAGTAGAGAGTGGATCTGTGTTCAGTAAATAAGGGAAGCAGGACAGAGGGAGATGAATCAACAGAGCAGGATCAGATTTCCTCATCAGGTGAGACCATGCTGTGTCACAGAACATGGCTTAGGATTCACAAACACCAATGTTCCCATCTTCAGAAGATATCAGAGAAAATTATTTGTGTCTTGACGTTTTTGGCATCTTGACATTTTTTCACTCCATCTACAAACGATGCTCCTTATCCTGTTAGCTCAACCAGCTGTTGTGTGTGGTGAACTCAGGCCACTGATGAATTATGTGGATTTTAATACGACAGTACGGAGAGGAAATTGTGGAAGAACTTGCGGGTATTCTTGCTTAGGCTGTGGAAATTGTAACTCAGAGTTACTAACGCTTTGCTTTGACCTGGCTCTGCGACTTGCCGAGTACCCAGCAGGGCCCTTCTTGTTCTCTGCTGACCTCTGACAGAGCTCCCAGAATATTTTGACTAGGCCAGACACAAAAGCTCAGAGATTCCAGTGTTTTTTGCTGTTGTTGTTTTCTAATCTTTTTTTGGTAAGGAACAAAGCCTTATTAACATGGCCTTTTACCTAGACCTGCGATTGTGCAAAGCAGAACTGGATAAAATAACCATGTAAGAAGGAACAAACCATGTGTGGATTGATGCTCACACAGTGGATCTAACTAAGTGAAAGATCTGGGACAAGCACTTTTCTTGGCAGGAGAATCCAGCCTTCTTGCTGTAGTGAGGCTCAGTGACTCAAGGACCACGGAATGTTCTTTCAATGCCAAGGTAAGGACAAATATTACTCACGTCCTAAAAAGAGCACAACCCCTTCCTTTCAGGGGAGGTGAGTGTCTGAGCATGCATGTGCTTTGATCGTTATTGCTCCAAGCAGAAAACATTCTCCAGAAGCTGACAGATACAGTGAGAAGCAGAGATGTCAGCAGGGACAAAAAGGGCACTCAAAGCAAGAGTCCGGGAGGGGAAAAGTGGGAATCAAGGTGGGTAAAGACAAAGGTATAATCCTAAATGTTTCTTGTGATCGCGTCAAAACAATCATTTATAATTCTGCTGTAGTGTTGCTCTGTCATTCAGTTCAGAGATGAATTAGCAGAGGTCTGTGACCATAGCCTGGGGAGGGTCTTGTCCTTCTCTGCTACCTTATATTTAAGACTAGCATGTAAATACAAAAACACATGTTTTGTAACAGCTCTTTAATGCAAATCTTTCAACAGAAAGATTAGTGAAGCCAGTACTGGTGGCATACAGCTTCTCACTCACAGCCTTTCTGCTAGGGCCTAGGACTCAATCTGGCTCTGGCTAAGCCCTTCTTTGTCCTTTTACATTTGCATCTGTACCAGCTAATGTACTGCAGTGTGGTACTGTTAAACACAATGAGACACAAAAATGACTGCTTGACACGAAAACAATTTCATTTTCTCACACTTATCCTCTCACATTCACAAGCACCAGGAAATTCAGGTAGTTTGGCCAGAGCTACTTGTGATGACCTGGAGGACATGTCCCTGCAATGTGCTGTTCTGAGTGTGCTGTGTTTGCCTGATGGGCATACTTGGTGATTGGATGTGTCTTTCATGTTAAGAATTTGGCACTAATTTACATCTTATGTGCCCCTAAGCCATAAGACAACAGTGCTGATGTACTCTCATGTCTTCTCTGGGGGCTGTCTGCCCTTTGCTTTCTCTGGGTGCCTCGAGGAGCTGCGTGTAGATGTGCTGTGGTATCAGTGACTGCTGAGTGATAGTGGCAGCACACACCATTCTTCAGATTCTCCTGCCAACACAAACTTCCATCAGCACTGATATTAGTGTTTCTATTACAAATAATTGCACTCCCACCTCTCATAAACCTTTGACTGCTGTTGGCCTACCACATTTCCCATATATTCCAGTGATTTAAGTAGCAGGAGCTCTATTTCCTTTTGGTTAGAGAGTTGTTCTTTCTGTTTTGGTATACAATCTAAGGGCATTTTGTGTTGATGATAGGTAATGGATTTTTATTTTGAGGCCAGAAGACTCCTACAAGAATGACAGAATCATTAAGGTTGGAAAAGACCTTAAGATCATCAAATCCAACCATCAGCCCATCACCACCATGCCCACTAAACCACGTCTCCCAGTGACACATCTCCATGTTTCCTGAACACCTCCAGGGATGGTGACCCCACCACCTCGCCAGGAAGCCTGTCCCAATGAACAGCCATTCTTTCAGAGGAGAAATCCATCCAAATACCCAACCTGAGCCTTCCCTGGTACAACTTGAGGCCATCACCTTTTGCCCTATCGCTCTTACCTGGGAAAACAGGCCAACTCCCATCTCACCACAACTTCCTCTCAGAGAGTTGTAGAGGGTGATAAGGTTTTCCTTGACTGTCCTCTTCTCCAGGCTAAACAACCCCAGTTCCCTCAGACACTCCTCATAAGGCTTGTGCTTCAGACCCTTCACAGCTTCCCTGCCCTTCTCTGGACAGGCTCCAGGGCCTCAATGTCTCTAATGCAGCAAGCAGCCCAAAACTGAACACAGCACTTGAGGTGAGACCTCACAGGAGCTTACAGAGCGACGATCACCTCCCTGCTCCTGCTGGCTGCATTATTTCTGATGTTTTATTCTATTAAGAAGAAATTAATTTTATATCCATTTCAGGATGCCATTGGCTTTCTTGGCCCCCTTGGCACACTGCAGGCTGTGTTCAGCCAGCTGACAATGCGCAGCTTTTCAGCCACTCTGCCCCAAGTCTGCAGTGATGCATGGGGTTGTAGTGACCAAATTGCAGGACCTGGCACTTGGTCCTGTTAAAGCTCGTGCAACTGACCTCACTCCATCGATGTAGCCTAAAGTATGGGATCAAATTGTGAAGCTGGTTGTTAGGATAAAAGCCTTAATTCTTTCAGTATTTAGTATCCAAAAAAATGAAATAAAATTGCAGTCGTTGGCCCCATCATTTTTTGAGACATGGCAGTAGAAGAGAGACTGCAACCACAAAGATAACATGAGCACTAAAGTTGATTGCAGCCTATCAATACCTGAAGGGAACCTACACCCAGGAGGGGAGTAAACTCTTCAAAAGGGCTGACAACAGCAGGACTAGGGGAAATGGATCCAAGTTGAAGGAGGGAAGATTTAGGTTGGATGTTAGGGGGAAGTTCTTTACTAGGAGAGTGGTTAGGCCCTGGAACGGGCTGCCCAGGGAGGTTGTGGATGCCCCGTCCTTGGACATGTTTAAGGCCAGGTTGGAGGGGTCCTGGGCAACCTGATCTGAATGTGTATGTTTGGTGGCCCTGCTAGGCAGGGGGGTTGGAACTACATGATCCTTGAGGTCCCTTCCAACCTGGGTGATTCTGTGATTCTGTGATTCTGTGACTGCAGCTCACAGGACAGTGCATGCTCTCCTGTTATCCCAGTGAGGGCACAGGTGGCTCAGCCCAGCTGGTGTACAACTGCGTTACAGGCTCCGCAGGCAGTGTTTAGAACTGTGGATCATTCCATAGCCGTTTTCAAAGTCTAAGGAATATATAGGTCTAAGGAATATATAGGTTCTGTGGTCTCCTGACTGTGGCTTAATTTTACTTTTTATGGCGGCTTATAAAATGCGATTCTTAACAATTATTTTTAAGAGACATATCTCTTTTAGTACGTATGCATTCTTTGTCTTACAACGGGTCTTAGGAACCGAGGTCAGTATGAACTCCTTTTAGGGTGTCGGGGCACAGTGACACTAATGGCAGCCCGGGCGGAGGGCACGGAGGGCACGGACAGCCGGACTGCCAGGCAAAGCCGAGTACTCCGCAGGAGAGCCGGAAACCCGCGCGAGTGCGGAGGGCGGGGGGAAGGGAGGAGAGCGAGCTGCGCATGCGCTGCCCTACGGCCGCCATTCAGCTGTTGGTCGGCACGCGACCCCCCGCCCTCGCGCGCACCGTATGACGTTGCTGAGGAAGAAGCTGCCGTGTCGGAGGCGGCAGATTCGCCATAATCCGCCGCTTGGCCTATCTCACCCCCCACCGTCTCCATCGATCAAAACATAGATATATTTTTATAAGGAGGAGCGGCACGGCACATGTGAAGCCCAGCTGGTGCGAAAGTGCTCTTTTCTATGTTTTTTTTTTCTTTCTGTTGTTTGTTTGTTGTTGACAAGGCCGCCGCGCTTCGCTTCCAGCCAGCTCTCCCGCTGCCCCTCAGCCCCAAC
The DNA here is from genome assembly GCF_019238085.1 of Lagopus leucura. Classification (NCBI taxonomy): domain Eukaryota; kingdom Metazoa; phylum Chordata; class Aves; order Galliformes; family Phasianidae; genus Lagopus; species Lagopus leucura. Next base: position 84,348,258 of record NW_024962263.1, on the reverse strand, counting down.
CCCGCCGCGGTTATGGAGGCTGTGGCTGCAGGTGAGCGGCGCCGAGCCGGGGAGGGCGGCGGAGCGCGCGCGGAGCAGTTAGCGCTGAGGCAGGGGAGAAGTAGTTCCGGCCAGCGTGCTGCGTCATCGCCATCCGCGCGCGAAGTAGTTCCCTCAGCAGGAGCGGCCGTTGTTGAGCGCTCAGTACGGCGGGGGTGGCGGGAGGAGGGAGGAGGGGCGTCGTGTCCCGCTGGGCTGCGCGGCATGCGGTGCCTGCAGCGGGAGTGAGAGCGGCCGCGGTGCCGGGCTAGCGGTGTCCGCCTTGTTGCGTGAATGGTTAAAACCGGGAGCTTCTGCTGCGCTGTCAGCCCAGCCCCTTGTGTGCCGTATTTTCGCCTGGCTTTCATGGCGATTAACATGAAAATAAAATTACGCAGACGGGACTGCCCTGATAATGTGTACGTGCTGTTTCACAGCGCCTTGTTTCTTGTAGTACGAGCTGGTGACGTTGCAATGATTTAACATCGTATTCCTCTACACTGAAGTGTGGCTCTTGGTTATCATTCACTGAGATGATTCCCAGACCTCCCCTCCCATTCAGGAGGAAAGAGGTACTGTCACAAATCCATGGGGCTGGATAGGATCCACTCAGGAGTGCTGATGATTGTGGAGCTGCTTTCCACTGTCTGTCAGCGCTCCTGGTCAGCCAGAGAGGGCTTAGAGGACTGGAGACTTGCTAATGTGAGAGCTGTCTACAAGAAGGGTCATAAGGATGATCTAGGGAACTTCAGACCTGTCAGCCTGACCTCAGTGCCGGAGAGGTTATGGAACAGATTGTCTTGACTGTGACAATGCAGCTGGTGTGGGACAACCAGAGGATCAGGCCCAGCCAGCACAAGTTCATGAAAGGCAGATCCTGCTTGACCGACCTGAAATCCTTCTATGACCAGGTGGCCTGCCTAGAATGAGGGAAAGGCTGTGGGTGTAGTCCACCTACACTTTAGTAAAGCCTTTGAATCTGTTTCCCACTATATTCTCCTGGAGAAGCTGGCAGCCCATGGCTTAGACAGGTACACCCTGATGGGTAAAGAACTGGCTGGATGGCCAGGCCCAGAAAGTGGCAGTGACTGGAGTTAAATCCAGCTGGTGACAGGTCATGAATGCTGTTCCTCAGAGGTCAGTATTGGGCCCATCCTGTTTAATATCTTCATTGACAATCTGGACAAAGGGATTGAGTCACCAACATTAAATTTGCAGATTAAATCAAGTTGGGAGGAAGTGTCAGTCTGCTTGAGGAAAGGAGGGACCTGTATAAGTTGGATTGATGATCTGAGGCCACTCATGTAAGCTTTAACAAGACCAAGTCTCAGGTCCCTTGCTTTGGTCACACAGACTTGGGGCTGACTGGCTGAAAAGCTGTGCAGAGGTGAAGTATCTGAGGGTGTTGTCAGCTGGCTGAACAAAGCATGCAGTGTGCCAAGGAGGCCAAGAAGGCCAATGGCATCCTGACTTGTGGCAGAAATAGTGCAGCCAGCAGGAGCGGGGAGGTGATGGTCCCTCTGTACTCAGCTCCTGTGAGGTCTCACCTCAAGTGCTATGTTCAGTTTTGGAGTGTCTGAGGGAACTGGGGTGGCTTAGTCTGGAGAAGAGGACAGTCAAGGAAAACGTTATTACCCTCTACAACTCTCTGAGAGGAAGTTGTGGTGAGATGGGAGTTGGCCTGTTTTCCCAGGTAAGAGCGATAGGGCAAAAGGTAATGGCCTCAAGTAGTGCCAGGGAAGGCTCAGGTTGGGTATTTGGATGGATTTCTCCTCTGAAAGAATGGCTGTTCATTGGAACAGGCTTCCTGGGGAGGTGGTGGGGTCACCGTCCCTGGAGGTGTTCAAGAAACATGGAGATGTGTCACTGGGAGACATGGTTTAGTGGGCATGGTGGTGATGGGCTGATGGTTGGATTTGATGATCTTAAGGTCTTTTCCAACCTTAATGATTCTATCAGGTGTGCTCCAGACGTCAGGTTCAGAGCCTTGCAGCCAGAGCCACCCGTATGATTTTGTTACGTCTGGTGCTGCAGCTTAAGGATTTTTGTGGTGACTGCTGTAGTGTTGCATTTATCCACATGAGGGCGATGTTACAACACTGAAAAGGCGAAGTCTTCATGTGAGCGTAGGAACCTCTGCTTTTTTAATGATGGAGAAGCTTTTTTTTTTTTTTTCTTTCCTTTTGATAAATTGATTATTGTCAAGTTCTGCTGTAAAGCTAATTTCCTTACTTTGTCAGGCTTTTCATTTAAAACCATTTGTAGAGAAGGCTTTTTTTGTTGGCCTGAACTAGTTATTAGCACACCAATTTTAATCCAGTTCCAAAGTTCGTGTATTCATTAAAGTATGCAGGCAGTATCTTTTGAAGAACTTCTACAAGTGCTTCTGTAAAGTTACATCAATCTAGTGTGAGTAAGAGGAAAAAAGACAGACTTATCTGTCTTCCTTAGCTAAGCACCAATATTCTTAAGCACCAATTAATTAAGCAACAGAGGTCAGCTTTCTTTTGCCAATGGACTGCAAATCCCGTGCCTTTGGTACTGTGAGAGTGGAAGGATGCGCTTCAGATAGAGGAGGGAGATGAAGGCCTGGTGCCTTTTCCTTCCTGGGCTGGCTTAATCACATGGCATGATGCAGGTTCTGCTTTCTGGTGATGAGTTAGACAACTCCAAAGCAAGTCCATGCACTGTGGAATACTTAGTATTTGTGAATTTTCAAAGGTACTGTCTTCTGTTGATGAAAGAATAAAAGATTTGAATGCTGTAGCAACAGCATTACACAATTTGAATTGTGTTAAGGGCTGCATTTGTGTGGTGTCCTATCACTATCCGCCTTCCAGTGTGATGCTTTTAAGTATTCTTCATGCTGCTTTCAAGATTTAACTTTTTAGAATGCTTTTTGTTGCTTGTTTTTCTTTTATTAAAGATGCTTTTAATCTTCATGTAGTTCACATCGCTAAACACAAGCATTTGGCTTTTTGTCACTTCTGTAAAGGATTTTTGAGTAGTACTTGAGTCATTATTGCAGAACAAGTCTCAAGTAGGGTCCCATCGAATGTGGTCCTGTTTTACTTCTGATAATGTCAAGAACTGCTCTCTCATTATTTCTCTGATTATATGCTGGGTGAAGTAGGCGCTGATGGTGTCCAAACATTTAATGTTGTCATTGTGTTCTGACCTGACATTTAAGCAGTTTGCATAAGGGTAATTGAAACCTAAATTGTGTTGTTGTTTGTGTCTCTGTAACATCTCCTTCAGTGTCAGTCGTTCTTACTCTTGTGCTCAGGCTGTTGCTGACATGTCCCAATGCTCCTCTGTGTACAGGGTGAGTGTTTCAGTCTTCTGAGATTCTGCTGCTTTTTGGCAAAGTCTCATAATCGGATTTGGCCCTAAGCTTCCCCTAACAGGCAGCACTGCCTCACAAATTGTGCATCCTGCTTTGTTTCCTCTCTGCTTCATATTTTGCATTATCCCACTGGTGTTAGAACAGTATTTTTCAGAACCTTGTTTGGATGCCTATCAGTCAACGGCCTTTTTATGGCTCAGCATTCTGGTTCTGACACCTTATTAGGCTCGTTGAGTTATTGTAGTAGCGTGCAGGTTATTTTTTGAGGCAGCTACAAAGAAATGAGAAACAAGAAGAGTGGTTCGTCTCAACTCTGTGCTCTTTGTTGTCTCCCGTTGTTTCTGTCTCACCTTTCATTTGAAAACAGTCTTTATGATTTATCACTTCAGGGTGAGTCACGTTGATCTGCGTGGTGTGTCACACCTGCCACGCACCCTTAACATCTTCAGCTCAAAAACTTTTCCATAACCCCCTACGTTTTGATTGAGCCCATTGGAGCCCGTCACTTCTTGGTGTTTTATCCTTGACTTGTCGCGTTCCCTTAGGCATAGATGGAGCTATCAGCACAGCTCACAGCAGTTGTGTTCTAAACGGTTGACAGCACCAACTTAAGTTGTGCCTTTTTACCCAGGTTTTGTTTTCTCTGTTATAATATATTCGCTTTGTATCATTTGTAGATGAAGCTTGTTTCTTACCTAGAAACTCCAACACACTCATTGTAATTTACTCCGAAACCCTGCTCCTCTCTGTAGCATCTGGGAAACTCATAGAAGTGTTTAACCCAGGAAAGTAAGCTTGAGGTCTTTTTTAAAAAAGATACTGAATGGATATCATTAGGTTTTATTTAAAATAGTATTAATTGGAATCGATTTTAGTGTGATTTAATTTTTTCCAAGAATGTCAGCATTTCCACAACTTTTTCTCTTAGGCCAAAATGAGAAACGTTTGCGGTGTTTACCAGTCAGTTCCAGGGGCAGTTAGCAGCTCAGTTCAACTAACATTAGTCCAGTTAGCAGCCATGGGCTGGGACGGGGATGATGAGGTGCTCCTTCTGTTTACACTGCCCGTGTCCTACCGCGTTGTCTCAGTGGTCACCCTGTGCAGGCGAACTCAAAACGAACCGTTGCTGACACGATTCACATTCAGGTGAAAGAAGCCCTGCAGTAGCGTTCTGTTCTCTCTCGGCCTGCTGCTTCTGCTGCAGTTATTTCCTTAGTTCTGAACATAGGTGCTGTTGGGCTGAGCTGCTGTGAGCCGTTGGCAGAGGGAGTTATTGGGATGCTGCTGCTCTCGTGTTAGCAAGTGATGGGAGATTGATTTATGTATTCCTAATGAGTACGATGCTTTTGGCTTCAGATATGCTCTATTTCACCCCGTGGTTTTCGATGAATCAAAACATTGAAAACAGCAGGATACAGATTCATTGATTTTTTTTTTTTTATTTTTTTCAACTCTATCAAATGAAGAGAAATAAAATTATTGTATACCAATGCCTTTATTAAAATGATAACTAAAATGCTATAAGGTGAAGGAAGAGGTCTAGAGAATAAATTTGTGGCAAAACACAGCTTTTTTTGAGGCTAAAATGTATGTAATCAAAACTTAGGTTCATTGAGAGATTCTTTTTTAGGATAGAAAAATGCAGCTGACAGTTATTTACATTTTACTGAAATGATGAAGTAGTAGGGATCACTTGCAGATATTTAGGGTGTGCACTCATGCATTTCAGACTGTTTTTTTTTTCTTTTTGAAACAGAATAAAGTAGATTTTGGTTTTAAAAAGTGCCATTTCAGTGAAGCAGTAATAATCAGAGATACATCCTAATGTGTTTTGAAGAATTTTTCATTTCTGAAATAGTTCTGGAAAATGGGGAAAAAAATCCCTAACATGAACAGACAAATCAGACCTGAAGGCTGGGAGAAATGCTGTTAATGTATTTGACTTTAGGGTGGAATATTGTAACTCCTTGTAACATAGAAGCTGATTCCTCTGTGTGTCGTTCAAACTGATTTTCTTACTGAGAAGTAATTCTGCCTGTCAGACACAAATTATTGCCTTTTTGTATGTTGCTCTTCTGTGAACTATTATTTCATAGAATCACAGAATGGCCTGGGTTGAAAAGGACCTCAATGATCATCTCGTTTCAACCCCCTGCTATGTGCAGGTCGCCAACCACCAGACCAGGCTGCCCAGAGCCACATCCAGCCTGGCCTTGAATGCCTCCAAGGATGGGGCATCCACAGCCTCCTTGGGCAACCTGTTCCAGTGTGTCACCACCCTCTGTGTGAAAAACGTCCTCCTAATATCTAACCTAAACCTCCCATCTCAGTTTACAAGATTTGAATGTTTCTACCTAAAGGAAAAGTCTTGTTTATTTGTTCTTGAACACTGTAAGAATGAACACGTGCTCAGCTTTTGTGTAGGAAGAGTTCTTTACTGACCACAGTACATTTATTGGCAGAACTGTGCCCACCTTCTGGTATGATAGGTACTATTATTTTTATTGCATTTGAAACTTGAACAAAAACTCTTGTATTTTCTCAGTAATTCCCATGTTAGTGTATAATTATGTTGTTTCATGTTATAATGAATATTTAACTCATTTGAATAAAGACAGCTTGTGGCTAGTAGTGCTGCGATTGAGTGCTTGCAGGTTTGAAGAAGGACAAGACAGTGAGCAGGTCAGGTACTGAAATAGCACAACCATCTGTTTTTGATAAGCTTGTTGGGCTGTGATTAGTGCAGTGCTTTGCTGGTAGATGAAGCTACAGTTGGCTTCTGATTTTATTGTACCATTTGCGTTAGGTAATTGCAGGCATTTCTATGCTATTAGGTATATTTTTTTGTTTTTACAGTAGTAAGAAATTGTTTTAGGGACATTTGGAAATTATTGCTGAGTTTTAAGCAGGCTGTTATCCCTGGGTATAATCTTGTCATCCAGTAGTTGAAGGGAACTTATAAACAGGAGGGGGAATGACTGTTTACAAGGGTGGATATTGATAGGACAAGGGGGAATGGTTTTAAACTGCTGTTGCCTTGCACACACACTCTGTTCTCCCCTCTCTGCTGCTCCTGGATCACATGTCAGTCCCATCCCAGTGTCTGGAGCCAACAAGCCTCACCACTCTATATTGGCAGGCACCATGGCCTGGAACATCCAGCCCCAGTCTGATTGCAGGCACTGCACCAGATCCATTTTTGCTGGTCCCTCCAGTAGCTGGCACTTGAATATGAGGAGCAGACAGTGGGATTACATAGAAAGATTATTGTGTTGGGATTTAATGAGAAATAGGACAGACTGCAGTGGTCAGGCACAGGGTATGGTCAGTTCCTTATTTACCATTTTCCATTCCTCCTCAAACTCCTTCCTCTACAAATTCCTTCATCTGTTTTACATTGTCCCACAGCCCCTCTCAAATCTTGTTTCTCCTTTTCCTTTCTTACGAAGTCCAGGTAGGTTTCTCCAAATCTGTGCCTGCTTTTTCTTGGTAGCACAGCAGTAGCTAACTTTTCATCATCTGTGCTGTGCACAGAATCCTAGAACCTTTTGAGTTGGAATGGACCTTAAAGGTCATCTGATCCAACTCCTCTGCAAGGAACAGGGACACCTACAGCTAGATTGAGTTGCTCAGAGCCCCATCCAGCCTGACCTTGAGTGTCTCTAGGGATGAGGCATCCACCACATCTGGGCAACCTGTTCCTGTGCCTCACTACCCTTATTGTAAAAAACTTTTTCCTTATATTCAGTCTAAAAAAGATTTCTTGAGAAAACAAAAGGTGTCTTGTGATGTCACTTGGTTTTTAATGCTGGAAATAATGTGGAGTTGGACTAGATAACCTTTAAAGGTCCATTCTAACTCAAACAATTCTGTGATTCTTTGATCCTATGAAATAAAGGTGTGTTTCTGTACTTAATGTGAGGTAAAGCGTACTTGAATCTTCTGCCAGGATTCCATGACAGCACTTGGTGGCTGTACAGTGTAATATCCCAATGAAGCCTGTGCTTGATAGCTTTAGTTCTGGCCTGTACAAATGTCATGAAAGCTGGGTGCTTAGTTTGCCTTTATGATTGTTAGCTGAGAGTGAGTGCTGATGGATTCAAATCAGGGGAGAAGCAAAGTTCTTTTATCTGCAAAGAAAAATGTTTGGGTATTAAATGTAAGTTAAGGTGAATAATTGAATCTTGAAAATGCATAGTGAGGAGCAGGGAGAGAGGAAAGTCTGGTAGGCTGGAAGGTGCTGGAGTGAGAAAGGGATTTATTAAAATCATACAATGGCTTGGGTTGGAAGGGACATCAGGTGTCATCAAGCTCCAGCCCCCCTGCCACAGGCAGGGTTGCCAGCCTTCACATTTAATACTAGCAGGAGATGAGGGTTAAAAAAAAAAAAAAAAAAAAAAAAAAAAAAAAGGTAGTAGGTATTACTACAACTCAAGAGACCAGAGAGTTACTAAACTGAGAATAAAGTTTGTATTACATGTGCTGAAGGTGGGAAGAAATCTGTTATGTACATTATACCTATTTATTTGGATTACTAATAAGTCTATAATACAATAAATGCTTAATTGCCATGAAAGAAACCAGCAAAAAGCCTGAGGCCAAAAAACTTCCAGTCTCAGGATGTAATACAAGTTTACTTGCAGAACATTATCGGGTGTTTGAAGCAGAGTTTGTTTTATCTTTAAGTTCAGATTGAAACAAGTAGTTATGTAAATTCTAAACCACACTGCTGTGTATTTTAGGAAGGTTGAGCAGGAGCACAAGTATTTGTACAAGCAACTTGGTTATTCCACAGGCCAGGGGGTGTCAGGTGAACTTTTATTTTTGTATTTAACCATGGAGTTCATAGAATCACTAAGGTTGGAAAAGAACTCTGAGATCGTGCAGTCCAACCATCCGCTTATCACCAGTACTCTCATTAAACCATGGCACTCAGTACATCTGCATGTTTCTTGAACACCTCCAGGGACAGTGGCTCAACCATCTCCCTGTGCAGGCCATGCCAGTGCCCGGCATCCAACCTGAACCTCCTCCAGCTCAGCTTAAGGGCATTCCCTCCTGTTCCTTTTAACTGTTGGAGAGCTTCAAAGGTGATTATAAAGTGCTGTCTGTATTGAATAGCTGCTCAAAAGTTTTGGATGCATTAGAATGATTTATGACATATAAACACAGCTGGATAATCTCTCTTTTGTTTACTTTCTTTGTGTTTCTCATGAAAACAGTTATTTAAAAGCAAAACAGAATCCAGCCCCCAGCATGTCCTTAGTGCTATAGGGAAGTTTGTGGCTTGTTACAACGAACTCTTTCTTAGTTTTTGACTCATGGTGATAAAAAATACATATATTCTATAAATAATTCTACTTTCAGTAATGTTTCTAATGTGAATGGTCCCTCCTGCAGGTTTACAGAGAAGCAGAACAGATGCTTTTAAACTTTGAGAAGGGAGTTGGGAATGAGGGAGCTTGTTTCCCAGTCTGCACCCCATTTGTCTTCAGCGATCTGTTGGTTAATCTCCCTCTGTGCACATGCTCAGTATAAAGAACTACTTTTGTCTAATTAAGAAGTACCCTGAGATCTTTGGAATAATGGAAAAAAATATTGAAGTGTTTTCACTTACGTTATAGCTTAATTTGCTACTTCTAATTTAAGAAAAATGAAACTGGTAACATTTATTTCAATATACACAGAGTTTATATGAGCAAACTGAAGGTAATGAATTAGCACAAAGCAAGCTTATTAGGTGGAATGTTTCAGATTGGTGTTGGCTGAAACTACTCTTGTTTGCTTACCTGCATACTTGATTAATATTTCTTTCATTATCTGCATATTTAATTGATGTCTAATTAATTGCTCTGTTGATTTCCCACATAATTAATTATCCACTACTTAATCATTGATTCCCTGCATAGTTAATTGACTTTCTGCTTATTTGATTTTTACACTTAATTGACTGTAATTCATTACTCTATTGCTATACCACCTAATTAGCAACCGGTTAATTGGTTATCATTTGCTTGTTTTAATCTAATTGTTTAGGCCCGTGATCAGCGCAGCTTATCCTCTGCTTTCTGACCTCCTTTTCCAGTCATGGTGCATAAAAGCATTTCTTCCTCTATTCTGTTTCAATCTCACTTCTAAGCAGAGCACTGATAACAGCTGTTGAGGGGAGAGACAAAAACAGCCTGAACTTCCAGGGAACACAGCTGGCAGTCAGGAAGCAGAAACAGTGGCAAATAAAGCCTCAAAAGAGAAGTGTCCACTGCATTGTGGAATTTCAGTGTTCAGGTGTGGTTAAGCTGTTTATTAGATAATCACAGGTTTTGTGCTGGGAATATTAAACATGCATTTAGGAGAATCGTCATCCATTGGGTTAATGACAAGGTTTTTAATAGAAGAATAATGCTAAATAACAGAGCAGAACTGATTCACAGGAACGTTTGCATTATAAACTTAGTACAATCAAAATGAGAAAGCGTGTGCGCTCAAGACAGCAGAATGGCTGAGAAGGAGCCTTGCCGTGCTCATAAGACCATCGTGGGTCTAATATACATTTTACATTGCTGCTCGTGTGTGTAGGATATGGTATATTTGTACAACAGGAATAGTTTGTGGGCTGTTTTTCAGAGCTGTGTTAAGAAATGGAGGCGTGTGACGCCTTTTAGTTTTGAGGTGTTTGTACCATTTCTAAAGATTATGTTGTTTTTGTTACAACAAGTGTAAATGAGTGCCAGCTTTGCTATTCTTAACATTCAAAAGCTTTTTCTTGAGTGGTGTGAACCACACTGTGTGTCACAAAGAGAGGATAATAAGGTTGCATAGGACTAGTGATCTTTGCTTTTGTTATTAGCTCTGAAATACAGCTTTCCTGTTCTCTTGCCTCCCTGATTCATCCCAAAGTTGATAGAAGATCACTGTATTTTTGTGTTTATTGGCTAACCTGAGTTTTAGTTTGTACCCCAAATAGCATTGGCTGCTCCAGCTTGCTTTCAATGAAGGCATGTCCTTGTTTTCCTTGTTTTCCTTAGGGGGACAGAGGGAGAGGAGAAAATGAAAGCAATGTATGGGTCGGGGCTTACTGTACATAGCTGAGGAACCAGTGTGCCTGAGATTGGCTCCTGGCTGTTGGGGGTTTCTTTAGAAACAGAAGGAAGCAGTGACTTCAAAAGTCAAAGCATCACAGCAAATTTCATTTTAAAACATTGACCAATATACATTTCAGTGACATTCTTCATTTACTGCTGCTTCATAAGTTTTCACTGTTTTGTCTGGTGTTATTTTGGAGAACTAAATGAATTTTTCGTCGAACTTGTATGTCAAAGTATATCAAATCTTGATATTTCTCTTGGTGTCACATGTAATTAATGCTGACTCTGCCTGCAACGTGATGTTTTGCCTTGAGTATAAAACTTCTTTTTCCTTTTCCTTCCTTAAATTTTCCACCTTTTCCTCCCTGGTTTTCTCCATGTAGGTTGGTGACTCAAGATGAGGTCTGATATTTTTCCAAATTTGAAAGAAAACATGTCTGTGTAGCTATAAAGTGAATGGGAAGGAGAGAGGAAGACACTACGCTTGCATAGCTGTAATAGGATGCAAGACTTTGTGGTGTAGAGCACTGCAGATGTTCTGACCTTCCTCTCCACTCTTTTATTAGCGGCAGAGCCACAGCTGAAGATAATTGGTAATGAGCTCAATGAGTAAAGGAAAAAATGGTGTAACAAAACATACATTTGGTATCAAAAGCCTTTATTTTCTAACAGACATTTCTAACTATTTGTGTTTCCAGTACTTAAATAGGTGATTAGAGAATTAGATTTGTGCCTAGGTGAGGTAAGTTCTAAGGTTGAATACACTTGAAAAGTAAAGGAAAGAACAGTGAGGTCCATGACCAGAGAAGCTGAGCTTCTCTATATTGCAGAGCTACTCTGTGAAGGATAAAATGTTTTGGGTTTGTACCAGTGGAATCAAATCTGGGCAATGACTTCATGTCTTAAACAATTTTCTGTTTTTCAAATGTTTGTAAAAATGTGAAATTGTGGCATTGTGTAAGGCTGGAAGTGGGGAAAAAAATGACTTCATCTATCCTGTTTCCATTCAGAGTAGCAGAATGGCTTGGATTGGAAGGGACCTCAAAGATGACCTAGCTCCATCCACCTTGCTGCTAGCAGGGTTGCCATCCACCAGATCAGGTTGCTCAGGGGCCATCCAACCTGGCCTTGAACACCTCAGGGATGAAGCACTTTTCTTAGGTTTTAGTCAGAAGTTTTTTGGCCTGTGAGAATCTGGGTAGAAGTTGTACCATTTCTTAAATTTGTTTTGTGATTCGTTATGAATGCTTTCATTTGCTGGTGTACCAATCTGTTAGCTGTGTTAAAAGAATCAAAACCTCCTTAACTACTGGTAATAGGAACAAATGAGGCCAAATATTAACTTATTTTTTTAAAATTTATTTTTCAGGAATCAGTTCCATCTTCATGTGTAAGCTTTGTAACTTATTTTCACCAAATCAGTCAGAACTATTGTCTCACGTCTCTGCAAAGCACTCGGAAGAAGGGACTAACGTGGATGACATCATTATTCCACTCCAGCCTCTAACAGCACCAACAGACATAAGCAGAAATGGAGAAGGTACTTTGATAAATGGAGTAAAATGTAATTTTCAAACAGTCAGTTAGGCTTTTTTAATGAAACCTGTGGTCTCATGGTTCTTTACTGTGTGTACAATTTACATAGCTTGCTTCTACAGTTTTCACCACGTGCTGCCAACATGAATTTCATTTAGTGCAGATTAGATCAGAGGATGGACATGGATAAACGCAGCGTGTGACAGAGGATGATTACAGTGCTCCATTAATTTTAAATGTCAAGTACAGCAAAGTCTGCTTCCTAGAGCTTTGATTTGAGGCTCTAAAAGCAGTGGAGGGAGTGTAAGTGCCAGACAGATGAGTGTTCTTGGGCAAGCAGCCGGAGCACCGTGGGCTGGGAAAGGGAAGGGGGTGAAATGTTTTGAGTTACAAAACTTACTGCTTTTGGAGTTTCAGATAATAGTTTGTTCTGAGGAGGCAGCGGCATGATTCATAATTAGTTGTTGTGCTTTGATACTAGTTCTAGTAAATTAAAAAAAAAAACTTGTAAGCAAAGTTTGATGCTACTCTGCAATTAAAGAAGTTACGTTCATGACTATTTTTAAGGGATTATAATTTCAATCCCTTGTAATATTAGCAATGGGTTCAAAATGATTCAGACTTTATATGCTTTACAAACTTACTGAGCAGTGGATTCATGTTGTTGGCAAAGGTCTTGTTCTAATACAACTACCAAGATTTCTAAAGTCCTTAATAATTATGGTTGCTGATTATAAGGAAAAAAAATAACCCACTCTAATATCACACTTGAACGAATATTCTTATCGTTAACATTTGTGTGTGGCATTTCTTCCTTTGCTTACCAGCAGTAATTCAGTAGGTACTTTGACTTCATGAATGTAAGAAGTTATTTCTAATAACTGGTCACATAGTGTTCAGCTGTTACCTCCTCAGATGGCTGGTGTGGAAACGTTTGCATCAGATTATCATATCACACTACGCCTAAAATAAACAGTGCTTCAAATTCCAAAATCCTCTTCTAATTTTATTTTAATTATACAGAATGAGTATCTCAGCTATGCAGAATCCATCTTCCTTTCTGCATCTTTTAGTGTCCCGTTACCCTTCCCTAAGCTGTATCTCTGAGCACAGTGATTACGGTACTTTGCAACACTATTCCTGTGAGTAAAAAGGCTCTTCTGTAAACTTCTTGTTGTATTTGTGGCAGGAACTATCAGCACTTTTGTCCTATGTTGTAAGGCAAGCATCACACATTCATTGGAGTAATATGTAATTGCCATAAAGATCTGAATGAGCAGAAATCAGACCTAAGCAGCTTTTAAGAGCACAGCTTTGTAAATCTACTTATGTAAAATCAAACATTGGTGTTTAAAGTTACCATTTCCATGGCTCTTGGTCAATACTTTGTATCATCTGGTGTGATTGTGTGGTGCTGTCTTTTTCAGATTATTCGGTCTAATTCTTTGGCATCTGCTCTTAGTAAGAATGTCAAAGTGAATTACTCACCTAGAAAAGATACTACAATATTTCTATACTATAAACAAATATCAAATCTTTCTCATTACACAAATTGATTGGAGAAGAGAGTAGTGTATTCTGAAGTCCTGTGCTTCAGTTTACTGTTTAAATAATTAGGAAGCTTCATAGCAGAATGTAGGAGTTGGAAAATTTCCCCTTCTGTTATGAGCTCTGTAGCACAGAAAGGTTTTAGTATACTTCTTTTTTTCTCTGTGGACCCTTCTGTAATTTTTAGTGATTCAGTGTTGTCACTAAAGGGAGAAGTGACTTATGAATGACAATATGGAACAGTTTCCTTTCAGCTGCCTGATAGATGAACATATTTTTGTCCTTTGCAAACAGTTTTTCTTCCAAGTATAGGTAAAAAGCGTATTTACTTTGGAATTGATATAGATGAGTGAATGTTGAGTTGTTAATGGAGCTGTGTTCTGCCTGAATACTAAATCAATGATTTTATAAGTACTGTGAAAAAGTAAAATGCTGATAATACATGTTTATTACTCTGAAGTTATTTTATTGGTAATACACTCTGCTGAATTTTAGTTAGTCACACCACTTTCCCATAATTAGATCGTGATATATTTACACTTGATTTGTCCTAACTGCTTTGATCAGGTGATGCTAGAGCTGTGGAATCAGGGGACCAGGCAAATGTTGCTGTGGTGAAGGTTATGAGTAGATCACAATTTATTCTGCTCTGGATTATACCAGCCTTGTTTGGGAAGTGACAGATATTTACTGATTTACAGTAATCTCTCGTGCTCTACTTTTCTGTGGGATTTCTGTTCATAACTTTCCATAACGATCTCAGTTTTCTTTCAAAGTGCCTGTCAAAGCCCTTTGCTTTTTTATTTTTACTTAATCAGGTTGGTAATGGTTTGAGGAGCAGCACGGATGATCCTAAGTTTATCTATTTGTAGTATTATTCCCTGATGGATTGTTGTTATAGGCTGTATCTGCATTATGCGATACGTGTTTTCTGCAGCACTGTTTTCAGGCCTTATCTATTGATTATGAGAACTGGAAGAAGTTATTTGAGTATGAAAATGTTCCACAAGAGGTATAACTCCTTAAGGTCATGTAAAAAAGAGCAGCCTTATCCTGACAAGAGGACCAGCTATAGCTAGAGCATCTGTTGAGGCTGCAGGGCTAAGAGCTGTTCCTGGGTACCAGGATGTGTGATCATTGTTGCCTTTACATGAAGTTGTGGATTTTCATCCATATTTGCAGCAGACTGTGAATACAGCATGTACTGTTGTAATCATTTATGTAAAAGAGGATGAGCCTGTTTTTTATTTAACTGACAGATGAAAATGGTTTGCTGTTGCATAATGCACCCAGCCATTGCCATTTGGCCCGGTTGTTCATGCAAACACTTTTACAGTTGTTTTGCAACTTCTGACAAATTTTTGCTTGAGTCATGCTGTAGCTCTCAGCTCAGTGACTGTGCTAAGCTGCATATATGGGTTTGGAGAAAAAGGATTGTTTGATAGGGATTTATTGTATCTTCCACTTTTCCAGAGTCAGAGATATTTGCCTATTATGTGGTTTTCTTAACGTTGTTTTGTACATCTGTGACTCTAATTACTCATGCACTTAAGACTGAAGGGGTAGAAAGCCAGTGAAAAAATATGATTACATTACATAGTTTCATCCATTTGTTGCATTTCCCTGTGTGTAATAAAGTGGCTTGGGAAAATTCTGGTTTGAGAGGGTGTTGGCCCTTAGTGAACCAGTTTTGGTTAAGTTTGATTCTGAGGCAATCAGTGCAACCACTGTACAACCACATCATTAAGCCCAACAAAATCCACACTGCTGGAGTGCCGTGATCTACTTCAGTGTATGAAGAGTTAAGAATAGTGTGTATGTATTTGTAGTTGCTTATTTTAACTTCAAGGGAATGATTAAATAGAATTCTGCTGTATCAAAACAGAAGGCCTCATAAATGGAAATATTCGGAATATTCTGAATATTTCTGACATAGCTGATTATTAAACAGACTGATTTTGAGAAGCATATGTGAATAATTACTGTGAAGGAACAGTATAGAAGTAGATTTATATAGTTTATTTCCATGTCCTGTTTCTGAAATGCCTTTTCTTAGTGCCATTGAGTACATAATTATATAGCATAGCACAGAACCTTTTCTCAGCATATTGCCATTGCACATCCAATACCAGTTAACATAAAGATTGATTTCAGAGAATCTGTGGTGGATGTAAGAATACCTGGAAACAGCTAAGAAGGCAGTCATGGAATAAGATCCCACTTATACAATCTTTCTAATGATCAATTTAAAACTTAAGCTTCCCACCAGGCATTCTTGAGATAAGTGCTTTAATACATCCTTTTAGCAAGGTGGGACCATTCTCATTGGCTTACTTATTTGCTAACAGGTCAATGACAACGTAGTGCTCAACTATTATGCGTAGTTCAGCTTAGATGGTACTTTGAACTGTGGTTAGTATGATGCAGTGTGAATGGATAGCTGGTGGCAAACTGGATGGGGGAACAGCTGGAATTCATGGTCATGTGCATCATTAAAAATTGAATTTGGCATTGTTCATTTAAAGTGGCCTGAGGTTCTGGAAGGAGGAAAGAGCAGGAGCAAGTTTTGGTGATTGTATGAGTCTATGAATCATCCTGTTCCAGTGTATGCTGCTACTTAGCACTTACATGAGGCCTTTTAAAATGTCTGACAACTGTTGGCTGTTCTTGTAGCCAGTGTAATGTATGTGTGCAGTGTAAGCTCATTTACAAACAGGTGTAAATTTACATATTCTTTATGTTGGTTGCCACACCATTAGAAACTACAATTTCATAGTCCACAGAAAGGGATCTACCACCAACCTTCAGAAGGAGCAGTTCTCACAGTTCTGTTTGTAAACAGGATTTTGTTTCCATTCCAGTTGTAACATGAAAACACTGCTCTTTTTCATTTACTTTAAAACTGTTAGCAAGAGGTAAACCTCTTTTTTGTTTTACTAATGTGGTGAAATTTGTTTTGCAAAAAAAAAAAAAATAATAATGAGAGGAATATTATACCCAGAGGTTATATTCACTCCTCAAACCCAGGATTTAGTTACCTAAAGTAACTTAAGCAGTATCTGCATTCCTCAAACTATGCCTGACAGGTGGGCAATTTGACCTTTTTGCAGATTGACGTTGAAATGTTGTTGGTTTTTTTAATTGCAGTTAATTTCTGTAGCTCAAGGTATCAAATACCACTTTTTTACAGTGGTAACAAAGAGAAGTTTGGAGAGTACTGTAATCACCTTTCTCTGTTTGGTGGTAATTGACACTTTCTGGAGTGTAGCAGCACAGAAATTCAGAGTGCTGCTCATGAGTAGTTGCCAAAGGTGATGTGAGAAAAGTGGTGGGTTTTTTTTCATTTATAATGGAGCCTTTAGTTTTCTTGTGACATATTTAAATAGATGGGTACTCAAACACCACTATAATAAGACAGAATGCTTTCTTGTTCACTTGATATCAATTACATGATTATCTGAAACTGTGGTCTCTGTGTGTGGGTTTTTGTTTGTCTGAAATACTTAAGGGAAGTGATGAACAGATTCAGAAATGATGCTCCTACCACCTCCTGTTCTCTTGCATCATCTTCCCTTTAGATTCCTTGAGGTCATTTATTTTTCCATATGTTTTAAGTCAACCAATTTAGCAGGGGCTTTTGGCATATCTGCTTGAAAATCATATGTTTTTTAATTATTATTCTTTTATGATTTTGGGGACTTTTCTATTGTCAGTCTCAGTTTACCAGATAGAAAATAGGCTACTGGCTTATAAATATCTGATAGAAAGGTTTAGACGATTGTTAATCTTCAGTTTTGGTGAAAGTTCCTGGAATAAAAGCACTGCAAGCTTTTCATGCAGAGGAAAATTTATGAGTTACACAGCCAGTCTGATTTAGCTTGAATAATCTCAAGACCTTTTCACACATTCAGAATTGCAACAGTTACTTCATTACTGGGCATTTCTCTCTCTGAAATGAAACCAGAAGACGTAATTCATACTTTTCCATCTGTGCCAAGCAGAGAGAGAGAACAGCCATAAGTTTTTGAGAGGAGTGATTTTGTTTTTATTTTTTGCACGAGTCTCATATTTTGGAAGTGAATGGTAAGAATGCTTTCAGGAACCTCTTTGCCGTTGTCACCATAAGCTGACATGGACATGAGATTTCCTTTTTTTCCCCTTTTCTTTCTAGAGCATTAAATACAAGGTTACTGGCAAAACTTGCTCCTTTGTTTTTCTCTATGATATTACAAAGATGATGGCTGACAGGGACTTCATACATGTTCTATTTCACTTAGCACTTTAGCACACCTAGCATTTTTATGCACATTATACTGTAGTTTTTGTTTTTTGCTTGTTGGTCATTGTGTTTTGTTTTTGCAATTACAGTGACTGTATCAAAGTCTTTCCTTTTAATTTTCAAAGCTGAACATCACTGCATATTACTGAAGGCTCTTAAATGGCAGAGCCCCAGTCACCCTGGGATCCGGAGAGTATTCAGGCCTTATGTGATCTGAAGTGCATTCTGGAGAGTGCTTTCTATGTTCATTCAGTATACAAGACCATAGGTGTCTGATATTTGGTAAAATGAATGCTAAAAGTCTCGAAGAAGCTTGACTCCCTGTTCCTCCATATACCATCAGACAAACTCCTCTACATGCACACTAGTTTTTCTTTCTCAGAACTATGCAGAAATAGATTTAATATTTTACCAGATGCCTGCTCAGAAGCAAATACGTGCTTGAAAAGCTGGCACGCTTTGCTCTTCATGAACTGAGCTTCTTGCAGAAGAGCAGATACAAAGTAATTAAAATACATACAGTAACAATCAGGTAATTCCTCAAATAGTAAAGCATAAAGAACAAAAAGTGCTGGAAATTAACAAGAAAGATAAAAAGCAACTCTTTTAATTGTATAAACAATTACACCAGAGTAACTGATAGCTAGGATGAAATTTCTGAAAAGTACCTGGACACTGGGAAATTCCACTTCTCTTAGTATTGGCTTTCATTAATTAGAAGTTTTATGCTGGTCTAACTGGCTGTGTCACTCTTTATGTCTGTGAGAGTCTGATAGCAGAGTTGCTTTTGAAGTAACTATGAAGCAGTGACCAGAGCAGTCCGAAGTGAGTGATAAGAGCATGAAATTAGGAAGTGTTGATAATAAAGAATCATGGGTGTATAACCAAGATGTTATAATTGCAATATAATCAAAAGAGTAAGGCAAAGTGTATAACCAAGATGTTATAATTGCAATATAATCAAAAGAGTAAGGCAAGGCAAACAGGGATCACAAAAGAGAATAAGTAGAAGAGCTTACCCTTGGGTTGAGCTCACTAGAAGATATCAAAGAGGAGGATCTCCAGAAGAGATCCTTCCCCTCTGGTAGCCAGCTCTTAAATAGGTCCAGGAGGGGTGGAGCCTGGCTCCACCCCTTCCGGCAGCACAGGTGAATTGCCTTCACCTGTGCTCCTCTGGCTGACTCATGGCTCACCTCAGGTGATCAATCAGAGGTTCAGGCCGTGACTCAGCAGTTGCCATACACATGGGAATTTCAGAATCATAGAATCACAGAGTGCTTGGAGTTGCATCTTAAGTTGGATCTTAAAGACCATCTGGTTCCATCTCCTATGTCATGGGCCAGGACATCTTCCTCTAGATCAGGGTGCTCAAAGCCCCATCCGACGTGGCCTTGAGTGAGAATGTCATTGGCCCACATTATTAAAAGAAAAATAAAGTTATGGTTTTAAAAGATAAAGTGCTTTTCTCTGAATGCATCTCAACTGCTTAAACAATTTATTTGAGAGTGATTTAAATTAAAATGAGATATTTTTTATGGAGTGTCAGAGCAGGGTAAAGCAATTCTGTAGAATATGCATGCTGATACAATTATTCAATAATCTAAAAGAATGCTTGCAGTGTGATTTCTGTAAAATTGTAGTACTCTGATATCTGTCAATCTCAGTAACATTATTGCTTTGTGACTAGGAGAAATGCCAACAAATGTCTTTGCTTAGAAGTAAACCTGTATGAAACTAACCTTTTTCTGTTTTTTGCTTTTTTTTTTAAGCTTTTGGGGTAGAGACTCTGAATCTTCATTTAATATTGCTCTTTTTCAGCCAGGTACTGGAGTAACCCTATGAGATTGCATTATAGCTTGTTTCTAACTCTTAATTTCCTTCATTTTTTTTTCCCTAGAGTTTCTTGCAGTGAAGAAGAAAAGGGGCAGACCAAAAGGATCTACTAAGAAGTTATGTGTGGATGAAGATGTTGCAGAAAATAACTCTGTTCTGAATGAAGAAGCTCAGCCTGGGACAGAAGAAGGGCCAGAAGTGGCTGAAGTCTCACCAGGCAGCTTGGAATGTAGGAAATGCAATCGGAAGTTCTCTAATATGCGTCAGCTGAGGAAACATATCTGCATTATTGTTTTGAATGAAGGAGAAGAGGAAGGAGATGGAGGTAAGAGAATATCCATTAAAAAGATGCAAAGCATATTGTGAACCAGTGTTTTTCCATCCTGATTACTCCTAGTCATTAATGTTGATTTTCAATGGAAGAGAATGGACTGTTTCTTGTCATGTAAAAAGCATGTTGAAGTAAAACTGAGAATAAAGTTTGACATTTCTTTTTTTTTCTTCCAAAAATACTGAAGGCTTATTACATTAGTAGTCTTAGACTCACTAAAATGCTTATTTTGCACAAGAAACTGTTTTGAGCAGAGGGTTGCTGTTTTCTAATGGGAACTGATATAGCAACATAGGTGGGTATCGTGCATAGATGAAGAGGTATGATTCCATAGAGATGTTTCTGGCATTCCATTTGGGAAACCTGAATTCTGTTCTATTCTTGTGATAGACAAAAGAAATGCCTTTCAGGATGGCTTGCTATGCTGTATAAAAAGTAATGCAAAGCTCACCTCTTCTATTTTACAAAAGTTTTTGTATCATAGAATGGCTTAGGTTGGACGGGACCTTAACAGTCATCTGGTTCCAACTCTCCTGCTATGGACAGGCTTGCCATCCACTGTATCAGGCTGCCTAGCTCCCCATCCAACCTGACCTTGAATACTTACAGGGATGAGGCATCCACAACTTCTCTGGGCAATGTGTTTCAGCACCTCACCACCTTCTGAGTTAAAAATTTCTTCCTAATGCCTAAACAAAATCTTCCCTCGTGTAATTTAAAGCCATTCTTCCTTATCCTTTCACTGTCAGACCATGTTGTCTCCTACTTTTAAGCTCCCTTCAAGTACAGGAAGACTACAGTGAGGTGTTCTCAGATCCTTCTCTTCTCCAAGCTAAACAAGCTGAACTTCTTCAACCTTTCTTCATAGGAGAGGTGCTCCAGCCCTCTTATCGTCTTTGTGGCTTCAGGAAACTTGCTGAGAGTACACTTGATGCCAGTGTGTATGTTGTCGATAATGATTTAAGAGTACTATGACCAACATGGACTTCTGGGAGACACCACT
The DNA here is from genome assembly GCF_019238085.1 of Lagopus leucura. Classification (NCBI taxonomy): domain Eukaryota; kingdom Metazoa; phylum Chordata; class Aves; order Galliformes; family Phasianidae; genus Lagopus; species Lagopus leucura. The sequence continues at coordinate 84,327,279 of NW_024962263.1, read as the reverse complement.
TGTGACTGGCCTCCACCTGGACATAGAGCTGTTGACCACAGCCCTCTGACTGTGACCTTCCAACCAATTCTTTATCCGCTGAATAGTTTAGCCTTGAATTCTTTTCTTCAGCTGCATTGTTTAACACGCATTGCATATTGCTGTGTTGATCCTACTTACAGACAGTATTTGCCATTGCTTTTTTTTCCATTTTTCTATTACTGTTTTGTGTCCACTATTATTATGATACACAGTGAGCGTGACTGCATTTTGCTTCCAGTGAGTTGTGTAGTTTAACCCCTGTGGCTACGACTAATTTATTTAAAATGGGTTTGGAATATGTTGACAGCACAGAAACTCTTACCTGATTGTTTTGGTTTTTTTTTCTGTCATCATTGGTAGGATTTTTATGATACATGTAGAGACATTCACTCCAGCAGTCTCATCTCTGAGAATGCAAGTGTCTGTGCCCTTTGCTGTTTCTATGTGCTAGGTACAATGTTAGCATTTGCATCTTTTTGTCAATGTTGCCTTTTCTGCATGCCCTTTTAAAAGAAAAAAGTGTCAGCTCAAATTAACTGCACTAGATCTGTTAGCTCATTAGAGCTGCTAAATCTTATCTGGATCTGTTTTGCTACAAAACACATTGGCAGGTTTTTCAAAGTAAATTGCTTAGTCTTTTCCTTTAAAAAAGAAAACAGCCTCAATTTTATTTGAATGGAACATTTTTTATTTATGTTCTGGCAAAAGCAAGTCAGTCAAGGAAAAATATGTCATTCTTGAACAACAAACAGTGAGGGCTTTTAGTTGTTGGTGTCTAGTGCAGACAGTGCCTCCAGCCCAAAGTTTCATACTTAGATGGCAAACTGTGAAGGTATTGAGCACCATTTTTTAACTTGAAGGAATAATTGTTTGGATTACACCTGGGCAATTCTGTCTTCAGTCATCTACTGTTAGTTAACCCATCATGGGAGAACTTTTTCACCTCTCCCTTTGATGTATGAACTGTTTTGGAATAACTTTCCAGTTTTAGAATGTGTAGATAAAAGTAGCGTGCGTGTTGTTATTTTCCTTTGAGAACGTGATTAGATGGAGTAGCTCAAAGCCTTTTGATGAGTGGACAAAACCAATATTATTTATCATAGCTTTATTGTTTTACCAGCTCAGAAAATATGTTCTCTAAACTTGTAGCTTTTGGAATATTATTATCAGACTGAGTTTCCATTACAAATAAAGTTCTGAGGATGGAAAATGAACAAAAAAGTCTAAAAGACAAAGAAATAATGTAATAGTAAATGTCTTTTTATCTGTTCACATAATTTCATGGGGACCTGTTCATACATGTACAAATATGCCAAGATTCGAAGTTGCTGAAGTTGTTTACAAGAGTTTTTGTACTGGAGGTTTCACCATGTCAGTGAAAGCTGTTAATCTCAATAGTTCACCTAGGTGAGCTACAAAGCTGCCTAGTTTTCTTCGTGTCAGTATGTTCTGTGTTAATGAGTTGGAGTGCACTATTGCACCATCTGTGAAATGGTGCTATTTTTGCATTGTTTTTTAAAACCTGATCCTGCTCTTTTCGTTGGGTGCCATTTTACTGTATAATTCTGATAAATGCTAAATAGTCCTGTATTAACTTCTTGCCTGAGGTTCATAGTCACAATTTAGAAATCTTCATGTTTGCTTTCAGATTTTTCTTTTCTACTAGGAGCCTTAAGTAACAGACTAACTAGATGATATGGAAATTGCTTATGCATCTGATCGTATATCATTCTTCCCAGCAACTCTGCTGTCCCCGTTTTGAGATGAAGGAGTGGAAGTACAAGCAGTGTTCAAAAGCATCTTTGATTTAGGCAGTGGCACGAAAATATTTATTCTGTGTGTGGCTTTTTTGTTTATAATGTTCAAGAAATATTGCAGTTACTTGAGTAGACATGGTTGATGTCAACAATTTCTAGACTGAACTATCAGTGAGACAAAACTTCTCAAAGTTCTACGTTTTAGTGCATGTGAGAACAGCAGTACTGAAACTTCTGCCTCAACATTTCTCTGTTGTTGGTGTTCATAGAGCTGGGTGGAGAATTTTCTTGAGGCTCTTGGAACCTTCCAGTTAAAATACCTTTTCTTATTTCTGACACAGTGGTTAGAATAAGTGGCCAAAAATAGTAAAGACCTTTGACAGCAAGTTCTTTATTTTTTTTATCCTCTTGCCTAATGCAAACAGGTTTTTCCCCCACCCTTTTTTTCCACAGCTTTTGTCATTCCAACTTCAGATTGCTTTTGTTTCTCCACTGCTTCTGAGATTTTTTTCCTACTGTTTTCATCTATCACGTTTTTCATTTCTTGCAAAGTTTATCAGTGTGTGGATATCTGATATCTGAATGTATTACTAATAATAAAATATGTTTTCACTTTGTACTGGATTTGGCTGGGATGGAATTAGTTTTCTTCAAGTGACTCATAATGTGCTGCACTTTTGATATATGACCAAAATAATGCTGTTGACACACTAGTGTTGTAGCTAGTGCTAAAATATACTAAACTTAAATATTGAGATGCTATATATTGATATTCTGCATGATATTCTTTACTGAGAGGAACATAAGCGTATTGAGCTGAAATTAAACTATCAGGAAAGTTTTCCAAATAATAAAACGTGTTGCTCTTTTTTATAGATCCCTAAGGGAAGTAATGAAACACTTAGCTTATTGGAGGTTTAAAACTGCAATAGATAAACAACTATGAAACTGTATCGAGGCAACAATATCTGTTGGTCTGAGAAATAATTGAAATAATTTCTCACTGAGATGGCCCTTCCCCTTTTTCAGGAGCCATCAAGCCTTACTGGTTGCTGAGTTCCTCTGTGCAGCTAACATGCTTCTTTCATACATAATGATTACCTTCACCTCACAATCATAGAATTGTTACAATTGCAAGGGATTTTTTGAGGTTATTTAGTTCAACTTGCTGCCTTGAACTCCTCTGAGGAACCTGCTAGATCAGGTTCCTCAGAGATCCATCCAACTTTATTTAATACAGGGTTTATCTGCCCAAGTAGGTTGCTTTGATTTAAGCAGTTATGTAAGCACTAATTTTTGTTTTTGTTTGGTTAAACTAAATTGGAGTTTCTTGTTAATGGGTTGGCAGGAGATACCATCCGTTCTTTTTGTCCTGAGACAAAGTTGGATGAGTTGAGAAATGTTTCTGAACACGTGAATAAAAAGGAGATGCTGGAGCTCCTGCACTGCAATGGGATTGATCTGGGGATTTTGACTTTTCCTGGGTTGGCTCAGTTCCCCAGCTCCTGCTCTGCACTCAATTGTTTTGAGAAAAGAAGAAAACAAGATTAATTTAACCATCCTCCCCTTTCCACTCTGCAGCTTATGTGAATCTCTGGGAGTTATAGGAGTGGGTGTTTCATGTCTGGAAATGGCATTTGGAGGGAAGATAGACTGCAGCAGTGGACAGCCCACCTATCTTCTCTGGATTAAATCACTTCACACTAACTAAAAGGATTTTTAATTTTGATTAAAGAAGTGCCTGTGTCAATAGAGAAACTTGCAAAAGTTCCAGTTCACAATTTAAAGCAATTTAATTCAAACATACAACTTCTTAATTTAAAACGTAAGCATACTCAGGCAACTTAAGAAATTATCCTTAAGAAGTTATATTACTGCTGGAACACTATAACAGGCTTTGTAAGTGCTTCTGATCTGTTAAAATTAACTTCTGGTGGTTCATCAGATTTTATCAGCAACAGTCTAGATATTTTTCTAGACCTTTTCAAGAGAGTCATAGAGAATTTGGAGCCTTCAGAATTCTTAAAAATGACACTTAAGCCTTAGTTTTAAACTTCTTTAACATCAGCTGGATTCTCATTTACATGAATTCCCTTTGCAAGTAACGTGCCAGTCTCTGCAAGAGAAACAATTATGTGTATTCATTTTGACTGGCTGCTATACTCTTACTGCTATGAAATATCAGTATGTTCTATGGAGAAAAACAATAATTTTAATGAAGACTAGTTTAGAAACATGCCAATTAGGGATGTGTTGCTGTGCCTGTGAAACATAGTCCAATTATGAAAGCAGAGAGCAGTACTTTCAATTAAAGACTTAAACAGAAGCAAAGGACAGATGAACAGCCTGGTTCAACAGGACTTTGAAACTATTGGTTCATTCAGAGTTGTCAGTTTTCCTCATCAGCACAGGCATGACTGCTCCTTAAATGTGTTAGAAAATTCTAACTGAGGCACTGCAGTATGTTTCTTGCACAAACACAGCGAGAATTTAACGTGCCTCTTGCTAAGGAAGGTCAGTCTATTAGTCTGTTGAGTCAGAGTGCCAGCTGTCGAAGTGCTGAGCTGACTGCTTAGCAAGGGAGATGCAAAGTGAGGCAGTTTATCTAAATAAATCTGTTTGTGAGCAAGCAGAGACTCTTACACTTTGGAGAAACCTTGCTTAGCTACTTAGAGTGATACTTCAATTGTTCCTAAATCATCTCAAAATCACTGGTGGATGCTTTTTCAATGCAGTAAGAATAGTAGTAGGTAAATGTATGAAAAGATCAAAGACTGTTGTGAAAGATCAAGACTGATTTTGACTCTAATCTCTAGTGGGAACTATAAAATAATTTTTGCAAGGAAGATATCTGAATTACTAAGATAGAAAGCTATCCTGTATTATGGAAAGGCAATGCCCCGTAGTCAAAGCTGAAGCTCATCTTTTGTCTCCCACTGTTCTTTTCCTAAATGACCACCTAGTTCAGGTTGGTTTTGTTTGGTTGTTTTTGTTTTTTTTTGATGTGCAGGAGGAAAGCAGCTATCATTAGGAAGTAAGATGTTTTTGCTTTGGTGATTTGACGGAGAGTGGTTTGATATTTTTATGTCTCTTTCAGGTTACACACAGAATGCAGCATAGTTGTGTTTGTACAAAAATGTATTGGTCATGCGTGCAGCCTCTGCTCCTTACCAACAAACCGCTTCTGGAAGATGCTTGTTCCTCTCAGAAGGAGGGAGAATAGGCTTCAGTGTGGATTAGTGAGTGGATTTTGAAGTTAAGTACCAGAACTTGACTTTACACTGAGAGGAAAGCTTTGTGTTTTGCACGTATCATTTGAATGCTGATCATGTTCATACAAATATTCAGCTCTAGTTCAAGATGTATTGTAGATAAATCAGGTGAATTTTCTCCCTTACCTGCTTTTGGCCAAATTTGTGTGCCAAGTTTTCTGTACTACAGGGGTTTGCGCAGCACTCAGTGCCTTCCTAGCACCTATGCATGAGCTGATTCTAGTCCTGTTAATTGCATTTTTCTCAGCTCGAAGCTGGAAGCTGAGATGCAAGTCTGCTTGCAGTATTTACCAGCTTTGTCTTTGTTATCTATTATGTAAAAATTGCTTCTTAATAAAATTTCTGGAGTTTGTTTTGCAGGCAGGGAATTAGTCAGCTATATTTATTGTAATAGATTTGTTCTAGTACTTTTCCTCATTGACCCTTGGTCAAACTGAATCAGTCATCAAACTGCTCTGCCTAATAGAGGCAAAATTAGGAAAGAAAAGCAGCAAGTAATATTTGTTAGCTTGTTAAGGCTGTAACAGTAGTTTTCATTAGTGTCAACGAACCAACAAACTCAACTGACACAGCTCTGTCACTCAACTGACTCAACTCTGTCCTTCTCTTACTAATTTTTATTAAAAAAAAAACAAAAACAAAAACAAAAAAACCAAAAATAAAATAGAATCCCAGTATTCTAAAGTTTATAGAGTTACAAGTTAAACATGAGAAGATCAGCCCCAAAAGTCTCCTGGTCTCTCATTACTCTCATTAAACGGATTCTTACTTTTTAATGGTTAGAAGAGAAGACTTGGGAGTAGGGTAGGAATCATGTTCCTACCAACATTTCACTGTGCTACCCTAAGCAAAATGGGGAAACTTCTGCTGTATTATCACATCTTTTGCTTCAGTCAGTAGTTCTGGATTTTTGTTAGCTATAAACATGCAAGATGCCTTTTGTTCACAGGCATAGCAAATAATTTTCACTAAATTACTGCCCACTGAATGTGACAGTGTAATCAACTCAATCGACTTCTGTATTTGTTGTTTAACAATACATAAAGTAGCCTCAGCGAGGTACACTTCACTAGGCAGCTTGCATGCTGATGTGTTCTTTTCCTCTGTGGAGCAGGGAAGGTGTTTGTGATCACTCCTGCTGTGATATTTGTAAAGATGTGTTGTTGGTAGTAAAGTAATGGAGGCAGTTTCATAAAGGAAACATGGGAAAAATACACTGTTAGTAAGCTGCCACGCACCCTTCATCCCACTGCACAAGAAGTGTCTGCCAGAATGGGGTTATGTCTTTAAATATCCCTTTGGAGTATTGCAGTGAAATGTTGCTGTTAGAATTACTCAGTTTCCATATCGGTCAATAAATTACAACTGTTCTAAGGAAGTAAATGGGGATATAATGAGATTCTTTGTGCTTATAAAGTAGTAATAATTTCCAGAACCATTGAAATCTACAGTGAAAAATTATTGTTGAGGAGAGCAATATATAAAGGAATTTTTTTAATGCAGTCTAAACTAACTCCTGCATACTTTCTTTCCTTCTACTTTTGCATTTAGTTAGAGGAATTGCAAATTAGCCAAGTGCTACTTACCTTGCTACCTGTGCTGCATCAGTTTGTGCTTGTTCCTTTTTTTCTTAAAGGATTGCCTATTGTCTCTAGCTCCTTTTTTTCCCCATGATTTTGGAACCAGAAGCTCAGCTGAGTATTAACAGATTGCAAAATATTACTGAAATGAGAACACAGCGATTTCCATGTAGCATGTCATGCTACTGCGTTTGCTATTTACATGTTATAAATGACAGAACACACTCCAGCTTGTGCTGTTACTGCTGTATTTTTATATATTGTTTCCTTATCCCAGCACAGCAGCTACAGCCTTTTATGAATATAACTGAATACTCTGGAGATTGTGTCAGCTGCTTTAGATTCGGGGGGAAAAAAAACAAACAAAACAATCTTCTGAAATTCATTGGGTTCATTTATAATTTTCTTTCTTCAGTTTTGAGCTTTCTTTAGTCATTACCTCTGGAATATTTGCATAATCCCCTAATTTGCCATGAGAGTTTCTCTAGCCTGTATTTCCAATCATTTCATCTAATGCAAGGAATGTTTTGAGTATAAACTTGAACCTCTCTTCTTTAAATTCTAATTCTTCATTTATAAGCACTTCTAGAAACAAATTTCAGTAAGGAATTCCTAATTTGCTCTAAGGAGAAAGAGCCTCAAGAAAGAGCTGAGCTGATCACGTATGTGTTATTTCAGATGAGTGTTTTGTAGACATTGTTGCTTTCTAGGTAGCAGGTCCAAAAGTTACGCAGTTTAAGGATATGAAGGCATTCTGAACAGTAGAAGACAGGGGGTCATTTAAAAGTGCAGGCCTTCAAAAGGCAAAGTTACAGCTCAAGAGTTAGGCTGAACCAAATAAACTATTTTGAACTTCAGTGTTCAACGCTGAAAAAGAGAAGTATGTTTCTGTCTGTTGATTCATTGCAATGGTTGGGGGAAAAAGCCTAACCCAAAGAGTTTGTAGGAACATTTTCCATTAAATATGATGGGTAGTGAATCAAATACAAGGATACATAATCTTGAAGTCACTGGGACGTGACTTCAAGGAGAAAAATGATTTGTTCTTTAATGATTAAATCATAAGAAATTGTTCCAGGTTTGTAGAATTTTTGCAAAAATCCACAATAATATAAAGATAATTTGGGAACATAAATGTTTCTCTGAGTCTAATTTTTATTATTAGTTTTTTTTCTACTTTCTTTATTTGTATAATTATCATATTTTTTATTAATGAAAGGAAAAAAAATTTCCTTTAAGGATTCATGCAGCACACCTTGTTTAAATAACACGCAGTATTTTCGATAGCAGCATTCATTTTCTTCTGTGGTGTTCATAACTATTACCTGCATTTCTTTTGCATGTAGTTATATATACATTTTCTTTGATGTTTGCTCTTTAGGTAATGATTCTGACGTTGACCTTGACAGGAAGGAAGATGAGCGAGAAAAAACTCCAAAGAGGCCCAGAGTACAGAAAACAGAGAAAACTCCATCGACTAAGGAGACTGAGCATGTTCCAGGGGCTAAAAATCCTATAATAAGTGTGGTTTTGACAGCCCATGAAGCTATTCCAGGTATTCAGAATCACCAATTAGTTAATCAAATTTGTTTCTGTTTATGTTGACACCATATAAAAGAGAAATTGGTCTATACTGAAATGCTTAGGGTACGTGCTATCTGAAAAATCAAGTATTTAGTTGGTCATTTTGATATAGAATCTCTGTGTCTGGCATCAGGATCATTGTAGAGCTACTTTATAGGTGACAAAGACTGGGAAAAGACTCTGTGGACCTGAATGTATTTATCTGCATTAACGTGAGTAATGTTGAGTCTGTGAGGGATTTTAAAGAAGAAAAGGAAATATCATTGAACAAGGAAAAAAAAGTATTTTTCTCTGATCATATCTTTATTTCAGCTCTTGACTCTATATATTTATGATAAATATAAATTTGATTATGAAAACACAAACAGCTCAAAGTACGCAGAACTTTATGTTTACAAATAGATTGTTAGGAAATTTATATTTCAAAATCACATGAAGTTGCTGTTCAGTAGTTCTTCAGCTGCGATTTTGCATAGAGCCTTCGCATTGAAAGATTTTGAAATAATTTCAAACTTAAACTTGTATTTTCCTGTTGGTATAAACCTGGTACTTACCTGAATGACAAAATGCCTTTTTAGCAGTTTTGTGCATTCTTTTCAGCTTCGTAGCCTTTATTGTTCCCTTCACTGTTGCTAATAGTTCTGAACAGTTGTTTTGCTTACAGATCTCAGAACAATGAGAATGTATTTATTAATGTTGTGGGTTGGAAAATACCTGGATTTTCACTAAGCACAGTCTTGATGCTTTTGGTTGATGTGACCTTGAACTCTTTCTTACCTGTTGCTGAGCACTCATTTTCCCCACAGTCTCTGCCACCTTTTTAGGCTCTTCCCACCACATTCAGCTGCTTCTTCCATCCTGGCCTCATTCCCCTCAGTGCCACATTGAAGGCTCCCTTTTATGCCTTCTGTTGCTTTGTCCAAAGAGAAACATGGGATGGTTGGTTAAGGGACTCACGTAGTTGTTGGTTACTGGATTTATACGTGAACAGTGCCAAACAGAACTTTGGAGGAAGAGCTGTAATTTGGCTCTCCTCTGTCCAGGTGCTAAATTTTATGAACATTGCAACAATTTTTATCTTTGAGAACTCTACCTTTCCCTTAGTAAGTAAACATTATTTTCAAGAGGGAAAGAAAAGACATGATAGATAGTGCTATCAAAGCCCTATTTTCATAGGAAACTAGCCTAACTAGGCAAATACCGAGAATAAAAATAATATATAAGGCATGTGAAGACAGAAAGGGACATTTAGGGATGTTTGTTGCCTTAATTACTACCTGGTAATTTTTTATTTAACGTGAAGTTTCTGTTTTCTTCTTTCTATGCTTTTTAAATTATGGGGAATGTTAAAAATGTTAAAAATAAGTTCAACTTGGGAGCAGTTTGTGCACAGTAGGTTTCATTCAAAAATCTGTAATGGATTGAAGAAATGACAGTTAATTGTGGATTTGAAGCTGTTTCTGACTATCTTTTCATTTATTTGATTGGCAATTATTATGCTTACTAATTTGGAAGGTCCCAGGGAGAATATATACAATAAAAAGATAATTGCTATTATGGCAGTTAAGAATTATCATCCAGAATTCAGAAAATGCTGAAAGCTTAGAAGATATTTTTAGCATTTTTAAATTCTGGTTATGGTTGTGGTCAATGATTCTATGTCCAGGTGGAGGCCCAAAATGAGCAGTGTTCCCGAGTGGATCCATGCTGGGGCCAGTACTCTATAACATCTTTATCAGTGGCATGATGATGGGATTCAGTGCACCCTCAGCAAGTTTGCTGATGACACCAAGCTGAGTGGTGTGGTTGATACAGCAGAAGGAAGGGGTGCCATTCAGAGGGACCTTGAGAAACTCAAAAGATGTGCTCTTGTGAACCTAATGATGTTCAACAGAGCAAAGTGCAAGATTTTGCATGTGAGTCAGGGTAATCCCAGATATGTATATAAAGTAGGAGAAGAACTTGAGAGTAGCCCTGCTGAGAAAGACACAGGGTCCTGATTGACGAAAAACTTAACATGAGCTGGCAGTGTGTGCTTGCAGCCTGAAAGGCCAATGGCATCCTGGGTGCTATCAGAAGAGGGGTTGGCCGGCAGGGAGAGGGAGGTGATTGTCCCTCTTTACTCTGTCCCATCCGGAGTACTGCATCCGAGTCTGGGGCCCCCAGCACAGGAAATATGTGGAACTTTTGGAGAGGGTCCAGAGGAGGGCTATGAAGATCATCAGAGGCTGGAGCACTATCCTATAAGACAGGCTGAATGAGTTAGGCTTGTTCAACCTGGTAAAGAGAAGGCTGCGGGGAGACCTCATTGCAGCCTTCCAATATTTAAGGAGAGTTTATAAACAAGAGGGAAATCAACTTTTTACCTGGGCAGATAATTTCTCTCTAAATGGAACAAGAAGGATTTTAATTTCATTCTATTATTAATGGAGCAATCACTCCTTGAATGTTCTTCCTTTTTTATTCATTTGTTTCATTTTGTAAATACTTATATTCTTGCTGTTAACATACATATAATGTAGGCTCCTGTGTCTTTGTAAAATTATTTTGGTTCATACTTGGCTTCTATTCAGGTGCATTGAAATGAAATTAAATACAAATGTACTATCCAGGAAAAAGGAAATAAAGTGAAATATACTGAATTTCAGTTTTACATGAAGTTGTTAAGTTCATTTTTTAATTCAAAGATATTTTCATGTGCAACCTTTCTTGTTTCTCTATTGTCTGTATATCATAGAACAGTCTTTATGTATTATATACTTTATTCCTAGGGGCTATGAAAGTCATCTATTACTACATATTTAATGCATTGTTTTCTCTTCAGTACTCAGTATATGGTCCTCGCTTACTGTTTGTTTTCCAGTATCAGCCCTGAAATCAATTTTTGTTATCTTCAGATATTTTTCTAAAGTGCTTGTTAGTTGAATATGAGAATTTCACAACTATGTATAAATACTTGTAATATACATGTTAATAAATACGTATTACCACTTATAAACTTAGTAATATTCTCATTTAAAACATGGGTAGATGAATTACAGTTGGACTGTGAAATTAAAAAGGAGGGGATCAATCAATAATGAATGCTTGGTTTGATATACTTGAGGTTTCTCTTTGCGCTGTAAATTAATATTTATGTGATTATCTTCAGTGCTAAATGTGGATGCTTGACATTGAATATTTTCCATCCAGTTGTTTAGGGAAGGGAAAAGGAAAAAAAAAAAAAAAAAGGCAGTTAAATAATCTCAATCACAGTGTGCTCAAAATGTGCTCTTTCTGCCCCTTTTTGTGAAAGCTCTGTGGGATGGTATCTGATCTTTTTTACATTAAACGTAGCCCTTTTACCTCTGTTTTTAATGGAGACTTATAAGTGCACATAGCACGTGTTCCTTTGTTCTGAATGGATGGCAGTTAGTCCCAAAACATAAGCAATAAAAATTTGTTCAAGGAAATTTTGCCCGGACTTTCAAACATAGACAAAACAGTGTCTTTTTCCCCAGCCTCATTTGTGGAACTGATTCAGCAGTTGAAGTTTTCAGTAGCATTATGAGACAGAAACTGATAAATTAAAAATGAGTTTTGAAAACTTAGTTTGTTAAAGGTGGAAATAATTGGATATGGGATCTTACAGCAGTAGGCATCAAGCACTTCTGTAATTCTGCAAAACCAATAATTCTGTCACGTAATTTAAGCAGATATTTGGTGTGAGTACTGGTATCTTCTGGAATTGTACCCATTGTCCTATGCACATGTACCTGTCATTATATGCATATGGAATTTAAAAATAGAAACTGAAATAGTTGAACTAATGATTACTGAGTTTAATGTTTTATTTATCGGGCAGTGCAGCAGTAGGACGGATTTTAAAAAAGGTATATTTAGACTAGTTATGAGGAAGAAATTCTTTCCTATGAGGGTGGTGAGGAACTGAAACAGGTTGCACAGAGAAGCTGTGTATCGCCCATCCCTGGAAGTGCTCACAGCCAAGTTGGATGGGGCAAATTGATCTAATGAAAGTGGGGTTGGAAGTAGACAATCGTTAAATGCCCTTCCAACGTAAAGCATTTGGTGTTTTACACTCATATATTATAGATAATGCAGAATTTAGTCAAATACTGTTAACGAACATATTTTATTCTTTCTTTTAGGAGCCACAAAAATTGTTCCAGTTGAGGCTGCTCCCCAAGAAAGTGAACCCAGTACTCCAGAAACAGTGGTTCAAGACCCATCACAACGAAGAGGATATCAAGAATATGCAATTCAGCAGACTCCATATGAGCAGACAGTGAAATCAATCAGGTAATTTTGAAGTATTTATGGTTAGTTCATACAAAATATTTCATTTTCATTGAAATCAATAGGGAAGCTTTGCATTCATATTTTCTGAGCCTTTTCAATAAAGGAACAGCTAAAAATACTCTGTGCATAGGTTGTAGAATTTAAAAAAGCTGACAAGGAATATTTCTTTATAATAAATAAAGGTAAGTATTTGTGGCTGCTATGAATATCTATGAAATATTTGATACCAAGTTTCAGTATTTTAAGTACTGCTATTTTTGTTTCTTTTTAGGTTAGGTCCAACTCAGCTGAAGATTTTTACATGTGAATACTGCAATAAGGTGTTCAAATTCAAACACTCCCTCCAAGCACATTTGAGGATTCATACTAATGAAAAACCATACAAGTGTTCATACTGCAATTATGCCAGTGCAATCAAAGCCAACCTTAATGTTCACTTGCGGAAACATACAGGGGAGAAATTTAGCTGTGACTGTTGTACTTTCACATGTCTCAGCAAAGGCCATCTCAAAGTCCATATTGAAAGAGTTCACAAGAAAATAAAGCAGCATTGTCGCTTCTGCAAAAAGAAATATTCAGATGTTAAAAATTTGATCAAGCATATCAAGGAAACACATGACCTTCAAGATAAGAAGGTGAAAGATGTTTTTGATGAGCTTCGCTTGATGACAAGAGAGGGCAAAAGACAACTTCTTTATGACTGCCATATTTGTGAACGCAAATTTAAAAATGAACTCGATCGAGACCGTCACATGCTTGTCCATGGTGATGAAAGGCCCTTTGCTTGTGAGCTCTGTGGTCATGGAGCAACTAAATACCAAGCTCTTGAGCTTCATGTTCGCAAACACCCGTTTGTCTATGTGTGTTCTGTGTGCCTGATGAAATTTGTCAGTTCTGTACGACTCCGTGCTCACATCAAAGAAGTACATGCAGATTTGCAGGAAACTTCTGTTTTTAATAGTTCCATCAATCAAAGTTTCTGCCTGCTTGAGCCAGGAGGTGATATACAGCCAGAAGCACTTGGTGAACAGCTATCACAAACTGCAGATGAATTGACTATGATGAGTACTAATGCTGTTACCACACCATCTACTTGCACAGATGAATCGATAGCTGCAGATGTGAACCATAATGATCAGCATAATGGTGACTTAAAAACTAATTCCGTTTTTTCCTTAGAATGTGAAAATCCTCTGGTAGAGAACGTAGGAGGGACTGTCTGTGAGGCATCAGCAGAGGCAGCAGTCACAAACATTCAATCCTGTGTAATGTCAGATTGCTTTCTGCTGAAAAATGGCGCCTCTGCTCCTGATGAGTTGAAAGATTCTGCTGCAAATGGAGAGGAATCTGATCACTGCAGTTCTGTAAATGAACGGGGTGAAGAAATTCAGCTTTTGCTCTCTGAGGATGCAAGTTTAAATGTGAGTCAAAACAATGCAGTGACTGAGGATCTTTCTGTTTCTGAAGAGAAAAATCAGTCTTTTCCTTCTAGTGAGTCAGAAACAAGCAATCCGTCAGTTCAGAACTCAACAGGAACAACTGACCCTTTGCTAGCACCAGATGCTAATGCAGCTGTCAGTCCACAGGCAGCCTCTTCTAATGCAGATAAATCAGATAATCGGAACGGAGCTGTTGCCTTTATGCAGATCTTGGATAGCTTACAGAAGAGACAAATGAACACAGAGTTGTGTGAGAGGATAAGGAAGGTTTATGGAGATTTGGAATGTGAATACTGTGGTAAGAAGCAGTACAAAGATGTGTTTTTGTTTTTTAATGTTATATGTTGGGCTGTCTTTTTCCTACTTCTCTGGTTTACAGTTTTTAGTAAATTTGTGTATTTTTGCATCAGTATTTTTTAGTTTGGTATGGACTGTGCAGTTCAGGGTAGTTTAACCTGTATAAACAAAATGAAATAATTGAAATCCCCTCATAAAACAGTCATGGAATGTAGTAAAGCAGAGCTTTGCCCTAATCGATTTTCTGTTGATTTGAAGTTTAATAGAACTGGACAGATTCTTTTTGCCTATCTGCCTTATCCTACCTCAGAACTTTTTACTGGGGCTGAGCAGAACAGACATAAGTGTCTGTGATGAGTATTAGCCAGTCTGTGCTTTAGCACTGCAGCTTCACTATTGTCTTAGTGTAAAATTCAGTCTTTGTTGTAAAGCATGGAATGATGTACTATCATACAAATTGTGTACAATGGATATGGTAGCTGATTTTTTTTTTTAATCACTTTCTCTGACAATGAAAATTTTCATAATGTGGTTTAAGATCAGCACTGTTCTGATTCTAATTGATTTTTGTATTCATAGATGTGAGAAGACTATACATCCTCATTTATCCCAACTGCAGTTTTTTTAGCTGACACAGCTGGAGTGAAGTAATTGGGATTTTTCTCATAGTCTCCCTTTTTCAGAAGGGAAAGGAGTCGAAGTTTTTGTTTTTTAAATTTTCGGTTTTAAACACCATAACATATGTTTTATTTGTATGCATTTTAATTTTTTGGTGCCATTGTGTCAAAAGAACTTTTAGGAAGGAATAAAATGAGGGGAGGTACCAAAAAAGATTTCTGACAAGCTCTTCTACTGAAGAGTTGAACTCAGTCTTCATTGAGAAGAGAAATAAAGGACTTCCTCATTAGTAAAAGGATCGTTTATAGGTAATGGAGTTGCACTTGCTGTTTCAGGACATGACACAACCTTCTTAGACAAAAGCATTTTTGTAAACATTTTTGTTAGTAGACTCTTTAAGATAAGTTTTGTTTTTGTTTTTGCTTTTGTTTTGCAGCCAGAAGGGACACAATTCAAGCAGCATGATTTGTTGTAAAAGAAAATTGGGTATGCATTGGAACTTTCATTAACGATTGCTTAGAAATAATTCTTTTCATGTCTGGTTTTATTTTCAGGCAAGTTATTTTGGTACCAAGTACATTATGACATGCATGTTCGTACACACACTCGAGAACATTTATATTATTGCTCCCAGTGCAGTTACTCTTCCATCACCAAAAACTGCCTTAAGCGTCATGTCATTCAAAAGCACAGCAATATTTTGCTGAAATGTCCTACAGAACATTGTGACTACTCTACTCCAGATAAATACAAGCTCCAGGCACATCTTAAAGTTCATTCTGAGCTGGTAAGTGACCAAAACTAACAAGCCAAGTAGTATGTTTATCTCAATTTAGTGTCATCTCCTTGGTGTTTGGAACCATGTGGCAATGCTTGAAGATACAAGAGCTCTAACCTGAGCATGAGTATTTCTGTCTGCCTGAGAAGTCTTAGATGAGCTGGTTACATGAGCTAGAGCAAGTATATATGTAGAATCATAGAATAATTCTGGTTGGAGAAGACCGCTAAGATCATTTCATCCAACCATCAAACCATTGCCGCCATGCCCGCTAAACCATGTCCCTCAGTGCCACATCTACACTTCTCTTGGAAACACCAGGGTCAGTGACTCCACCATTTCCCTAAGTTGGATCACTCTTATTGTAGCTTCCCATATAGTGTTGTTATCCACTTTCTCCCTTCAGTTTTCCCAGTATTCTCAGATTCTTTACTTTTCTTTACTTCATTCCTTGTAGGCGGATCCTTTCCTTCTCAGAGAGATGATTGTGGTAAAATGAATATTTATTTCTCTCTTAGTTATTATAGTGAAGTTTAAATTGCTGAAAAGCTTTTTTATTAATATTGTTTAGCAATAGCTCCAACTAGTTGCAGCCCATCTGTTTGACCAACCACCATTTTCTTTAGTGGCTACGAAGACCAAGAATTCTGATATTAAAGTTTCCCATCTTAGTCAGTAAACCTTCCAGCCCTCAATGCCCATTGCAGTTGCTTTTTTTGCATTAGAAGAGGTAGAAGAGATACGCTTTTAAGTGCCCTGTTGCGTGTTTTCTTTGAGACTATGTTAGAGACTGCATGCTGGACTGGGAACCCTCTTTCTCTAAAACACAGCTTGGTGATATTTCTCTAATCTAACATTATTACATGAATAATGTAGAATGCACCACTTACGGGCATGTTTCTCCTAATCACATGAGAAAATAACATCACAACTTGTTTAAACTACTGTGATAAGTGTTGGTGGTGCATTCTATCTTTTTTTACAAGTGAAATGTAATGTTTGAATTAAGGACTTGTGGTAATTTTTCCCCAGATGTGGACAGTTTCTAGCTACTAAATGAGCATAGCTGCTTCAAAAAGATGTTTACATATCAGCCTAATGTTTTCAGGTCATCTGCATTTTGCGGGTAGGCTCTTGGCAAATGTTTCCAACAACTGAAGTTATTTTACAGGTATTTTTACTCTGATTAAGTAATAGTCTTATGGAACTGCAGGACAGCTTTAAAAACCAACAACCAGAGGGAAATAAAAACCAGAACACAAAAAAAAAACAAAAAACAACCACAACCAAACAACCAAACCAACCATAGATGACATAAAACAAAGGTTTATTTTCCTCTTTATCCCACAAATTGCTGATGTTTTGATCAATCTGAATTCACTGTGAATTATTTAAAAACTCATGAAACATATTTTTTAGGCTTCTTTTGAATCTATTAAGTTTATAATGTTCACCTGATGGGAAAAATCTGTGTAAATGATATCTGAGACTACTGTAAAAAAAGAGCCTAAAATTAGACTTCTGTGTCCTTGTCCTTTTTTCTCAAGTGTGATAAATATCCGACAGCTCCCACCAGGAGGATCATTTTCATGACACTAAATGGAACTGAGAAAATGCATTTCATAATTAAAAACACTGTGAAAGTGAGCTCTTTCAAAATTGTGCTTAGTGATGCTTACTGCAAAATCTAGTTGAGTATTTAAATGAATTGAAAAAAATAATTCATTAGCATTTACTCAGTAACTAACCTTGGCAGTGCTCTTATTGGTCCTTTTGCCCGCTGCTTGATATATTTACTTAGTGCATGCCTTCAGTAAATGGGGCTGCTCATCCAAAATACAGCACTTTAAAAAAGTAGGCACAGACAAATACAGAAAGCTACTTTAATGTTAGTTTTCATTTGCAAAATTAATACTTAACAAATATTAATGTTTAAAGTTCCCCAATGATAGCCAGTATGAAAATCTCAGTTCTGTAGACAAACGCACGTATTTCATTAGATTTTTCCTGGCTGCTTTTCAGCTGGATTCCTGTCTTATTTGATGAATGGGATAAATGATGATTATTAAAAAGCAACTTTGTGCTAATTCCTGTCACTCATCATTTGCTCTGTACTGATAAACATCACAGAGAAGTTTGTGTCTGAAGTTATTATAAATCTATAAGTTATCTCCAAGATAAACACTGCTGGAGTTCTGATCCAGAATCCAGATCTGGCTGTGGTACTTCTAGATCTGGGATATTTGCCACTGTGTAGTCAAGAATGCAAGGTAATGAACAGAAAAAGAATTAACCAAACGTGTGTCTGGCCACTCAGTTGGAAAATGGCTTTTGTTCTTGATGCTGGCTTCCATAAGAAGTTTCAGCTGGCCATTTATTTTTCTAAGCAGTTATTTCATGAAAAATGCATTAAAAATATTGCTATCATCTTGTGAGCTATAATAAAGTCTGTCTAGCTTTTTACAATTTTTTAAGTAATTTCCCTCATCTGTGTGTGTGAACCACTTTCTGGGTACATCAGACCAGCGGAGCACAGTTGCAGTTTAACAGTGACATCAGCTTAATTCAGCAATCTTGAAAATTTCAATTTGAGCATCATGACAAGTTTGATAAGGATTTCTGCACTTCTTCACTCATCACAAGTTTAACTCAGGAGCCCTATTTTATGTTTTATGTTAATATTTAATTTTTTGTTGATTTGAGTAGGTGCAGGAGTGGGTATAATCTCTCTACTACTCTACATTATTGAACAATAATTTTTTTGTAATTAACAAATTGAGAACTTCTGCTGGCAATACTCTTAGATTAGGGCACATGCACAGGAGTTCAAGCTAGCTCATTTCTTACTACAAGAAGGCTTGTGATTGCATGTCCACTGCAGCTATAGGTCCAGGAATTCCATCTGAGGATGTAGTAACACTGGAAGATGCTTGACAGTGTTTTCATTTTGCTAGCCAATGAGTAGCTTCATCATAATTTTTCTTCCACATGAAAGAAGAAGTGCGTCAGCTATGGAGAAAACAAAAAGAACAAAAATGTTCAAGTACCAAACTATCAAAATGCATAAAGATTTAAATACTGGAATGAGAAAACAGTGTGGGAGGAGAGTTAAATAAAGTCATTTTGGGACTGTACGTGCTGCTTTGCTCTTGTTTTGGTTTTAAGTCAGTAAAACTTACTGTGATGCTAGCGTAGATGCCTTCTGTAATTTGTCTCTTTCTTCAGTCATCAACTTCTGTGCAGAGCTTTGATTTTTCACTCCTCTGTTTTTGTTTTATTCTTTATTTTGCTGCTCTGACATGTACATATTATTTTTGGTGTAGAAGCATCTTTGTCTTAACAAATTACTTTTCACATCTGTAAAATCTTGTATTCTTTTCAGTCTGTTTAAAATAATAAAGCAGGAAGAGTTGAGACAGTCAGATACTGCAGTATGGGGAGGAAAAGATGCTAAACGTCTCTTCTCAGCAGCTCAGTTCATCCAGCATCAGAATATTTTGCTGACCATTAGCTTCAGAAAAGCTTTATAAGAAAGAGGAGTGGTAAGGGCAGAAAAATATTTTTAAAGCCCACTGGCTAGTCCATTTGGCCTGAGTACTACACTCACCTGGCTGCTGAGCTGGGAGGCACTGGGTAGATGAGAAACGTTTAGTTTTGCCAATGGGAACCAATATTTAGTGGAGCTTTGTTTTATTTCCTGCTCATAAAATAATGTCACTGCTAATAAAGAAGCTGAGGGTATTGTTGATTTCTATATCACATTAGTCTCATGTAGTATGAATCGAATGATTTTTATAATAGCTATAGTTTTGACTTTGCACTGCTAATAAAACAAATTACAAAGCAGTCAGGAGTTCACACAGTCTCTTTTGAAATTAGCATCAGAACTGCTGTTACGGTCCATGAATTTATATTGATATAGCATCATCAGATGTTACTCTTTATTTTCATAGGGTAAGATCCTCGTGTCATCAGGGTGCCTCTGTTTATGAGTAGGCTGGTTACATTCACGGTGTTTTGCATTGTTGGTTGTGTTTGGCATTGCTTGATTAATTAATTGCACTTTATAGTGGTCCATTGTTTTTTTAAATATCCAGAGAGTTTCATTTTTGTTTTAAGGCTATATACTAGTACATCTACCCATTGAATTATCTTGAAACACATACCTCAGGGAAATAAATTTTCTTTAAGGACTGTATCAGTATAGATAGATATTGAAATCCTTTTTAAGCACAATTTTAATTCTTTTATATAGAGAGAAAGGCACTGTGATTCCTCTGTAAGTTTATAATGAATGATAACATAAACAAAGAAAGTTCTGTGATAATAGTAGACTACTTTTTTCTAGGTTTAAGATTGTTTATGAACCTGACTAATTCCTGAATTGTGGGATGTGAACAGTACTTCCAATCAAAAACTTTGGAATTATTTTAAGTTTCTTAAAGGGGATTGGACTCGATATCTGGAGGTCCCTTCCAACCCCTTCTATTCTGTGATTCCTACGTATTCTCAAATTGACTAATAGAGGGATTAAGGAAGCCTCAGGAAGTATGGATGTGACTTTGAAATTGAAGTAGTCGATTGGATTATGCAGCTGGTTTCCAACAAAGGTAGATCTGTCTTTCTTGATACCTTGCTTCTGTTTGCATCATTCAAAAGCCCTCAAAGGCATCTAAAAGGCA
Organism: Lagopus leucura; assembly: GCF_019238085.1. Taxonomy (NCBI): domain Eukaryota; kingdom Metazoa; phylum Chordata; class Aves; order Galliformes; family Phasianidae; genus Lagopus; species Lagopus leucura. The sequence continues at coordinate 84,306,952 of NW_024962263.1, read as the reverse complement.
GGCAGTCTGATAAGGTGCAGGATAAATAACTTCTATTCATAGCAGAGGAAAACCTGCATGCTGAGAATGTGATGAAAGTATTACTACAACCTCAGTGTAAGTCCTTCCAAGTGCCTCTGTCACTGCCTATGACAAGGGCAATCAGCAGAGCTGCAGCTGTGGTGGGGGGAATCTTTTTTGGGGCTATGCTCAGAATTGAAATCTGTTACTCTACAAAAGACACATTTTTGAAGATCATTTACCATAGAACTTGTTGTAGAAAACTTTCTTACTACTTGAAGAAACCTGTTGATTGTTGTTGATTTTTTTTTTATTTTTGTTTTCCATAAGCACATGGAAAAATACTTTCTGATGCCTGTAATTTCTTGTTGCTCCTCAAGAGAAACTGCAAGAAAATTACCATAATTACATCATAAAAGTAATAAGAGAAATGATAAAAATATGTCTGAAGATTTATTTTTATGAAAATGAATTTATCAATTTTCATTTGGGTAACATATTCAGGTAGAAAACCAAAATCATAGCAGGTAGCAGGTTTAGAGATAATAGGTACATGGTTTGAGAGATACTAATTCCCTGAATTAACAGCTCTTTTCTGAGGGCACTTGATGAACATTGCACAGGCTTCTTGAATCTCTTCCTCCATAAACTAGCTGGTGTTCTCTGCTGTTCTCACTTCACGTGAGGTTCTCAGGGCTCCAAGTGGTGACTGACCCAACTCCATTTTAGTAAGGTACTTTATTTCACTCAAGGTGTTAATCCTATAGGAGCTGCTATCCCCCATCCTTGGCATAGTTTTTCTCACAGACAACTTTCTGACAGTGCAGTCAGAATTATTGTTGTGCTATTGCCATATTAACTGAAAGAGTTTCTATCCCATATTCCACTGTAATGAAATTGCTTACTGCTATTTCAGCCAGTTGTTTGTTTGTTTGTTTGTTTTCTCAGATGTAAATGATATTAAATGCAAATACTTATGAGGTAATCCAAAACAATTTATGACTAAAATCTTTCATTTTTGCTTTACTTTTAAGAGGGATGTTCATTTATAACTACAGCCTACAGGCAATACTTATCTCTTTGTCCTATTTTCCTCGTTAGTGTCAGGTGAGAAATTGGTAGAGTCCAGGATTCTTACTCTACTTTTACTTGCACATTTCTCTTTCATAACGTTTTCCTTTTGAAACAGTAATCTTCATTCTGTGCTCTTCAAGAGATTTTCTGTCCTCCTGAAATAACCATGAAAATATCTGTTCCGTAACTTCAACTCACCTTTTCCAGCAATCTCCCAGTGGTTTGGTAGATATACTACCTGGTGGGAGATGTTATCTACCTAGTTAGTCCTGACTAACTAGACATTCTTCCCTCTGTCTATTCTTTTGATACTCCTGTCATGCATTAACCTGGTCAGAGCAGTGGTGTGTAGATGACCGATGTGTTTGGTGGAGCACCTGGTCTGTGTCAGCAGGTACTGCTGGACAGATCAATCTCTTCAATTTATATAAACAGCAAAGATTTTTTTAAATTGGATAATTCTTCACTTAATGGAGAAAAGTCCAGCATTTTTATGTGGAATTAGCTGCTTCTGGAACAACACTAAAACCCACTAAGAATGCATACAGAAAGAAATTTCATCAAAGCTCTTTAGTTCCACTTGTTTGGTGATGCTACAGCTTTTATAACGTCAGCAACACTGGTAAAATCCAGAGAGATCTGGAAGTCTTGAAGTCAGTATAGTATATTGAATAATGCTTTATTGGTAACATGTAAAAATGCTGCATATTCATAGTGTTCAAAATGCAGACTTTGAATAAGTAATGGCATCTGTCATTGTTAACTTTTCTGCTCAATTTCAGGCCATTAAGCAGTATTATAAGACTGGTAGATGTCTTCAGAATAATGAAATCTGAGGTTTCAGATTGGAGAATCTCTGAAATCACTGAAGAAACTGAATAGTCGTGCATCTATCAAAGAAGTTTAATCTGTTATGTGACTTGTCTAAAGTGTCATCCAGAAGATAATGCTTACATTTATTGTGCATTTTCTCATGTACTTTAACTTGGAGCTCTACATTCACAAGGATTAATGATGTGCTTAGAATTCTTCCATATTTCTCTTTCACTTATTTTGCCATAAATATGTGAATTTGTTAAATCAAAAAAAAATCAACACCAACAACCCTGAACTTTCCGTTACAACTTTGTTGAGAACTGCGTGTTACTGAATAATGACATCGTGATTTTACCAGTGGACTTAAAATACAATCTCTTTCTTTCTTCTTATTTCTCACTTAAGGATAAAAAGAGTTATTCATGTCCTGTGTGCGAGAAGTCATTTTCTGAAGATCGACTTATAAAATCACACATCAAGATAAATCATCCTGGTAAGAAAAAATCAGGGAAATTTTCTCAGTATATTACAGTTCAACTATGCACTCTACAGTGAGCAATATAATGTGGTTACCTTCCAAAGAAAAAGTCTATGTTTAATCTAATTTGTTTCGATTAAGGATTTTATTGGGTTTGCAGATGTTAGAATTTAGAATGAAAAGGTTATTGTTCCAGGTATATCAGGTGACTGTTTTAAGCAATCTGAGTTCACCTGGCAAAGAACTCATTTCCATCCAAAAGATGACTTAAGTGAATTCAAATTAAGATCAGCATGTCTGGAATTAGTCCCATAGATATCATGTAACAGGATATTAGACATAAAATTCCATTGCCCATACATTAACTGACAGAAGTGAGTTTGTTGCACATTATTTTGTCTGTCGGTAGTTTGTTGTATTTGTAGATAAATTCACATGAATGCAGAAGTCCTTGGGTTGACTCTAGGCCTGCTCAGTTAGGATGTGGCCAGGCTTTATCTCCAGGGCCATCTGAAGTCTGCAGCAGGGCTGTTACTAGAACCTGGTGTAATATTCTGTGCCCAGAATTAAGCTGGATCCAAGCTAGCTACTGCAATCCAGTGAAAATCTTTTTAGATTTGCTTTCTAATGCCATGATTTATCAGTTCAAGCAAAATGGCAATATTTCCTTCATCAGTATTTGTATGATATTGGATAGAATGATTCTCGCCACTGTGGATAATGGGAGTTGACTGTATAGGCTTACATACTTTTATCAGCTTGTTTTACGGTGATGCTTACCACTTGACGTAATTTGTTACTAAGTAGGAAAGTACCAGTTGAGTTTGGGAAAGAAAAAGTCCATTTGAAATGTCTTTCATAGTCTTTGTCTGAAATACAGCATGATAGGTAAGGCAGTAATTTCTTATCTTCCTACTGCCACTAGATAGTGCTAGACTCGTGTTTTTAACAATTTGCTTTGCTCTAAGTTCAGACTAGCTTCCACTTCAGCTCTCTTTTTCCCACACCTCTTTATTTGTAGACCACAACAATGTGCCTGGTGGAGGACTTGTCAAATGTTATGGGATGTATCTCCTGCACCAAGCTGAGATGAGGAAAGGCTTATGTGCTGTACTGTAGACAGTAGATAAGTCAGTAAGCACAGAAATTAATGTTCAAGATCTGTGGCTGTAAAGCTTTTTTTGTTGCCTTAGCCAGGGAATATACATGGCCTCTCTAAATAATTTAGTCTGTGAATTAGCAGTGCACTGTATATTGTGCCCTTAAAGCTTGCCATTGGCCTGCACTGGTCCATTGACTGCTGAATTATTAGTGTATGGTATGTCTGCAGTCCAGAAATACCAGTTAACTGTCAAGCTGTACTGAACTCAGGAATTTAAATACAGTGAGCAATTTGTTTTGCATCTGATTCCTTCTAAAAGTATAGAATGATTTTTTGATTTGGGAAATTGCACTCTTTTAAACTCTTGATTATAATAGAAGTAAGGTTAAAAAATATATGTATGTACAGCCTATTATTTGTATCTTCATTTCTAATTCATATATGTGAATAGAACTTACCTGATAAATCTGGTATTTTGCTGGTATACCTCCATGGTATAAATGAAATGCATCTAAGATATGCCTATGCAGTAGTTATGCAACAACACTATATAAATATATTAAGCAGCTTTAATGCACAGTTCTTTGTACTGTGCATGCTGTCCTTGTAAGCAGGAGGAAACCCTTTATTCTTCCAACGTACTTAATTACAAGCTAAATAAATGTAAGGAATGTGTTGTTGTAAATTGTCAATTACTGAATGGAATGACTGCAATTGTCTTTAAGAATGGAAATGGAAAAGAACAAAAATGAAAGAAAAAGGTGGATACTGTAAAAAAGAAATTGAACTTTAAAACAACACACCAAAAATTGATTTAAACTGAAACCATTTCATATTTATCATTAAAACATTATTTCTGTAGCTCTTTTTCTCCTTCCTTTCTTAATATCATTCAGCATGACTTGCTCTCATTGCTTCAATTTTCATCAAGTATAAGATGTGTTATTAAATCATACTTCTTCGTTTACTAGTTTTACAGAGGATAGAGTTGAACTCTAGTTCCATGAAGTCAGTAGGTCAAAAATCTCTTGTAGAGCCGTATTTTGAACCAGAGATAGAGAACTTAGCCCTTTTTGCCCAACGACTAGGGAACTTAGCAGTAAAGGAGGGCTTTTGGATTCTCATCCCATCTCACAGAATTACCTAGCTTTTGACCAGGTTTTATCCAGCTTTTATCTGATTTAATATTAAATGTATTAATAGTCTGAGACATGAGAGGCATCAACTTTCATAGATCCCTACTGAGCAGACATACAAGCCTGAAGTCATGTATCAAGAATCTACCATAGAAAGTAGGTGAGGGTCCAGACCTGTCTGTGTTTTTTCTTGTTTGAGTACTTTAAACAAGGTTGGATGGGACTGCAGAGATCTTAATTGAACCTGCTAAATTGGCCCTGCTTGGAACAGGTGACCTTAGAAATCTTCCAGATGCATTTATTCCAGAAGTCTGTTTTCACAGAATCACCGAATGGCCAGGGTTGGGAGGGACCTCAAGGATCATGAATCTCCAACCCCCTGCCACATGCAGGGCCACCAACCTCCCCATTTAACGCTCGACCAGGCTGCCCAGGGCCCCGTCCAACCTGGCCTTGAACACCTCCAGGGACGGGGCATCCACAACCTCTCTGGGCAGCCTGTTCCAGCACCTCACCACTCTCTCTGTAAAAACTTCCCCCTGACATCCAACTTAAATCTTCCCTTCCTCAACTTAAAATGATTTCCCCTTGTCCTGCTGTTATCTACCCTTTCGAAGAGTTGGTTCCCCTCCTGTTTGTAGGCTCCCTTTAGGTACTGAAAGGCTGCAATGAGGTCACCCCGCAGCCTTCTTTTCTCCAACAAGCCCAGCTCTCTCATCTTGACTTCGTAGGGGAGGTGCTCCAGTCCCCTGATCATCTTTGTGTCTCTCCTCTGGACCTTCTCCAACAGCTCTCTGTCTTTTTTGTACTGGCGGCTCCAGACCTGGACTCAGTACTCCATATGGGGCCTCCCAAGAGCAGAGTAGAGGGGGACAATCACTTCCCTGTCTCTGCTGACCACCCCTTTTCTGATGGATCCCTGGATACCATTTGCTTTTCGAGCTGCAAGAGCACACCGCTATTTTTTCACTTTAAAATTTCTGGTTATCAGGCATTCTGAGGATTGTAGCTGACTGAATTATTGTGATCCTTGACATCTCTGGAAAGCTGGGGTGAAATTTTGGAGAAACTCTTTTGAAAATGTTGAAGAAAAAACCACTAGATTAGGTTATTGTAAATGTTCATAGTTGGAAAATGGTTTTTCAGCCAATGGCATGTGCAAGATTTATTTATTTATTGTAACCAGATAGTGGGGATTATTGAGTGTGCAAATTGAGAGAGAAAGGTAAGAACATATGAAAGGCTTTAAAGGAAAAGGCCCTAAAGTAGAAGTGTTGTATTCATTGCTTTGGTATTATCTGAGTGGCACGAGGGAAGGTAAAACTTATAACAATCTGAAGTGGATCAGGATCTAGCTCTTCAGTATTATATATGTAACAGAGAACAAATTCCCTGATGTCCTTCTTGTTTTTATTATCTGTTACTTTTCTCTCAGAGGTTTCGATGGGTACCATTTCTGAGATTCTTGGCAGAAGAGTGCAGTTGAAAGGACTTATTGGAAAAAGAGCTGTGAAATGTCCCTATTGTGATTTTTATTTTATGAAGAATGGGTCAGACCTTCAGCGTCACATTTGGGCTCATGAAGGTAAAAGTCTGGTTTTGAGTTTTTGAGAATATGATCAGTTTCTTATTCCACACAAGCTTCACTGACTTAAAAAGGAATTCGAATTTACTGCTATACCTGAATAAAAAAAAAAGTTAAACTACAGTAGAATAGCTCTCAATGTTTATATAATTAGTTTAATAGATTCTAAATCACATATGAAATTACATTTTCACAACACAAATGGAAAGCCTAAAGGTTAAAGAAAATTAATAAGCTTCTGATTCCATTTTTTCAATACCTCATTCATATGCATCCAAAAAGTACATGTTCTCAACATGAATAGACAGCCTAAAGGTTAAAGAAAATTAATAAGCTTCTTATTCCATTTTTTTCTAGACCTCATTCATATACATCCAAAAATTATTCTATAAAAAAGAGAGAAGCAATTTAAATTCAAATTCAGAGTCTCTTAAAACCAGTAATTTTCAGTAATTCCATATGAAAAGCTACTGCTCTTTCAGATTTGTCCAAACATGCTTGTTAAAGGAATCTATTAGTAAAACAGCTGAAATCCTGTTGCTTTGATGTGCACTTACAACTTCTGTGTGTATTTTAATTGCATCATGCTGAGCATGGCAGCTAGCTGACATGGGCCTAAACAGTGATGGAAAAAAACCATATGACACTGCTGATCCTGTATACATGTATGTGTGTGTGTGCGTGCATCAGCATTCTATATGTGTATATATGCATATAATTGCATACAAATATATGTTACATGCATATATGTATTTATTTATGTGTCTCAGGAAGAAATTCCATTTCAGTGCTAGCACAGAGTTTGAAAATTCCTTTGACTTAAAACCGTTGTCCAGTAAAAGCTTTTGCCTACTCAGTGTATCTGTGCTTATAATAGATGAAAGACAGCTCATATGACGACTCAAATGGTAAATAAACTATGGAGCGGATTGCCTTTGGCCTTTCAGCATTATTCTGGATTCTTTATCCATAAATTTGCATAAAGAGAATAATGGAATTCGGTGCTCCTGAACTGTTCTTTTGTTACCAAAGTGTTAGTGCCCATGCAGACATTTATTCTCATACTGTGTGTTTGAAAGCCTGAACTCTGTCTTTTTACTATGGTAGTTGTTCTCTCTAGGATCCTTCAGGAGCTTTGGTAATTCAAAATCAAAGGCTTGGAACAATTGGTCATGTATTCTGTAGACAGAGTTTATACTGCCAAGAAAATTTGGTACCCTTTTCATGTAACTAGGGAGAAATGGACAGGAATTTATTCCAAAATCAAAGTGTGCAATCAAGTCTGCTTGAAAGTAGGCTGTAATTCCTCATGCTTGTAAATCCAGTTTTAAGATCATGACTATCAACCTAAAACTGTCAGAGCCTCATGAAACTGTGGAATTACTCTACTAGTTCAGTTATATCTAACTTTTCTTTGAAAGATTTACTTTATTCTAGTTCACTTTCTGCTAGATGAGATACTGATGCTTTGGACGATTTGAAAGAAGTGAAGTTGTAAGCTTAACCAGAAAAAAGTATGACTATGCAAGCCATTAGCAGGTCTGAAGCTAATTAACAATCAAATGCAACTTTACACATTTAACTTGTGCTTATGTATTAAATATCTAATGAACCAGTCTTCTTAAAAGAAGTTTCTCTGTTCTTTATTACAGTAAATAGAGTATGTTAGTTATCAGAAGACTGTTAGGAAAACATTTGGTTGTCAGTTAGATTCAAATGATGATTAGATGGATTAGATGGATTAGATGGATTGGATTCTGCTTTTAAATGCAGGGTCAACATAACAATACAAAAATAATCATATTTTCTTTATTGAACTTAGAACCTGCATTTAATATAGAAATATTTAATTCTAAAATGAGCACCCCAACACTCCATTCTCGTAATGAGTTAAATCATCTGATACTGTCAAGAACTCAGTGTAGTTTACTTGGACTCTACAAATTAAATTTCTTAAATGTAAACACCCTAATTTTAAAATGTTGCCTGTGTTGTTCTCTCAAAATTTGTAATTTCTGAAATGTCCACTCTCTTATCAAAACATACAGCTTGTTTCCTAGTGCATTTTTTGTTTTTAGGTGTCAAACCCTTCAAATGTTCTCTCTGTGAGTATGCCGCTCGCAGCAAGAGTAACTTGAAAGCTCATATGAATCGTCACAGCACTGAGAAAACACACCTTTGTGATATGTGTGGGAAAAAGTTCAAATCAAAAAGCACTTTGAAGAGCCATAAACTCCTTCATACTGCTGACGGTAAGAGCACATTTATTAAATCCAAGTTTATTTTAGGGCAATAACTGCTGCCTGTCATATAGCACTATATTAACAACCTTTTTTTCATTTGAGCACTGAACACTACTTACAAAGTTTATTTTTTCCCAGGAGATATTTCTGTTTATGTAATAATTCAAAAACTTTTCAAAATTGACCTCTGTGAAAGACAGTTGTCCGTGGAATACTTGCTTTTCTCTATTGTGGTCACTTCCTTCCATATACTTTCAGAGTACTTCTGATCTCAACAGAAGTTTGAAAATACAGATAATTCCTTTATTATCTGCTTTCTTCTGTGAGAATATTGCTAGGAGTTGCCAAATCCAGTAGCCCAGTAGAGGCAAATTACTGCACACCTGTGTCCCCAGGTATCCTAGGTGGTACGCAGGGGTATGTATTCACAATAGACACGCGCAGAAACATTTGCTCAGTAATTTTAATATTTCTGTGGTAATGATAGGAAAAAATTAGATGTAAACCAAGATAAAAATATTCTAATTTCTTTCAAAATTTGGGATGCAACAATACTTTATTTCCCTGTTATTTTCAAAGCATAATAAGCATTATAAGTTGTGCTGAGCTTAGTAGCATGGTCTTTGTTATTCATGCAACCTTGTGGAGCCTAATGCCTCTCTTTATTGACCATTTCATTTAAATTATTTTTTCTTGAAATTTTTGCCTGCTCACTAGCATTGCCCTTGCACACAAGCTCCTTATTATCCTTTGATACTCTCTTATTTTTGTGTCTGTTCTCTTCAGTGTGTGTGACACTAACTGAAGGGGTGTTCCCTTTCACAGTGGTATGATATATATTATAGGAAATATATAGTATTGCCAACTCAGAAAATCATTCCTTATTCCAAAAGTACTTTCCAGTGTTTTCGAATAACTTGATCAATAACATACAGGTGCTGCACTTGTATGTATAAATTACATGTGCAGAAATCAGCAATTTCACTTACCAGATCATCTGCTGATAGCTGGCAGAGGGAGAGAGCAGGTTGTATTTGAATTTAAAGAAAATTTGGAATATAATTAGAATATGGAGCTTAGAAAAACATCTTCCTGTGGTGCCATTAATATCTCCTGCATGGGGACTGATACAAACACAGAGTTCTAGGAAATTCCCATTACCTTTGGAAAAATGCAAGCTGCCACTGGGTGACAGATTTCACTATCTCTAGATAGAGAGTGACTCTATAGAGTCTTATTCCTCACAAAGTTCACTTCAGTAAACTCTTCAAATATTTCCAACAATTGTGAAAATAAAGATAACATTTGTCATCAAGAATGTACTGTATGATTTGTTAAGGGACTCAGAACCTCTAGGATGCTGCTGATTTCTCTTTGCTGAATGTCTCCTCCTACACTGACAGCACTTCAGATCTTCTCACTAGCACATAGCTAGTGTTTTTCAATTATTTCACAAACAAATGAATTTGAGAGATGCTTCTGCTGTTTGAGTCTTGTCTTCCTGAGTTAGGAATCTGGGCAATTTTTGTTCAAATATCAGCCTTGCAAGGTCAGTTTACCTAGTGGAATATAAAATAGTTTTCTGTCTCTTTTATTCCACTTGAGGGTGACATGATAGAAAACAACTCTGCAGCCCAGTCTTATTACTCATTGTGATTAGAAATAAATCAGAAGAGCTGTTTTTCATTATTTAATTAGATATCAGAAATTGCAACACAATTTTTCTTAGGTTTGTTTCATGGAAGCTTTCACACTTGTTATAAAATGCTTGCAATTGTTTGAGTGAGATTCAGAATTTAAAGAAACCTGATTTCTTCAAGACAATACTTATTTATCCTTCCTATTGCTTCTTTTGCTTTTTGATTAGCTTTAACACACACACTGCTTTGATCAGATATAGTTGGCCAACCATGGGCATTTAATTAGGAAATGCAGTCTTTCTACGTTTAATACATAGCAGGACTGATACAATCTAAATGTGTAGAGAAAGGGAGTTTGAAAGCAAGACAAAAAATGGAGACAAGCTATTTTATTTTTAAATCATAAGGAAAAAAGATTGGGGAGAGAAAATGCTTTAAACTAAAAGGTGCACAAAGGGAAGTACTGCATGGTATTTGTTTGAGAGCTTCCCTCTTTACAGAGCCACAAACAGCTACAGATGTTTCTTGAAAATGTCATAGAGAATTCATTCCTCTTAGAGTAATGGTTTCAAGGCTAAAAGCAGGTTATTATGACCACAGAGTCTGATATCTTGCAGAATACAGACTGTAATTTAATAATTCTACATCATATTTCAGATGGGTTGTGTGGGACATCTTTTTAGATGTATTTATATCTAAGCAGACTTGATTTAAAGACTTCACGTGACAGGGCATCTATCTGATTTTTGAGTAAATTGTCTTAGACATTAGTCATGCCCTCTGTTAAAAACGTTCAATTTTAGAGTGAATGTTCTCCCTATCAGCTTGGGTAGTTGCAATTCCTTTTCTTATTCTTCTGTTTTCTTATTGCTATTTCAGGTTTAGTAACTGCAGTATTAAGGCCTGACTTAAAAACTTGTAAGCATGTAAAAAAATTTCAAATAAGCTAGGAATACAACATAATCTTTCTATATGGAACTTAAAGAAGCACTTTTCTTTGGATAACACTTCTGTACTGAATTAATGTTGTTGGGTTTTTTTGTATTTTTTTTTCCACAAAGCAGTCTCTACAAATTGTATGACTGTACTGACAATCAGACTTTCAGTCTGTAAAGTACTTGAGAAACACAGTGTATCTTGAATCTTTCAGTGACTTTTTAGCCTTGTATCTGGGAGAACAAAGTTTTGCAACTATGCTCCAGTTGTCTTCATGTTCTGTTGTCGAGTAGAAGTTCCGAAGTTATTTTAAGCCCAAACATTTTGAGAAAATGTGTCCCCTTTTAAAATAAATACAAGTCAGCACTACAAGGACAGATGATAGAACTTTCCCATTCTCCTGTTTGGCAGCCTCCAGACACCGCACAGGAGGTGTGAGCTAATCCCAGTATGTGCTCTCTCTTGCCTTGTAGGACTGTATGTGAGTCTGAGGGTTACTGCAGAGATTTAGATGAAAAAAGGCAAAAACTCATAACGAACAAGGAGCCATCATGCTCTCTGCTGCAGTCTGTGCTCATTTTTAAAACTGTGTAAGCAAAAGTGAAAGGTGGGAACACGAGGTTCTGCTATTTGCCATATTAATCCTATTTCATTCTATGACCAATTTTATTTCTCCCTGTGTCTTGGGTTAAGCCTTCATAGAAATCTTTTTAAGGTACTTTGCGTCCTTATTGGAAAAGTAGAGCAAAATACATTGAAGAAACCTTGTGGTAAAAATAATAGGTTCTGTCATGCTATACCTGAAATATATCAAGAAAGCATGCAGGGAAAACCAAGCAAACTTAAATGTGTTTGAATTTTAACAACTCACTACTGGGGACAAAAGAAGAGTAAACCCATATAACCATGACCAAACATCAGTATTTTTGAGATGTATAAATCTGCTTTATGAATAGCGAAGTAAAGGTGACTGTAGTGGTAAATTCTCTATTTCTTTCTTCCATTTAGGCTCTGCTATACTGATTTTTCCTCTTTTTCACCAAAAAACTATCCCAAGAGAACCTCAAATAGTTAACACTTGTAATTTAAAGGTGACACTCAAGCCTTTTTTCTTCCTTACTGCTCTTCACTCTGTTTAATCAAATTTTGGAGAACAGGTGGTAAACTGAGTATTGTTCATTATTGTAGTTTTGGAAATCATCATTATGAGGAAATATTACCAGTAGTTTTCAGAATTTAAATAGAAAATTGTGATTCCATTTTCTACCTGTTTCAGGAAAGCAGTTTAAATGTACAGTATGTGACTATACAGCTGTTCAGAAGCCACAACTCCTACGTCATATGGAACAACATGTCCCTTTCAAGGTAAGAAAACATAAGTTCTTGTTACTGATAACATTCAGAAATACATGGAACTTCAGGCAACAGCTTCAAAACTAACACATTTTGTTTTATAGTCACAATTACAGCATCTTAATAATATAATATTTTGGGAATATTCATTTCATATTCAGACTTCTGAGGTGGATTTGTTTTGTTTGTGGACTATTTTCAGTATCTGTACCTGACAAAGATACATGTATTAAAATCTATATCAGATGTAACCATTATGTCTGACTTGACATTACTAATCTCATATGTATCTTAAAATTCCTTATTAAAGTAGGAATATGCATCCCATCCATCACTGTTCATTGCCCATCTTAATCTGCTGTGAAAGTTTGTATGTGAGTTCATATACTTGAAGAAAATTGATGAGGATTAATTAACTTAAAAAAACCCAACACGTTTATCTGAAATGTGGCTTGGAGAGAATTTTGAAGATTGTTAATGCTTCTGTGAAGTGTTTAGGTGAGAAATGTGTAGACTTTAGTTTGGCTTTATTCTCAAATTGGTTCTCGGCATGATCTTGATGCAATGAATTGTGAAATGTTGCTTTCAGAAAACAGAAATGATCCTTGTCTTTTTTTCCCGAAAAACCGGGTACTTTTTATGTATGAAATGTTCATTTTAATGTAACACTTATCTTAGCAATGAACATAGTAATCATGGAAAATGTCATACTATTTTGATATGCAAACAGTTTTCATTATCTAACAAATTAGTTTGCTTCTATGAAGAGTACACTTTAGTTGCTTCTTCATACAGCAGAAAGAATGACAGTTTTTTGACTCATGATTTAAGTTTTGGAAGGCAAGATCATATAGGAAAATGAAGCAAATCATCTAGAGGGACTGTATATTTTAAAGAAAGATTTTTTTTCTTAAAGACCAATAATATATATAAAAAAATTTTTTCCTATCTTTTTAGTGGAAAAACACTCTTTTCCTTTTTAAATGGCTAATGAGATGAAAGTACTCATAGTAAGTACTTTATGAGTTAAAACATGGGTAGTTCTGACTATATTTTAGTGTTACAAATAAAATATCTCTTGGCAGTCCTCTAAGCCTAAATTGAATTGTGGCTATTCAGTGCATTATTAAGAGAACTGCAAAACACTGAAGTAAGTCAATCAGGAATATTTGCTAAGAGGGGTTCACAGAATCACAGAATCACAGAATTGTAGGGGTTGGAAGGGACCTCCAGAGATCATCGAGTCCAACCCCCCTGCCAAAGCAGGTTCCCTACAGCAGGTCACACAGGTAGGCATCCAGGCAGGTCTTGAACATCTCCAGAGAAGGAGACTCCACCACCTCCCTGGGCAGCCTGTTCCAGTGCTCCGTCACCCTCACTGTAAAGAAGTTCTTGCGCATGTTTGTGCAGAACTTCCTATGCTCCAGTTTCCGGCCATTTCCCCTTGTCCTGTCTCCACTCGCCACTGAAAAGAGTCCGGCCTCGCCATTCTGCCCCCCACACCTTAGATATTTATAGGCCTGGATCAGGTCCCCTCTCAGTCTCCTTTTCTCAAGGCTGAACAGACCCAGTTCACTCAGCCTTTCTTCATAGGGGAGATGCTCCAGGCCCTTCACCATCTTCGTGGCCCTCCGCTGGACTCTTTCCAAGAGATCCCTGTCTTTTTTGTACTGGGGAGCCCAGAACTGGATGCAGTACTCCAGATGAGGTCTTACCAGGGCAGAGTAGAGGGGGAGGATCACCTCCCTCGACCTGCTGGCCACGCTCTTTTTAATGCACCCCAGTAAGCCATTGGCCTTTTTGGCCACAAGGGCACACTGCTGGCTCATGGCCAACCTGTCGTCCACCAGGACACCCAGGTCCCTTTCCGCAGAGCTCCCCTCCAGCAGGTCATCCCCCAACCTGTACTGGTGCATGGAATTATTCCTCCCCAGATGCAAGACTCTACACTTGCTTTTGTTAAACCTCATCCGGTTTTTTTCTGCCCAGCTCTCCAGCCTATCCAGGTCTTGCTGAATGGCAACACAGCCTTCAGGCGTGTCAGCCAATCCTCCCAACTTCGTATCATC
>NW_024962263.1:84159560-84292510 GCF_019238085.1 Lagopus leucura | reverse complement strand
TTATTCTGGTAAAAAAAAACAAACAAACAGCAAACACAAAACAAAAGCAAAACAGTACAGCGTAGAATTTGAAGAAACAAATTTGAAGTGAATGGACTACATTTTCCTGACATAGTAGGAAAGCTGGGCAGATGTAGAGTGACAAAATATTGGAATAGATTTTGAAAACCTGGAAGAGATGTGAATAACCAGAGAGAAAACAAATTAAGGGTTAGAAAGATATTTTGGTCATGGTAAATGAAGTTGAAAGGCAGTGGAAACTAAGTTGGTTAGAAAATACTTAGAATCAGCCAAATGCTACAAGGGAGGAATAGGTCAAAACAAAAACTGCTGTACTGGTGTAAAACAATTGAAAAACTTATTAAGAGTACTTTTGTTTGTGCCATTTACTAACACTTGTCACATCATTAAAGCGATCCTGTTACATGACTTCAGTACATGTTTAGGTCATTTAAAAATCTGTGATTTATTTTGTGTATTTCTTAACAGTTAGCATTTCTTCAGTCAAGTGTATTTTAAAGCCTGTTTTGAAAATAGCATTTCTAGTGAACTTGCACTGTGTCATTTGGTGCATTCTCATGAACACTAAACATGCTGACAGTTCTTCTGATAAAACAGTTCCATCCAGATGTATTGTTCATTCATTTCCCTGTATGTATAAACATTATACCTGCAGAAGAACATGATGATCAGTGGTGATGTCCTTTTTCACCATTCTCAAGTTCTAGCACTCGTTCTTTTGGTTAGATTTATTGAGATATTGAATCTGGTCAGTTTTATGATTTTAAGATGCGTTCAGATTGTTTTTGACAACAAAAATTTTGTAACTTGACATTTGAACATTTTTTTCTGAGTGTCAGCTCCATGAATTTGCACTGTAGACAGTAGTAGAGCAGTCAAGTTGCTGCTGTTACACCATTACAATACAGTTTGCTTAAAGGAATCAACAGGATGTTTAGAAAAGCCCTTTTCCATTACGGCTTGGAGATGCTAATGTAATTTGCTGAAGATGGTGAACTTCGAGCAGTAATGAACAACAGAAGCCTTGGGAAAATTTCTCTACCAATGATTAGATTTGCCTATGTTTTTTGTTTTGTTCATTTGCTTGCTTGCTTTCTTGTCCTATTTTCTGCCCTGTACTTAGCTGAAATGTGTGAAGTATTCTAATTGCATAGCAGATAGCATAATACTGCATATTGTTCAGACCTTTTGTTACCATCAGACATGTTTGAAATAACTGAACCAAATGTAAAAGGTTGATTATTCTGAAACTTCCAAAGTATTAATTAGAAATAATTATAAGTAGATACATGTGAAACTATTGTGTGACCTCATATTGGCAAATAGGACAATAGCAATATTTTGTGATCTCGTACTGGTGACTTGGACAGACCATTTTTGAAGTTTTTCTGCACTTCCGTTTTCATCTTCAGGATCATAGAACATCCACTGCTAGGTTTAGTATAGTTCAGCATGTACTATTTCATGTTTGTTATGTGCATTATCATAGCATAAATGTATTCTGTTTGCACAGAGCTATAGAGGTTGTGCCATCAACTCTATATGGCCAGATTAAAGAAAAAATTACTGCCTCTCCCCACTCTGCTACCAATCCTGCTGTCATACAGCACATAATAACAGTACATGCAAGTGTATTTAAACTGATACAACAATTAAGCAATCTGCATAAAATATTTACTTGAAAGAACTGTGGTACCTGCTGTGGAAAAGGAGGGCATTACTATGAAAAAATTGAAGGCTGAATGTTACAGCACCTTCTGGATTGAAAGGTTAAAGGAATCTGAACACCAGTTTTCTTATTGAGACTTGAAGCCTCAAGGAAGGTCATGAGCAGCAATGTTAGGGCAATGTTCTGGTCAGTAGACCCTGACAGCAGACATTTCCCTGCTTTAAATTCAGCTTCTTAATAAGAATTTCTGTACCAGCTGTTTTCTGCTGACTAGCTTTAGATGAGTCTGGTCAATGTGGCTGCACATGAAGCATTTTGCTTGTTCTGAGGAACTTGACTTTTCCCGAAGGAGTTCAGTCAATGTCTGCATTCTGTTTCAGACCTGATTCTGCCTAGCTTCCTTTAATAGTTGCATGTCTCACTCAAAAGCTGAAGTTATTTTAGCTCTCTTACTCCCTCTTTTCGGATGAAAATTAATTTGTTCAGGGCAACTGAGTAAATTGCTTGCAGAGGATCTCTGTGTGGTCAGACCTGAGATCAGGTCTGATTTCATTATGAAAATACCCAGTTTATTGAATTGTGAAAGTAAGTACTGATATTATAATGTTGAGAATTCTTGGTTGTTTTTTGTCTGTTTGTTTGTTTTTGCATATAATTACAAATTCGAAATTGTAGGTAAAATTTAGTTGTGACTTTGTGTTGAATTTTGGAAAGTCTCCTTGGAAAATGCCCAAACTAGAATTCAACCTGGTTTCTCTGAATCTAAATCTAGCAGCTTAGAGCTGTTTCCTTTTTGCTCCTAGCCTTTCCGTTGTGCACACTGCCGTTATTCCTGCAACATATCTGGTTCCCTGAAGAGGCATTACAACAAAAAGCATCCTAACGAAGAGTACGTAAATGTAGGTTCTGGGGAGCCTGCCGCAGAAGCTCTTATCCAACAAGGTAAACGTCCACTTTATAAGATTTGATGTTATCTTGCTGAAGCAAACCTGAAGTACAATAAACTTCTGCAGGATATTTATTCATCATGTTATTGGGTGTTATGTTATAAATTAGTACTACTTCGTGGTAATTCTGAACAGCCTGCCTTTAACTGTTCTTTCACTGTCCTTTGTTCTTGATTTCTAAGAGTGAGTGAATCAGACTTTTGATTGACCTTGCCTGTTCTGTTCACTGCTGTGTACATTTATCTTTTTCACTTGTCTCCTTCTGTAAGTAAAGATTCGGTATCTTGAAATGAATGACACACTGATAAATTTCGATGACAATTTTACAAGGTTGAACTAAACACTGAGAGTAAATGACACTAAATTGTTCCCCCGCAAAAGAGAGTGCAGATAAAACCAGTTGCACAGAGTACTGCTCAAAAGCTTGTTTGTGGCCAAAGAAAGTACAACTTATGTATGTAAGTATTAGTATAATGTAAATCTTAACAACCTAATTTAAGAATAGTCTTTAATCTAGCTCTAATGATGTTAATCTTGATGGCTTTGTTTTCTTCTCTCCTTCTGCTTGAGGTCAGTGTTAGCATGTTGGTTTCTGCATTTTACACTTTCTTTTTAATTGGTCTGTAGCTCCAAATTACATCCAAATTTACTGTTAATAAAGAGCAACAAAATACTTGTGAAGGGCATCAGTGTTGTCTATCTGCAGATCTTCTTCTTCTTTTTTTTTTTTTTTGGTAGTTTATAGCTGAGATCTTCTTTACCAACCTTGTGTCCCATTTCTTATCACTCCTTGTCTTCTATGCTGCATCTTGTGTCTCCACATCATGAGGTTGTTGTACCTGGCCTGCATTTCTCTTCTTCGTGTCACTGTGTTAGGGTCCTAAGTGTTCCATTTCTTGTTATTGTTGTGTAAAACTAAGGTTGTACTACACAAAAATAAAACTGATTAGTTGTAGGCACCTGTCAGTTGGAGAAATGGCCATTATAGACAGGTCAAGAAGACGTAATGAGAATGTTGGCAGATATCCAAAATTCAGGAGCTAACAGAGCGTCAGAGGGGAAAGAAAATCAGCTTGAATTAGTTTATTTTATCATGTTTATGTAGTTAGCATTAGAAGTTCTGTTACTCACTGTCATTATTTTTTGTTGATGATTTTCAGCTGAAGTCCTGTATTTCCTTCTGAAAAGATGGACAGCACTATTTGCTTTATTTCTGCCATTTCTACTTCATACAGGCATCAATCACAGTGTAACTTTTTCCTTGCAGAGCCTGAGTAACAGCAAAGCACTCGCATGTACTGGTTGTCTAATTCCCATCAGTCCTTTTTTGCACTGGGCAGTGAATCAAAACAAACAATTGACTCTGCTATCAGATACCTTTGTGAGTGTAAAAGGTTCATGAAACACAAACCTTATTCAGTTCTAGTGCCTAGACTTGAAGATGGAAAGGCCTAATTAAATTTAAAAAATTGTTCTGGAAATGTTTTAGGGTTTGGTAGAGTAGATTTTATTACTTCTTTTCCACTGAAACAAACAAACAAATTATAAAATAGAGAATGCAGTTGTTGTCAGAGAATTAGGACCTTGGAATGAGATTAAAGAGAATTACCCTTTATGTTTTTCTCTGCTAGACATGCTGTTTTCCCTGACTTCTTTCTCTTCCTTTCCGTACACATTTCCCATGCTACCACTAACACTGTGCTTGCTTCCCAGTTGTTCACCTGCTCTGTAAGGTATAGGAACAGTGAATGGACTTCAAATTTGTGTAACAGCGACCAAGACTATGCCTCATCTCAGAACTATCATGAGGAAAGCCATGCTAGTAGATGCAGTTTTCCCACATGCAACCTCCTTTGCCAGCTCCTCTTCCTCCTGTGTAGCCTGTTGTGGGGAGTATTACGTGTGGACTCAAAAATGGGATCACGGTAGTTTTTTTGTCAGACCGTATGAAGATCATTTATCTTTTTTTTTCCCCCTCTCAGTGTCTTGGTATCTCACTAGGAAAAAAATGTTCCCTTTGGGAGACTGAGTTAATTAAGATTTGCATTTGGAGTTGCACATAAGTGCTGTTCAAGTTAATTTTTTCCCTGATTTTGGAATCAGAGGATCTTTGGGTCACAGCACAAATGGATCAATGTGGACGTATGATGCAGTGTGACAAGATATGCAGCCTTGGTCAGCGGTTGCAACTTGCTGCCTCAGTAGTCTCTATCAAGCTTCAATTTAACATATTCATGGATCTGAAAGCTATTTTAGAAAATTATTCATGTATTCATATTAGAGAAAATGACTGTTCAGACTTGCTATTAAACAAGTCCTTTGAAATTAAAGGACTGCAGACAAGTATGAAAAGGCAAGAGAACCAGTAAATGAGTGGGTTTGAAAAAAAAAAAAAAAAGAAAAAAAAGAAAAGAGAAGGGAAGCAAACAAAAATTAACACCTAATAGAAGCCATGTAAAAATATTCTTCATTTTGTATCCTGCTTGTTCCAAGTTACCCGAGAGTGAATCATCTCACATGCACTCATCTTTTCTTCTCCATTCTTGTCATTTGGTTTGTGACTACAGTGCAGTGTTCCAAATACCTTAATTTTAAATACTTATATGCATGTAAACTGCTAGATTCCACTGTACATTCCTGGAAGTGCTCAGAAAATAGAAGAGGCAAGAGGATTATGTATTGCTGAGAACAGCCAGGAGGGTTTCTCTTCGGAGTTTATATTAGAAGACTCTGCCAACTCATTAAATAGTTTCTTTTTTTAGTTTAATTTGTTCTCCAGTGTTGAGCATGTCATGTTGTTTTTTTTCCTGTTTTCCTGTAAATTGCTTACTTTTTCTTTACTGATTATTCCCTACCACACATTGTTTTGCTTATGTATTTCTGCACTCTCTGGAGTGTGGGTTTTCTATTTGTGTTCATGCAGCAACTTGCTCAGTACATTCAGGATGATCTATTTGTGGCCTTATGGTCTATTATACCACTGTCATCACTTTAGCAGACAAAAACAGTTGTCTTTGTGTATTTTTTTTGTTGCAGAGATCAGTTTTGATATTAAAAATAGAAGATACGTCATTTACTGACTCTCTGCTGCAAATTTTTAAAGAATTGTGCAAAAGTTAGTTTTCCAAAGCTTTAATATCAAATCACTGACCTAGACTTAAATATTATCAGTTCTGTGCTTTCGTAGTTGTTCTTTATTTAAAGTCTCAGTAACAGAAGTTGCACTTTAATTAATGTGGTGTATTGTTATAATGATTTCCATAACTAATGTGGGAAAGGCTTCTCTTACACAATGGTATTCCTTTCTAATAGTACAGATTAGTGTGGAATTAATATTTAATTTCCTTTTCTCAAACCAATAATTTCTTTGTCCTCATCAGAGCCACATTATTTTGCTTTTGTGAACTGCAGAGTCTTAAGCCCTCTAATAGAGAAACCAGTTCATTTTTGTGTACTGGGATAGAATATTAAGCATCTGCTATAATGAAGTTTGGTGAGGACTTACACTAGACTGAGAGCAAAGAGGGGGAAGTCATAGGTGAATATTAAGTGTCAATGAGAGACTCTAGTGAGTGCGTGTAGTTACGTTCTGTTTTACTAAAACAGAAAGTTTATTTTCACCTGGTAGAATACCATTTGGTGGATTTCCATGACTGTAACATTGAAAGCTTTTTCTAATCACCTTATGCTTAAAAGACTATGGGCAGTGAGAGCTTGGCCTATTGCCAGTTTGTGAGAGTCTGTTTGAAGCATTTCAACACGATGAGTAAGAGTCACCATTTGCCATCTGGTGGAACAGCTCCTAAAGCAGTTAGATTTGTTAGAGTGAGTTCTGGTCACCTAATGCAACAAATTATCATATGTTATTCCTGCTCTTATTTAGTCAATGGGGAAAAAACAACAAAACAAAACAAAAAGCAAAAAACTTACTTGCATAATTACAAACAACTGGAATCTGACATTTGACAAGTGACTTTAATAAGAAAAAGAAGTGAAAACTGTTTAGTCTAAAATTCGCCGCTTATGATTTCATCATATTCAGTATTTTTTTACCTGTAAAAAATTGTTTACTAGGTTAACACTGTGCCAAATTCACAAAAATGTTGTTTTGAACTTGAGAAAGATCTTCAAAGACAACAAGTGTCTTAACAGGACAGCAGGAAGCCAGTATCTAAACCTAAAACTTGATAGAGCCCATTCCTGTAGATTTTTTGAATATACATACAATTTACATTGGAAGCTACAGCAGCGTGCAATGGAGCAAGCATTGAAGTTTCTGAAGAACTCTACAATTTGAAATAAAAGGGTATTTATTGTGAAAAAGTATTTATTTAGAATTATTAAATGCATGTACTAGTCTTAGTTTATGCTTGGCCTATGGCATAGTATGAGTCACAAATACCCTTGGACTTCAAAGAAATGTCACTTGGAAACTACACATGGTCTCTTAGTGCTGCTTAGCTTGAGTTTCAACCAGAATCATGACTGTGAGCTTATGTTCTTGCCCAGTAAGTAAGTTGTTACTTTGCAGTTTAAATTCCCTCTGTTATATTCTGGCTATCTCTCTTAACATTTAGCTCAGTAGGCTTGAAACCATTATTTTTCGCTTGGACTTAATTACAGAAATGAAGTACTGTCTCAAGCTAATGCAGATAGCTGTATGTTTGTAATGGGGAGGGATTCCCAAGAGAGAGAGGGATGTAGAAGCAGAGAAAGATGGAAACAGCATTCCTCCAACTTTCCATCCATCATAGGGAAACATGAAGGTAGGGAAGCAAGATTGCTATACCTTTCCAGGTGCATGAGTTGTTCCAGATTCCTTTTATTACCATTATCCAAAATTGCCTTTAAAGCATTTTAAGAGTTCACCTACTTTGTGAAGTTTTTTTCCAGTCTTTCATACTATTTACATTATGAAAGCAAAAATTTTAAAATTAAATTGTAAATCTTAGCAGAGATGAGGTTAAATGAAATGGGTATTTACTTCCTTGAAAAATGCCTAATAGAAAAATAACTAAAATAATTTATTTTTGTCTCCTTGTAGGTGGTATTAAGTGTCCTGTTTGCAGCTTTGTATATGGCACAAAATGGGAATTCAACAGACATCTTAAGAACAAGCATGGAATGAAGCTTGTGGAACACGATGGAGAAGCAAAGTGGGAGGTAAAGCAAATTTATCATGTATTTGGGCCTAGGATTTTAGGAAGTTATGGAGGGAAAGTTAAGGATAACAAGTGTTCAAAAGTATGTTCTCAACTTTATATAAGAACAGGAGGTCCTGTGTTCTCTTATCACCATTTTCAATGCACACACTCCTTTGACTGTCAATATTGACTGCTTTCATGACTAGTAATTGGACTAATAATGTACTGTGTTTTTTTGTATGGAGAAGGGTCTAGTGCTCTGCTGTAGAAAGAATAAAATTTTTAGCAAAAATATGTGAAACTAAAAAATATATATACAAAAAATATACATACAGAAAATATTCACTGATGTTAACTTGAAGATGTCCAGAGCTGTGAGGTTGTATTGAATTAATGAAAGAAGCTTATGACTTGGTCCAATGTTAAAATACAGAAAACTGAATTTATATGTTAATCAGCTAAATGAGATGCTATTAGAAAGAGTATGTCTTCCACTATTTGGTCTTGTGTCCAAAGTATATAGGAATCACAGCATCAATGATTAGGAGCAAAGCTTAAAATATTTAATGTAGATCTAAGAAGCCAAGTCAGGAAAAAAATAAAGCAAAGCCAAAACCCATCTGAATTTTATTGATGGGTGGGGTAGTGCAGCTGCCTTAAGCAGCTGTAACTTTTAAATCTTTTCTCTGCTGTAACTTGGGTAGCAATTTGTTTTAAAATAAGGACTGTTACTTTAATGAAACAAAATTGAATGCAGATGTAGAAGCTACGGCAAAACCGCAGATCCATCCAGTCACTTCCATTAAAAAATCACAGTTAGCAATCTGAGTTTCCACTGCCTGATTAGTTCATTGTTGGTCTCCAGTGACAGGAGTAAAACAGAAATCAATTGCAGTGGACAAGTCAGTTTCAGATCCTGCTGGATTTCAGGCAGTCCGGCCCTAAGCATCAGCCTGATGCCTGGTTTAGAAGTCTGTCCTGTGGTTTGTGTTCAGCAGTATGCATGGATAGAGTATAAAATGCTCAAAAACTATCACAGTAGGTTCTGTGTGGACAGTTAATCAAAGGAGAAGGGGCAAGTATTTTAAAATGTAGTCCTTTGAAGTGTTATTTCCATATGGATTTCACAAACCATGCTATATCCGCCTTCCTTGGTGGCCAAACATGAGAAAGTAAGAGGACACCCAGGATTCAAGCAAATCTTTGTCACTGGTACAATAGTAAAGTCCCATCAGAACAAAAGTACATGTTAACAGCCTCTTTTGAAAATAGTAGCTGTGGGAAAGATAATTTGTATAACTCTTGTTTATTGTCCAAAACTCGTTATTTTAGACTGATAACTTTGATTGTTCTCTAATTTGCTAAAATGAGAGGGAGATTATCCATGCGTTGGCTGGGTTTTGTTTTCAAGTTAACTGCTGAAGTTTCTGAAGAAGCATCTACTCAGTACCTCCATATCACAGAGGCTGGAGAAGATGATCAAGGTACTCAGGCTGCTGTAGCTGCATTACAGAACCTTAGATACACTTCTGAAAATGGTAAGTTACTTTTCTGGGGGGTTGGAACACCAAATACGTATTTTTTCATAAATATCTAGTTCTTTGCAGTATAGTGGGCAATATACAATCACTGTGAAACAGTTAAAAATGCTGAAATTTGTCATCCAGAAATTCTTGGGAGTTTATATTTTTTCTTGGAGAGTAAATAGTAAGTGACCATTCATAATTAATTTCTGTGTCCTTAAATCATTAATAATCACCACACTGTACTTTGCCTTTTATTATTAAATGTGTGGAATTTCCTGCCTGCATTATTCAATGTATTGTGAACTCAGCTGCCTTGACAAAGCAGATGGTGTGTATCTAATGGCAGTTCTCTAGCTATCATTTTTCTTCCCTTATAAATCAGCCATCCTACAGAACTGACACAGTGGAATGCTTAATTTACCGTATTCCTAAAACAGTACAACCAAACTTAATTCTAATGGTACAGAAAGCAGAATGTATCACATTGAGTATCACATTAGACAAGAAAAAGAGATTGATAAGTCAGGAACAATAACAACTGTAAGAAGAAACTCTTAGGTCTAAGAGAGTGTTAAAACAGAGACTAGAATCAATGCTTATATTTTTTGAATTTATGTGTGTAAATAAATGCAGTGGCTGCCAGAGGAGAGCATTTTACCATTGCTGTGAACTGTATGGTTCATAATACAGATAAGTTTCACAAGCTCCCATTTCTTTTGGCATCTCCAGGCACGTCACAGTTCCATTATGTAACTGGCACTTTCTGTATATTGTTAATAAGTGGGAATTCAGAATGACTAAAAATATCTTGAGAAAATTTCTTAAGCTATAATATTTAAATTAAAGTAAGCATGATCACGGAATATGCTGCATATAACAGTTTTGATTTTAATCATGAGGCAGTAATTTTCAAAGTAGAACAATTTGGTTTAATCATCCAACTTTTCTGATATAAAACCTAGTAGTTTATACCAGTTATGTAACTGAAGGCAGTTATACAGGAAAAAAATTAAAGCAAGAAAACATTTTTCAGTTCTCAGATAAAATTAGATCCAAATTTCATTTGGATAACAAAATAGAACTACTTAGTTTGAAATTAAATGATCTGAGATAGATTCCCACTACAGTATCGGTTTGTAAAGGTTGGGGGTTAAGACATGAGCTTTATTCCATTGACTGGCTCCTTCAGGCCTCTTTCCTAGTTTCAGCAGTGATTTCAGCAAAAGGAAGCAGCTTTATCATGACCTTGAGTTTTCCTCCCTTTCTGACATCTATCATGCTACTGCTAATCGTATGGACATGCAGACCACAGGAGGGGGATTCCTATTCCTGCATGTCACAAAACATTCGTCAGCAGCTGAGTTTTTCCTTTTTACATTGTAGGAGAATTGAAAGTATGTAATTTTTTTTGTAAACTTGCCTTTCCTTTGGTAGAATTGCACACATAAAGATAATTGAAAAATGTGACAAACATGTTCTGATCCCATACTTATAATGTAATAGGCATTGATTTTCTCAAGAAATTAACTTTTTCACTTCAGCACATTAGTGATAATTTAAGGATGTGAGGTGTTGCACACATTTGGACAGATGATAAACACAGATATCTAATATACCAAACAGCTGTCTTTGTTGTAAGTATAGGCTTCAGATTCTGCTTAATATAAGTGTCTGGCAAATACACATTTGGATTTGTATAGTCTCACAGCTGCATAATTTACAGTTACTGCTGTCAGTTGTATCAGTTGTTTGTTTAGTCAGTGTATTCTTTTTGATCTCTTTAAAATAGTTTTAAAAATGAGCAATGTGGTTTCACTTGTTGATGCACACATTTGTTTTGTGAATACTTTCATCCTATAGATCTGTTATTAAAGTGTCATGCTAGTGAGCTGGTTGAATTTACAGACAGCACAATGTATCAAGGTTAAAGCATGAGGGGAAAGAGTGTCTCTGGCAGTTAGATTTGCATACCCTGAAGGCCTGCTTTACTGTAATGATCTTATACATACTGTCTTTCTGATAAGGTGAAAGACTTGATCCAACAGCTGTAAACATTCTGCAGCAAATCATTGAGTTGGGATCAGAAACCCATGATGCCACTGCAGTTGCTTCTGTTGTTACCATGGCACCTGGAACTGTGACAGTAGTAAAGCAGGTAAGAGCTCTTCTCCATAATAGCTTTGTTTTATTTTAGTATATTTCTTGTGAAATCAGTGAAGTTCTATAAAGCCTAAATTGTGAATGACTTTGTAAGATACACAGGATTTGTTGTAAGGTAATTTTTTCCCTTTGTTGTGTGTATATATGTATAGAATCATGGAATTGCCCAGGTTGGAAAAGACCTTAAAGATCATCGAGTCCAACCACAATCTAACCACGCTACCCTAAGTAACAACCCTCTGCTAAACCTAAACTTACCTGGTGCAACTTGAGGCCATTTCCCCTCGTCCTGTCACCTGTCATCAATGAGAAGAGACCAGCCCCACTCTTGCTCTAAGCACCTTTCAGATACTAGAAGAGAACAGTAAGGTCTCTCCTTAGCCTCCTTTTTCCTAGACTAAATAGCCTAGTTCCGTCCCAGCCCCAGTTTATGTGCACACACACACACGTTTATACATAAATACACTCATATATTTATATACAATACATAGCCATCAGTATAAATACATAAAATGTAAGTGGATAAATATATATAGGAACATGTGAGAGTGAGAAAATATAGCATTTTCAGACTTCTTAAAATAGTGTACCTCCATCATGAGTGGGGATGTAGTCCCACTGTCATCTAAAAGAGTCAGGAGTTCCTTAGTGCTGCATTATTTTGGAAACAGAACATGGAAGGTTTGTATACAACTGTGCGTACTCTGCAACTATTATACTGTTTGACCATAACCATGGATGAGTGACCATCATTTGTCCTTTCCAGTGCTGTCCTATAGCTAAAGTTAGAGAGATATGCAAGGTCTTAAAGTCACATGCCATGAGAACAAAGAAGACTTGTGCCCAGTCTGAGTTCATACTGCCTTTCTTAATGAGGGATGCAACAAAACTCATTTGCAGTCATGTAACAGCTCAGAGAAGAGTATTACTGATGCTCCTTAGCAGCAGTTGGTTCTATGAGACTGAAGTCAGTATGACCACTCACATTAGGGAAAAATTAAGAGAAAAGCTCCTTTTATTTAAATGAACCCAAAGTGTTGTTATTATGGTTGCCTGAACTAACTTGAGGTTTTAGTATTGTGGATATTAAATTCATAAGAATTCTGTAGAAGTGTATAGTCTCTGAAAACAGTTTGAAGATAATAGCCACCCAGATGTAAGGGAAACAAGGCAGAATTTCAAGAAAAAGCATTTCCAAATTTTTTTTTTGTTATAATTTTTATTTTCTACTTAACAGGTATTTTCATTAGAAACCATGTAAGAATTTTGGAGTAATTTTTTTTTTTTTTAAATTAGGAAAAACAGTTCCAGATTTGTAAATTAAATTCTATCATTAAAAAGGAGAGACATTTAATCATCTCTACATGCAAATTTAAAATAACTTTACTCAGTGCCAACATGTATACTGTGCTGTATTTATGACTGATTTAAAAGGCTAAATGCATTATTATCCACAACCAAATACTGTTCTCTCCTTAAAAGTATGTATTTTGAGGCCCTTCTACCAGAAACCTAGGAGAAAACAATGCCTAGATAAGTGACAGCTGTGAGGAACAAACTGTGTATGTGAAACTAGAAAAAAATGGTGACACCAAGCTGTGTGGTGTGATAACACATCCAAGGGACAGGATGCCATCCAGAGAGATCTAGTCAGGCTGAGCAGTGGGTCCAGCAGAACCTCATGAGGTTCAACAAAGCCAAGTGCAAGGTCTTGCAGCTGGGTCACGGCAACCCCCGTTAGCAATACAAGCTGGGAGATGTAAGGATTGTGCTGAAAAGGACTTGAGAGTACTGGTGGATGGCATTCTGGACATGAGCCAGCAGTTGGAAAGGCAACCGTATCCTGGGCTGTATTAAAAGAAGACAAGTCGGCAGAGCGAGGGAGGTGATCCTGCCTCTCTACTGTGTGCTGGTGAGGCCTCGCGTGGGGTGCTGCATACAGGTGTGGAGTCCTCAGTATAGGAGAGACATGGAACCTGCTGGAGCGTGTCCAGAGAAGGGCCACAGAAATTGTCTGAGGAATGGAACACCTCTCCTGAGAGGACAGGCTGAGAGAGCTGGGCTGTTCAGCCTGAAGAAGAGAAGGTTCCGAGGAGACCTGAGAGTGTCCTCTCAGTATCTAAACGGGGGCTATGAGAAAGAAGAGGACAGACTCTTTAGCAGGGTCTGTTGTGATGGGACAAGGAGAAATGGTTCAAAGTAAAAGAGGGAAGATTTAGACTGTATGTAGGAAAGAAGTTTTTTTACAATAAGAGTGATGAGGAGCTGGAATAGATTGCCCAGAGATGTGATTAATGCCCCGTCCCTGGAGACATCCAAGGTCAGGCTGAATGGAGCTCTGAACAACCTGATCGAGCTCTAGGTGTCCCTGTTCATTGCAGAGGAGTTGAACTAGATCACCTTTAAGGGTCCCTTCCAACTGAAAGATTCTATGAAAATCAATAATTTAAAACATTCAGTGACTCTTCTGACTATTGAATCTGATCAATTTCTCAGTCATCTTAACACCTACCCACTTTCTTGTTAGAGCATCTGAATTTGCTATTAGCATTTTGTGAGTGTTCATATTGCAAATTAATTCTATCTCACTTTTTAATCCATAGTTCTAGCCTTTGAGTTTACAAGCTGTTAAGAACTGATCACTGCTTTTCCTTTGCTTTATATATATCAACAAATTCCAGTGGTCTAATGTCAGAGTGGTATAAGCTCCACTTCTACATCAAATATTGAATTCTCAGAGCACAGAATCTTTACTATTTTTCTTTTTTGTTTCTACCTGTTAAGAGTGCTGCTGATAAAATGCCTTTTCCCCCTGATTTTGAAGTTGCAGAAAATAAAATTAGTGTAGAACTGTAGTACTTCTCAAGCTGAGTGATCTTGTACTTCCTCTGCTTACACTGAATTTTTCTAGTATCTTAGATTCCTAGTTACCTTGGGTGGGCTCTGTGGAAGTAGAGCAAGGAACAAAGGAGATCTGTAGAGGTGTTTGTTTTTTTAATGATTTTTTTTTTCTCTTTTAATTTCGTACTTCTGATGCTTTATCAAATCTGTTTGACCTATGACACTGCTCTGTTTGTTATTTTCAGTTCTTCCCAGCAGAGAATGGCTTCAGAATTACAGCCACACCCATTTCAGCATGCGGGGAAAAGTCTTTAAATGTTATTAACGTGATTGTAATCCTCTCCTGACAGCTTTTCTTTTTGTCTTTAACACTGCATTGCTTTCTATTGGATATCACTCATTTGTACCTGCTACTTTGTCAGGTTTTAATTATGCTGAGTTCCTAATTGTTAACCTTGAGGTGATCATAAGACACGTTCGTATTTCACTTCCCTACTGGAAAATTTATTCCACACTCTATTCTGTGACCTTCAGCTTCTCTTGTGAATTGTGAGACAAAAAATTCATTCAGGGTGTCAGCAATATATCAGCATCATCTGTCACTGAATTTCCATTCTTGTTCTTCAGTGGCCTCTCCAAGTCCTTGCTTAGCTGCTCAGTTTCTTTTTTTTTTTTCCTTAAAACATTTATTGTTCTGATTTTTATGCTGTTCTGTTTCTTTTTTTATGAAGAGCACACATAATCTATTTTTTTCATCTCTCATTTTTGGCTGGCCTGGCAAATTGCTTTCATATTTCTATGTTTGCACCTTAAAATTTCTTTGAAATGCTATATTAGTAGGACATTTTAAACATTGTTTTTTTCTTTTCTTTTTCTTCTGTGAATGTTACACTACATTATTGCTATCTTTTTCTTTCTTTTCCTCCTTGGAACTTTCTGCAACATCTGTACTCCTCTTTACTTTCACTCGTAAATGTGCCATTGACACTTTATCCCTGAAATTATGTGAATAAGGCAGCCCTCTTCATCTCTTAGTATTTCCCCAAACTGTGTGTTTAAATGTCTTCTCTGTGCAGTACTTGTAGTGTTTCATGTTAATGCAAGACTTTTACCTGGAGAAACAAGCTTTGTCTAAGTCCTTCTCAGTAGATTGCTACATGTCATGTATATAGCTAGCTCTGTTTGGTATCTTCTTTTTAAATTATTTTGTATTAATTCACAAGCAGAAAGGTTATGGAGTTTACGTTGTTCTATTACATTATTTCTGAGTTTTATGTGTTCATATTGCTTATATATTAAACCATGAGTACAAATTATTATGCAGCTGTACTCAAGATCAGATTTTGTATTCAGAGCTCCCACCTCACGTATTGAGTGCTGAGAAGAAAAAAATAATTCAATTTTGACTATGGAAATTTTATATTTGTTGTTCATAGGAATGATTTTATAAAAGAAAATAGTTTCACAGCATAACAATAATGAATCCCAGACTGAATCATTATTCATAATATGACTTAAAAAAAAAAAAAAAAGTATGTAAGTCCTATCTAGCTTGGGTTATGATTGGTAAATGGAAGTTCTTGTTAGCTCTGATAGTGCTATGTATGTGAGTCCTTTCAAAGATTCTGTCTAGAATCTGAAATGTCTTCAGCTTATTCTTGCCTGAGAGCCACTGCATTAGATTATTATCAAGATTAAACCTTTTTGATGTCTAATCTGGGAGAAGTTCTGTCATGTTGTTGTACTATGGGAACATACAGCTGATAAGGAAGGAAATGCACACCAAATGCCTGAGAGAAAACCAGGATCCAGTTGTGAGGTTCTGCCATTATATTCTGAAATTGGCAAAAATCCACAGTGAGGCTTTGATCACAATATGACACGAGAAGAACAGTTTGTCAGTTTGAATCTATTTCAGTTACTAGTGATCAAGTCTGGATTACTACAGATAGTGATGGTATTTATGGCATAATGTTTGAGATATTCTGCACTTACTAGAAAAAGTAAAATGGGAAAAAGGTGGAAGTGTGGAGTGGTACATTTGAAGAATTGCTAGGAAAGAAATTAATAAATGCTTTAACAAAATACGAAATACCCATAGTAAATGGTAAAGACAGACAAGAAATTGGACATTTCTGCAGAAACACGGAACATAGCAAGGAGTGTCTGGCACTGTAAAGCAAGTCACTTTCCTTTCTGTGGTTTTAATTCTCTGTGACACTTAGCAGATATCATTTTACCCTCATGCTATAGGGTGAAAACAAATGTGAATGTGTTTTTGTTTATTTTGATGACAGAGTCTGTTCAGTTCATAATTTATATAGGTGGACTGTGTTTTTAGATCGCATGTTAAATATAGAGCGAGGATTGGAGGATGAGTAATCATGCCAATATCACAGCCACACTTGATTAGCAGTGTCTGCAGATATGTTTTCAAAACCTTTCAATTACAAACTGCCTTGAAGTATGACTGCATCTTTCAGTTAGGCACTACATCAAACAAGGATGCCAACGAATTCTGGAGGAGAAGATTGTTCCATGTTAAGCATTTGTTTGATATACATACATACCATGCTTCTTGTGAAGAAACGTTTCCCTCACAGATGCACACAGCTGTTAAATTATTTTTTAGTAGAAAAGGACTCTGTCATCATGTCCTGTCTGTAAATGATTCTCTATGGTGACAAAATTCAAGACATATTTTGTTGGTTTCACAAAGCAAACATTCTTGCTTGTTCTGCAAGCTGCATTATGCATTCTGCAGCATCAGCAGAGTTGTCCCTTTTTGGACTGCATCCAGCATCTCTCATTTTTGTTATAGTTCTTCCATTTCCAGTGGTCATGAGCAGGAATGAGTAGTGGTAACTAGATATGTTCTGTTTCAATACGCGTATTTTGTGTAAAGGCAGGGTGTATTATTTTTGTAAAATCTCTTTGAAACCAAAGATAGAAACCATGTAGAATTCTTTATCCAAATCTAGTTTTATATTTTTGCCTCAATTTAATGAGCAGAGCAGTAGATTTTTGGATTTCTAGTTTCAGTCAAACTTGTAGATCACTATACTGTAGAACTCAGCTAAGTGTGGTTGCATGTTATTTGTCTACATTACCAATAGTTCCTGTTTTTATGTAGATATTAGTAGACAAATGTTGTTAATTTGCTTGTCTTTAGACCTGAAATATGTTTTGAGTATTTTTGTTAGCACAGAAGTTATTGTTCTGATATGAGAAACTCATCAGCAGATGATTATGTAAAGCTTTAAATCTTGTCCTCAGTATTATTTATCCTGTATGAGTAAGTTACTGAAATCCCTTTTTATTCAAAGCAAATCCTGCCTGCCTTGTACACAGAAAACTGCTTGAGCAGAGCAGTACTCTTTGTTCTCTCTAACAAAACCAAATCACTTCCCACTCCCAAATCCAACTAACCTATTCCCAAAGTATTTTCACCTCTTCAAATCCCTGTACTTTTCCTTAATTCCTAATTCTCCATGACAGTTCTACCTGAATGACCACTGCAAACAGAATGTTTTTCTGCAGTCTTTCTTATGGTACAGAGGCATGCAAAAGATTTACTTGAAGATTCAGAGCTTCACTTCCTAAGTAATACACAGCCATTTGACTCATGATCTTTTTACTGCTTTCTCACTTAGTGGCCCATCTTTCATTAGCTGTTAAGATTTTGATTTCTACTTTTGATCAGACCGTGAAGATTTAATTATTCAATACCTTTTCTAAGTAACTTTCTTAATGCCTTCCATATTATGTCCAGGAAAGTCAGTGGTACCCTGGGGTGCGTTAAAAGAGCATGGCCAGCAGGTTGAGATTCTCTTCCCTCTGTACTCTGCCCTGGTGAGGCCACATCTAGAGTATTGTGTCCAGTTCTGGGCTCCACCATTAACGAAAGATAGGGAATTTCTTCAGAGAGTACAGCAGAGTGCCAAAAAGATGGTTAGGGACCTGGAGCATCTCTCTTTGAGGATAGGCTGAGTGACCCAAGACTATTCAGTGTGGAGAAGGCTGAGGAGATCTTATCAATGCATATAAGTATTGAAAGGAGGGAAGTCAGGTGGATGGAGCCAGGATCTTTTTGGTGGCTACCAAACTGGAACTCAGGAAATTTCAGCTGACCATGACAGATAACCTCTTTACTTTGAGAGTTGTTACAGAGCACTGGAACAGGCTGCGCAGAGAAGTTGTAGAGTCTCCTTCTCTAGAGTGGTTCTAAACATACCTGGATGCTTTCCTTTGCAACGTACTGTAGGGAACCTCCTTCAGCCGGTGGTTGGGTTGAATGACTTGCAGAGGTCCCTTCCAACCTCTGCAATTCTGTGGCTGTCCTTAGTTATGTGGATTCTTAACGAAGAGCAACTTGTACCTCATTGTCTTCAAAAGTACAACACCACCAGTTATCTATGGTTAGTTTGTTGGTGTGTTGACATTGCTGCCTGTTACGTGAAGGTAGAATCATAGAATCACCAAGGTTGGAAAGACCTCCAAGATCATCCAGTCCAACTGTGCACCTATCACCAATTTTTCCCAGTAAACCACCCCCCCTCAGGGACACATCAGCACGTTTCTTGAACCCCTCCAGGGAAAGTGACTCCACCACCTCCCTGGGACCCTGTTCCAGCACCTGACAACTCTTTCAGAGAACTTTTTCCTAATGTCCAGTCTTGAGGGTACCACTGTCATGTTTATATTGTGCTTATCCATCTCCTTTTGTCTGCTTAAGACAATGTTTTATGTTTTTCATGTTTTATGTTGAAATTATGAGACCTTTGGATGTGAAATACTTTTTGCACTTAGAATACCTGATAGAGTTCAGATCCTGGTCCAACTCACTATACTAATACTAACAATGACGAGCAGCTATTGGCTCACTTTCTCTTTTTCTCCCATTCAAAAACAACAGACAAGAGTGATCTTAGTACCTCTGCAGCTTGGAATTCAGCTCTGTTCCTGAAAAGCACAGTAGTATGTTTTCAGCCTGGACTTCTAAATTCCTTGATCTCAAGAGCAAGTATATGAATTGTTTCACTAGCCAGACATATCTTTATCAAGCTTAGGAAAACACTGGTTTTTCATGCATTTCGTACTTTGTTTCAGTTCCTTTCATCATTTCATTCTGTGATCTCTTCAGGCTGTGGTAAAATCCTACCATGGCAACAGCCACGTTTTTTCAAAGTGACAGCAGAAGTAATGCATAGCAAGGATTACATATCAGCTTGCAGATGATCACAGGACAGAATTCTATAGCATAACACATCTTCAAAAATAAGCATCTAATAATATTACTATGGCTGTCATGTCAACAGGTACTGCATGTCACACTTCACAAACACTCATATTTTAATCTGGCTATGATTTGTACCTACTTGATCCTTGTTACACTGTTCTTCCTGAACTTTTGTTAATACATAGAGTTATATATGTGTTGATTACCAAGACTGACGTTCCTTTAGCACGTGGAGCAATTTATTCTTTATCTTGGGGATGCCAGCAAATAAGTGTTATTATGGGCAGATGTCCCCATTTTCTTAGGTTCTGTGAAGTTCTTGTCATCTGCATAACATATGAATAAAATCTCTTGTCAACATCAATGCTCTCTGTTAGAACTCTTAAAATTGTGGAGTGTTGCCTTATTTCTTCAGAGGAAAATCTGGTGATAATGCATTCTGCTAGACAAGAGATGTTGCCAATCACAGTCTCTTTGTCAGAATTTGTTTGACCAGCCAATGGATGAAGCTTCTTAAAAATCTACTTCACCAGTATGAAGATTTATTTGCCACTTTGCATTTTTAATTTTATGCATCTTGAGTCTTGTATGTTGAATTTTCCTGTTATTCTGAAATGAGTGTTCACCAGATTGTCTTTGTTTTCTAGCTCTCTCTAGAGATTCTATATAGATGATCAAATTACACTGTTTTTCTGTGCATCTGTGTGTTTTTCACACAACGTGTCTGTGTGTAAACCAGAACAGAGAGAGTTCAGATTATTCAAATGGCACCGAACGAAATGGTAGAGGCAGTCCAGCAGGCAGCAGCGTAAGCTGGGGCATCACATAGCCAGGTGCTCTCTATGATCTAGAGTGCTTATATTCACTTTTTGTTTTCAGATTTTCAGTTCATAACTTGTACGTTTGCTTACTGTGGTTTCTTACAATATAAATAGAGTCATCTGTAACCTAGTGTAAGATTCTGAATTCCTGCATGTCTGTTTAACTTTTCTTCTTCATGGTAACCTGAAAGGCAGCATTCAGTCCAAAATCTAGATTCTGCAGAGGATTTTGAGTCTAGCTCAGCAAGGCTGTTTTAAATATGTGAATCTGGAATTCCTACTGACTGCAAAGAAAAATGTAAATACTCGTTATTTCTATGAGCTATAACATAAGAAAGCAGCTTTGGCAGTTTATGTATTTCCTTTTTTCCCCTTTTTTACGGTAAGGAAGAAGTTTATTTTGGCATATTAATGGCTTGAGTTAATATATCTTAAAATATAAATTACTTGATTTGTTTTATAGGAAGAAGTTCCTCTAGATGTATCCGTTTTTTTGTCATTTAGATAGTCCTCAGATATTTGCATTTAGAACTTGAGATCATTTAGAAATCTTGATCTTTTTATAAAGACATGGGGGCAGAGGATCCATCAGTTTCTGTGAGGAAGCACTTTAAGCCAGTGAAGAATATTTATGCAGGTACTGAATTGATTTAGTATACCAGCTGTGTGTGGCTTCAGATCCTTTCTGCCATTCTCTAGTGCAGTATATGCAGTCAGATGCTTATCATCTGGCTCTTGAACAGAAAAGAGGTCATGGATGCTACTCTTCCAAAGATTTCAGTTGCCAATAAAAAGAATGGAGTGTAGTAACTTCATTCATTCTTATGGCAGCTGTCCCACTGTTTCATCGGTTTGAGGGATATAAATTAGCATTTTGAGATTATTCCCTGTAGAACTACCTAACAGGAACCAAGCAGAAACATGTAAACATTGAACTGATTTAAAATGTAAATATCCAAAATAAAGTGGTAATTTGTCAAACTAAAAGGATTACAGATAACTGTCCAAAAAAGATACTGGAAGCTAGAAACACAAAAAATAAGGACATTAGTCTTTTTTACCTTGCTTGACAAGGGCACAAATCCGTATTGATAAAGGTAGATGGGGAGGTTAAATGAAATTTCTTTATTGGCCATTTTAATTTCAAAATGAGTATTAGATTGTTGTTATTAAATTGAATGAGATTCTAGTTTCATTTCATTTTCATGTCAACTGTGCTTTGTCTTCCTTTGTTCATCATTTGTGTACACTCACAGAACTATTTTTAAAATTATTTATAGTTCTGATTGAGAGTGACTAAATTGAGACCATACAAGATCTTTTTCAGACTGTGTTGTGCATTTTTGCAGCTCTTAGCAAAGTAGTGTAATTTTTCTGGCCTGAGGTGTATTGTCAGAGGATTATTATCATGCATTAATACCAGAGAAGTTACTGTGCACTACATAATTAAAAAGCCAACTTTTAGACACCTCGATCTGTACGTTTTTGAAGATCAATAGCGTCAAGGACTCTATCTGTAGGCTGACATAAGAACAAGATATGAGATTTTAATTTCCTGACATTTTTAACTGCAGCTTTCCATCCAGCTCCACTGGCGATTAGACTTTGGTCCACCTGTTCTGATCTTAGATCAGATGTTGTAGATGTTGTGTGGAGCCTTACATTTCAAGCAGGAGCCACCTCTGGAGCAGGTAGCCTCAGGAAAGGGAATGAAACAGTTACAAAAAGGGAGTGCTGTCTGAATTCACAAAATTATTAGTGTTTAAGCAGCAGCTAGAGTGGTTGTTTTTGTTGAAAAAGGTATATAGGAGTATCAGGAGAAGGAAAGTGTTATGTTTCTTTTCATGGTTTAGTTTGTTGCATTTTGAACAGGAGCTCAAAATGTAAAAGGTAACTTTAGGGATATCCATTTTTTGCGACACCATACAATTGTTTTTCTGGAGGTGGGTGCAATTTTCTTACGTCAAAACAAAGCATTCTACATCACACAACTTTGTTAGACATGGAACCTTAACGACTGCTGGAGCTGTTTAAAATAAATTGCAATTAAAAGGTTCAGGTATGCTTGGTAAAAGATGCAGAACATGGAATGGACTTTATCCTTATCACGTATCTTCATCCCTATAATCTGAATGCTGTGCAATAAAGCCAGAGTCAGCATTAGTAGCTGTAATTGTGCTGTTGAGGTAAGGTAAATGGCATTGGTAAGATTCTCTTTAGAAGTTTGATCTTTTACCAGTTAAGATCCACTTATATTTCATCAGTACCACAGATGTACTTGGACCTCTGAATAATTTAACACTTGAACGTATTTGTTATTGTTTGAGAAAAAGCCTTGTAAAGCTTGATGAATTGAGTGAGAGTTCAAAGTGATATGAAGTCCTGCGGGGTCTGTTTGTGTCTGAAATCTTCCTGATCTGTCAGATACTTAAAACATGGAAGAAAAAAAACTGCAGAAAAGTCAATATACGAAAATGGGAATGGTTGCTTGGGGGAGTGTAATAACTAAATAAATAACTAAAAATCTAAAAAAGAGAACCAAGAAATGGGCATACAGAATTTCTTCTTGCCAGTCTCTAAGGAGTCTGGCACATGCTTAAACACTTCACTGCTGTTCTCCCTGCTGTTCCCACTCTCCTCCTAAGCACCAATACTGAACTTCGGTAGAATTCCTTGGAGTCTATTGTTCTAATATTACTGCTTAGAAATCAATGTAGTACAAAGGAGAAGTAAAGAACTTTTGAATGGTTTCTAATTTAAAAAAAAATAATGCATGTTACAGATGCAAGTATACGTAATTTAGAGGACTCCACAAAGAGTGGAATCTATCATACTTATTTTTAAAAATCTCTTATGACTTCATTACTGCTAGGAGCACAACATACACTGCTCTGAGATACAAGGGTTACACTGAAATCTAGTAAACTGGTCTAGTAAACTGATTGATCCTGTGTTCTCTTCATATTTCACTTTGTGTGACTATTAGAAATGCCATGAAGTTTTGCTTTCTGCCAAAGTATGTAGGTGAGCCACAGTTCCGTGTTCATGCTCTGTTGTTGGTGATATATATATATATAGTTTATGATTTATATATAAGTTGGTGATTTATAGATCCATTTGATGATGTGAAAAAGGTATTTCTGTAGAGATTGCTCCTAGAGATTCAGTCAGTTACTTTCTTGCAGTGACAAACATCATTTATCTCTGGAAGTTCATTTTATAAAGCATTTTATAAGCCTAAATGAAAAAGAAATAGGCCTTAGCAAGAACTACCTATTTTCCAAATAGGAAAGGAAGAGAAGATCTAATTAACTGCATGTTGCAAATACAAGTGGATTGGCATTTATATTCCAGCAAATAAAACAGCCCTTGTCAGTGAACAAGGGGAGTGGTGTTATGCTGAAAACACCTAACAGATGCCTTTGCATGTATTCTGTGCATGTAAAAATTGCTATCCCATTCTGTCCCCAAAATAATGTTGTAATTAGTATGTGTTAGAATCAATGTCCTCCTCATAACTTAGAATGCAATGTGTTGTTGTGGCCTGGAACACTACGCATTGATGGGCTGTACAGATCTAGTGAAGAGCTAGATTTTGATCTTGAATTCTACTGAGTACTGTAGTCTCAGTATAATTTACAAATAGTGGAGTTCTTTTAAATTTAATACCAGAATCTGATGCACATCTTCCTTTTTTGTCAAAAAGTAGAATGCTTATTAAAAGCAATTTTCAGTTGCTACTATCAGTATTCTTTCAATAATGTAAAAATTGCTGCCTCATAAACAGGTGTAATGGGTGCATTTCAGTGAATCTTAAATTTCACAGTTTTCTAATTAATTAGTCCATTATGTTTTGGTTGCAATGACTGTTCTTGAAGTTTAGAATGACTTTGTTTGTTTGTTTGTTTACTTATTTTACCTCAATGAGCAACAATCTATTGGTTAAAAAAAAAAAAGTGAGAATTGTTCTGTGGTGTGTTGGTGCCCATAGCAGGGGGGTTGGGTCCAGGATGATCTTTTAAGATCCCTATCAACCCAAGCCATTCTGTGATGACTGTATACATCTTTTAATGTGGCTTTGGATGGATTCTCATGTTATTGGTAGTGGAGGAGCTGTTTACTTTTTTGGTTTATTTAAATAAGGGCAGTTTTGAGTGAATTACAGGTGAGAGATTAAAACTGTTTCAAGAGACATGGGTTCCTATAACTTTGTAGTTCTCCATGCGTGTAACTGCAATGATGGTTTACTGCTTTCAGTATTTTGTCTGTCTAAACACTTATTAAAATTAATTGCTACAAATTTTGTGTAAAGCTTTCAAAAGTTTCTGATTTCTGTGTTGTGTTTGCATTAATCATCACAGTAGCAATTATTTATTGGAAAGGTGAAACTTCTGTAAACACTTCAATTTCTTCCTAGGTAAAAGAAGAGGAGCAATCAGCCAATCACACTTTGATGATTCAGGAGACTCTGCAGCAGGCCTCAGTGGAGCTGTCTGAACAGCATCACCTGGTAGTCTCATCAGATGAAGTGGAGGGAATTGAGACAGTGACTGTCTACACACAGGGTGGAGAAGCTTCAGAATTCATAGTTTATGTTCAGGAAGCGATGCAGTCTGTAGAAGAACAGACTGTGGAACAATCTGTGCAGGAGCTCTAAAGAATGACATTTAAATGGGATGGCTACTTATTTGCCAAAGCCAAAACTTGTAATTCTTTTCCTAATACAACAAAAACAAGCAAGCAGACAGATTTTTAATTTATTTATGAGGTAAAACCTTTTTACAGATATGGCTGGTTGGACTGTGTCAGTAACTTTCAGTACAAAACTACCTTGGACTTTCTTTTTCCTGAAAGAAGTTCCTACTGTGAGAAAAAAAAATTATTCTTCTCCATCTAAGACCTCATATCATTACTTCAAAATCTTCAAAATATTGTTTTCTCAAATTTGTTATATACCACAATAAAAAAAAACATCCATCAAAGCAGCAGATTGTCTAGAAAAGTCCCTCCGTCCCTCCTTAAGTTCGTGCTTGACTTCAATGGAAACAGGGTTTTTTGGTGTTTTTTTTTGTTTGTTTTTGTTTTGTTTTAGGAAGAATTAGTAGGACTTCTTATTTCTGAATATATGCTTAGAGTGTGTGTGCAGATTTGTAGACCTCACTCATTCAAAGACTCAAGATTTAGAAATATACCACAGGTAGATTTTAATTTCTATTTGTGAGTTGATTGTTAGGGAGATATTTAAAGCCATATATGATAATTCTAGGTGCCAATTATTTTTGGATAATGATAACTCTTTCCATCCCACTGAATAAAGAACTGTTCAGTACTACATGATGAAACCGAATGTTTGTCAACGCAATGTATTCTGGTTTAAAAAAAAAATCCAAATTATTTGTAAATGCTATAAAATATGTCTGTTCATATGTTTTAAAAAGATGTTTGTAAATATGGCTGTGTGAAAGAACTTGTACAAAAAATAAGTAAATACTGGCAAAAATTTAGATATTCTTAATTATAAGTGTACATAGTTCCAGACTTTTCTTTGTGAATTGGAATTGTTTGATTCAATATTTTTAAACTTGAGTTATAAAAGTTACTAATTAATAATAAAATTGTCATGTTTTCATTTAATGCACTAATTACTTAAGTGTTTACTTCCTTTTCACAGCTAATTAAAGAATGCTTTTTTTTTTTTTTTTTTTTTTTTTTTTGTATGATTGTGGCAAATTATCTGTCCAGTTAGTAGTTTCTAATCAGGAAAGTAATGTAATGAAGTCTTGCAGGAATTATCTATGTAATTGAACTTATCTATGGGCATTCTGAGTGAAGAAGTAGAGAAAAGCTTTTAAATACATTCATGTAATGTATTGAGTTGGTTGTCTATTTCTTGTAAATCTGTTTTTTTACACATCATACAAAATTAGAGTGCAAACAATTTGTGGTAGATTCTCCCTTGACTCTGGTGGTGTGGTGATAGGGAATTTAAATTTGTTAGTGGAAAACAACTAACCAAATACTTCAAAATTAACTCAGGTAAAAATAATTCCACTTCAGTGGTTGCTGCATTTCTTCTGCTTAAATCTTGAAAGTGTGTAAGATGTACCAGGATGTCAGATTTGTAGGACAAAGTTGTATATATATATATATATATATATATATATATATATTTTACCAATTGCCGTACTGTCTGGCACTGGTTACATGTCAGTGTTGACTTCAGCAAATTTGATTTGATGAAAAGTGTTCAGTAACAACTGTAACATAGAAGATGATGCACCACATATGCCAACTTGATTAATCTGCAGAAGAAACTTGTTTTTGTAAGTTTAAATGCAGTTTTGAATTGCAAAAATAAGTCTATTATCTGAAAGAGAATAAAACAATCTTGAAAGGTTTTCTTAGAATTTATTGAAATTAGCCAATTTGTAATTAATTCACATTTGGAAGAGCATCTTGATCATATGCAGTAACAGCTATGTTTTTGATGTAAAACCTTTCTGAATAAATTCAGCAATGTATTACCAACTGGAGGGAGGGAAAATGTAAAAGTACTTTAGTTCATACCATTCAAAAATTCTGAAGTAAATTATTTCCAGATAGATTCAGTAATTCTCCTTATGTGAAGTATGTCAGAATTTGGAGACATGGGTTCATTTTTCTTATCTTTCTCATTTTTATTCTAGTATGTTATGGCCATGCATACCCACTGAAATGTAAGGCTTCATTTGCCTTTTGTAAACAGCAGTAGAAAACCATACTTCCTGATGTACTGAAATTTCTTCCTCCAGAATATTGCACTAAATTTTGAGTTCTATTACAGATAAATTCAGATGTGAATATAGGCAGTAGAATTTCCGATTACAAAGCATAAAAATGTGTTCATTTTCTATAACCTTTTTATTTAAGGAATAACTTTCAAGTGCTTTCTTAGATGTTGTTATTATTATTATTTTCCCCAAATCTGCTCAGAAGTGCAGTGGTTGGAAACCAGCATTGGAACAGGCTGCCCAGAGAAGTGATGGAGTCACCTTCACTGTAGGTATTTCAGGGATGTGTAGATGTGGCACTAAGGGACAGGATTTAGTGGTGGACTGAGCAGTGTTAGGTGGTGGTTGGACATAGATGATCTTGAAGGTCTTTTCCAACCTAGATCTTCGTATGATTCTAAGACAGGAAATATTTTGAGCTGTGTTGAGTACTGTATCTTGAGTTATTGTCTCTGTAATTATTACATTTTCATATTTTTAGAATATGCAACAACTGTAATATTCCTGAGGAGATAAGTGCTTCCTCTTTAATGTAGGTCATTGCACTTCACAAAGTGGATGTCAGAAGATTTGTCTGTTTTTCAGAAGCAAGATACTGAAAGAAGGAAAACAGAACTTTGTTTATACCAGTCACTTGTTCTGAGAGGCCCCAGCTGTTCATTTGACTTCTGTTTTTTGGATTTGAAGCTACCAAGAAGGTAAGAATCAGCTCTTTTGCTTGGGAAGGTCTGCTTCTGTTTATCACCTAAGCAGCAGAGATTCTTTACAGTGTAGATTGTCTTAAATTACTTTGGAATAATGTTCTGAAGTTACAAAGTTCTGAGTTCACATACAGAATCTTGACGCTTCAGCGTGGAGTTTAATCTTTCTGAAAGGCAATTAAACATCCTTTTACATTTCTGTATGTCCTATCACAGATTGGATGTGTGCTCAACAAATAGAAAACAAACAAACCAAAAAAAGCCCCACTGACTTGCGTGTCAAGAATAAGCAAATACCATTAGCACAGAAGGAAAAGAAAGAGAAATTATATTGCAGATATTCAGTGGTTCAAAGAAATGTTTTGAACTCTTAGTGAACAGAGAATTTGGTATGGAAAGGACCTTTTTGGTTCTGTACTTAACTGCAGAATCAGGATTTGATTTTTGGATTGAGCTCCTCCTGCTTGCCTACAGAAGAGGTTTATAATTTGCTGCACCACTTGTTGAAGCTTCAGCGAGTTTAATGAAGATATGAAAACTGCCCCAGTGAGTAAATTTAAGTACTCAGCTCTTCTGAAAATCAATTTCTTAGAATAAAAGCATATTGAAAACTCAAGATTGACCAATTCAGGAGAACGTCTTTCAAATTTACATCATTC
This sequence comes from Lagopus leucura, assembly GCF_019238085.1. Classification (NCBI taxonomy): domain Eukaryota; kingdom Metazoa; phylum Chordata; class Aves; order Galliformes; family Phasianidae; genus Lagopus; species Lagopus leucura. The sequence continues at coordinate 84,264,012 of NW_024962263.1, read as the reverse complement.
ATGAAAGGGGAGGCGGTCTATCAAAGCCTTGTGCTTCAAAAGCTGTAAAGCCCTACTTAAATGTCAAGTCTTATTTCTGTAAGAACAGTGGGGTTCGACTGAGGACAATGCAACTAGTAATGAATTGAAAAGAATGTTGACTTTTGTTATGCAGTTCTTTTCATCTGAAAATAATGATTGCTATCAGAGTGCACACAGTGAAGCAGAGTAGAACAGATGCTGTACACAAAATCACAGTGATTGTTTTTATTTTATGTTTATTTTGTGGATGCCACATTGCAGTTCCTGCTTTTTGGAGATATGTCTGAGCTGCATCTGAAATGTTAAATGGGGAAGGATGTGAGTTCATTTGCAGAACTTATCACTGCTAAAAATGTGCTTTCTTTAGGTAATGCTAATACTACAGTCTTTGCTCATAACTTGACAAACTGCAGATGTTCCTTTCCCTTTTATAATCTGATCACAACGAGGTTACTGAGTTGTACTGTACTTAACAGCTTCTCAGTTTCCAGCTTTCATATCGTTAGCAGACATCATTTCCATCAATAGTGCTACTCTATTTGTCCTTTTTTTTCCTCCTTGTAATGAGAACTTTTCATCTCTTAAGACTTTCACGTGCACTTAGTCGTAATTATACTTTGGCACATCAAACTTATGCCATTAATATGTAGCATCATATTCATCTCTGATTTAATTCGTAACATGCAGGTAATTAGATGTGTGATCTTTCATGCATCCCTGTTCTCAATTTACCTGTGCTGGGCTTTAGTGATTACAAGCGGTACCACACATTTCAAAGGACAGTTGAAGTTACAGAGCCACTGTTGTACCCAACAAAATCCTCTGTTCAAGTTTGTTGTGTTCTCCACAGTTGACATGGATGAGGCATGAGGCAACACGCGTTCCTCTATTGCTAAACAGTAATGGATAAATTGCTTTGTTCATATGCAAACATAATTCCTTTCAGTCCTGCATGAAGCAGAATGTCTTTCTCGTGGAGCACCTGTGAGTAAGGCAGCTGACCTCAAAGGTTGATCTTCTACCTCAAGATTTCTGGGCTTTAATAACAACAAAGGAGAACAAAATGATGTAAGACCCGTATGTTATATACTCAGAGCTGCACCTCACTAGGATGCTTTTGAGAGTAGTAATTGATGAGGTGGGTGTTGATGGAATCTTAAATAAGACCAAGATTGCAACTTCTATTTTTTAATTCTTAAATCACTTATTCTTCATTTCAATCCAGTGCAGGACTTGAAATGAGTAGTGCTTGCCAGTAAAATATGAAAACAGAAAATAAACAGCTCTGACAATGCTGTGAATGACCTGTTCTGTAAAAATATTGTTAGAGTCATCTTTGCTAAATCTGGATGAAGGAGGGAAATTATAATAAAAACATTGCAAGAGGTCAACCTGATTTATCAAATGCTGTGAATTTTTTCTGAAAAGCTGCAAGTAACTTCATCAGCCTCGGTAAATTAAAAAGGTTGAGAAGATCTTTAGTGCTTTGGAATGAAATCAAACAGGAGAAATTTGTAGAAGAAGCTTTGTTACGATTTCTTCAAGGAATATTATCTTCAGGAAAATAAGGAATCATTTTATGTCTTGCATCCAAATGAAATACTGTGTATTTTACAGGCATATGCAAGATATATGACACTATACAATCTACCTCATCCATTACATTCCTTATGGGAGAGCAAGGAATTAAAGGACAAAATATTGTGGTAGATTATAGAGCTAGTCAGTATTTTTACAATTTGTTTTGGAAATGGTTTCCCTTTTTCATTAGTCTTGAGAGCATTTATTTTGCTACTAGTATTAGGAGTGAAAATAGTTTCTAGAACCTGAAAGGTGGAGGGACTTGGGGTACTGAAAACAGCATGTGCAGGTGTTTTGTTTGGTGCTATATAGCTTATTCAAATCCATCCTCAAATGGAAATAATTGAGTATTTCTGTCAACTAATGGTAATTGAATAAGTTAAAGAGATCATGATATAATAGGAAAGGCCCAAGTCAAGATTCTCCATGTCACTGGGAACGAAGTCACTTGTCAGTTCTTACTGAAACAATGATATTTCAAACACTGACATGAAGCCTAAGTTTAGATCATCTATAGAGTAGTTGAAAAATACATTAGCAAATAAGTGTGAAACTTGCTGTTGTGATACAACTTCTGTGATGCACTTTTTCTTTGAATATATGATTTACAGTTTTGGTAACGACGCAAGTGTAAGGTAGCAGGCTCTATACATTATTAATTTATTATTTTTATCTCAAATCTGGTACAAAGGTATTTTATGTTAATATCAACCAATTCAAACTCCAGAATGAAATTTTAGAGGAAAAATAAGTAGATAAGAGAATATTTTGCTCATCAGAGCGCTGTTCATTAGTGTGAGTGGAGTCCAAGTGGGAACTAAATAACCCTAGTGCAATTGTGAGAACTTGAGACAGGAGGAAGAATGGAAGTCCAAATTAAGAAACTTATTTGTGATCATCTTGCCAATTTTCCTCATGTAAAAGCTCAGTATTTGTAATACATACCTGAATTTCAAGGAAAAAGAAGTCATTGCTGATTTTAATTTGTGGTGTGTTTTTTCATCAGCAGTTGCCTACTTATGGCTTAGTAGAAGTAAGAGACATGACTGATGCTTAGCAATATTAGTAAATTATAATTCTCTGATATAGAAAGGCCTGCATGATTTATCAACTTTCTTTAACTCTTGAATTGAGCAGGGTTGTTTTTTTTCTCATGTTACATTCCTCTAATCCCTTGATCAAAGGCCCAGTTAGTTTATCCAAACAGCAAAAACAGCCATCGTTCCTTTGCCATAAAGGTAGCCTGGACAGTGGCATTCTGTTTTAAGTTTGAAGTTAGCTATTCAGGTTCAGGTTGCATTTTAAACCTTTAAATAATGAATTGCATGTGAAGTCATGTCTATTTACAGTTCAGTGTCCTGAAGTGCATTAAAAAGAGCGTAGCTGGCAGGGTGAGAGGGGTGACCTTCCCCCTGTACTCTGCTCTGGTGAGGCCGCATCTGAAGTATCATGTCCAGTTCTGGGCTGCACAGTTCAGAAGAGACAGGGAACTTCTTCAGAAAGCACAGCGAAGGGCCAAAAAGATGGTTAGGGGCCTGGAGCATCTGCTTTATGAGGATAGGCTGTGAGAGACCTGGGACTGTTCAGCATGGAGAACAGAAAGCTGAGGGGGGATCTTATCAGTGCATATAAATATCTGAAGGGCAGAAGTCAAGTGGATGTGGCCAGGCTCTTTTCAGTGGTGCCCAGCGACAGAACAGGGGAGCATGGGCAAAACTTGGAAGTTGGTGCCAAGTAGGGAACTTGGTTAAGAAGGGGGGATTGGACGAGATGAACTGCAGAGGTCTCGTTCAACCCATATAATACTGTGTGTGGTTCCTGGGATGATACTTAAAGGTTTTGTCAGATCGCTCTGTTCACAGAGCTGCTGGGCCAGACGCAAGGGGTGACTGAGTCTGGTCACCCCTTTTGAGACTTTGCTGGTATCAACCGTGGTGATTGCTTGTGGAAAAAGATGCAATGGGGATAAGATAATACTCTGTACGTTGCTATAGCTAAGGCTGGGAATATCATGGTAAGATGTTTTAGAGATCTGCATTGCTTGTGTATTTTTCTATTACGAATGAGTTCCGTGTTCCTGAACAGAATAGTTTCCCTGGCAATAGGCCTTCTGCTGCCATAACATCACCTACATTGGAAATGTGACCCACTGTCTCCCTCTCTCTGTCTTAGGGTGTGATTAAAAAAAAAAAAAGAAATCACAACAGCAAGTGAGCAAAGCTCTAAATGGTGTTTATAGCTAGTCTCACTACTTCAATTTGCCCAAATCAGAAGGAAAAATAATAATAACAAACTCCTCCCTCCCAGGTCAGTAGCTAACTAAAAATTTATGTATGTATGTACGTTAGCAGAGAGTAAATAACAGAAGGACTGTGTTTGTGTTATGTTTTTGGTGCTTAGTCTAGGAATTCTATTTTACTTTTCCTGGGGCTGTAGCAGAACGCCCATCTTTCCCTGCAATGCATTCAATTACAGATCCTCAAGTGAAGTAAGGAAAACAAAGAAATCAGGCAAATACTGTAAGACTTCCATGTAAAGATGCAAGATGTCTGAGAAAATATTTAATTAGCTTTACTTAAACATGGAGACAAGGTGAAATCTATTCCTGATACTGCCTAGTAAGCAAGGTGCACTATTTGCAATATTTTTTTTTAACATCACGTTAAAAACTTATGACAGGAATCAAATTGCAACACAAGATGCATCAAGAGTAGATACAAAGTAAATATATTACTATGTCTTGTATTCTGGAGTTTAATCTAGGGCTATTTATTATACTATTTGTAGCAGAGCACAATGTAGTCACCAGTGGATCCTGAGGTAGTGCTGTAAAATCAGACTGAAAATACTTGTTCCAGAGATATTACTCTGGCAGAATTGGTACAGTTCTTAAAATAGTACTTTTCCATATCTTTTAAATGGAGAGTTAAAGTAACTGTAGCTGTAAATCTGTGGCACAGCCCAGAGGAGCCAAGTATCTTTAGGTTATCTTGATATACAAGAAACAGGCAAAGTGCAGAAATGCCTGAGGGTAGATGGGGACAAGCATCTGTGGAACCTCTTCTTAAAGAAAGCTTTTCTCATAGCAGGAATGGATCTTACCTGATACACCATGCACCATGTCTTCAAGTGGAGGCAGTGCACGCATGGTTGTTTGGGTCTATAGCTCTGAACAAGTGTGAGCCTGGAGATTCCTAACTTCTGGAAACCAGCATTTCCATGGCAGGAGCAGTGGAAGCATGGAAGGACAGAAGCTGGCTGAATGATGCTGCGTGCTTTCACTTGTTATGCTGTTTTTCTGGATGGTGTTCTCAGGATAGGAAGCTATGTGGGACTGGCTTTGAACCACTGTGGATGCGTATAATGAGTATATTTTGTCAGGCCTGCTGTAGTGGTAAGTCTGAATAGATACCAAGGTTGGGGTGCAGCACCAAGGTAAGCATGAACAGAGCTTTCAAAGGGATGTGTAAAGGATACAGTACTCTTGAAAAGCCCAGAATTGTAGTGTTACAAGAAGGAAATATGTTTTTATCTATTTAACAGTAGTAATGTGTATAGCAGCAAAATTCTGTATTTACACGGTCCTGTGGGGGTTATAAGAAAGAAGGGAACAGACTCATTAGCACTGTCTGTTGTGACAGGACAAGGGAAAATGGTTTCAAACTAAAACAGGAGATTTAGATTGGGTATCAGGAAATGGTTTTCATGATTAGGGTGGTTGTGCATTGGAACAGGTTGCCCAGAGAGGTGATGGACACCCTGTCCCTGAAGACACTCAAGATCAGGCTGGATGGGGCTCTGAGCAACCTGCTCTAACTGTAGGTGCCCCTGTGCAGGGGAGTTGCACTAGGTGACCTTTAAGGGTCCTCCCGACTCAAACTATTCTATGATTCTGTGGGTAAGCCACCAGGACTACTGTTCCCCTGCCCGTTCCTTGAAACAATGAAAGTGTTTTGTCTTAAGCTACAAACAAACTTTTGTTTTTTACTTTATTATGTCTTTTCACAGCCCAGTTCACTAGCTGTTAGTGTCTTTACTTTATGCTTCAGTTGTTCCACAAAGACTTAAAGGCATTGAGTGCTGTGAGGCATCAATAAGGCTTCTGCATTAGATGTCAGAATGTCCTACATCACAGCTTGGCGTAAAGCCAGATTGTCATTTAATTGCATATTTCCCAGTTGAGCCAAGATCCATCTGAATTGGATGTTCATGCTTAGTCCCTTGTGCTCTATATTCAGCAGAACACGCTCGCCACTTTTGCTGTGCTTTCAGATCTCTTGATGCTCTTTTGTTATGCTGAGTGTGCCGGTCTGTTTTTCAACCTTTGTTTAAGAAAGTTTGCTTTATCCAGATATTCAGAAATTTAAAAGGTTTCTGTGTATTAAAGGACTTTACTTGTTCTGAGATGGAAGGTCCTGCTTACAAAAGAGATAGCACTAAGACTTGGATTTACTGCACACTCAAACCGTTTCACTGAGGCTGACACCACAAGAGTATGTGAAATCATGTTTAAATCACCCTCCCAGTGATTTAGAAGGACTAGTTAAATACCTGCTTTAGAAACTAATAATTGAGCCTATGTGAACTGGCAATTATGCATGCAGTAATTGCGTGTGTTGGGAACATGTATCATGGAAATGGGAACCAGTGGGGTTATAGTGCTTCTCAGGAGCTTTTGGAGATTGAGAGGAACAGCTAGAGTGGTTAAAAACAAAATTAGCTATGCGTGTCTAGAGATTCTAAAGCATCAGTACATGAACAACAGAACCAATTCTCCAGTGCCAACGAGCTTGGGAGCTCATTGCCACTAATTGAGTGTTCAACTGCTCTGTGCATTAAGGTAGGAGCTGCACTGCTGACACAGGATGCCTGGAGGACTCCTGCAATATCTGGAACATGAGATGAAGCTGCTCTAAAAATAGATGGAAAGCAGAGTCTCAGGACGTGCGCTGCCAGTTTCTGACCATCCGGAGATCTAAACTTATTGCAGAGAACGGAGTATTGCAAGACCTTTCAGCAAAGGTGACAGCCCACAAAGATCCCCGCGTGCTGCAGTGTAATTTGGGCTGGCTGCCCTCACAATGATTTCTGTTTGCATGGTGTTGTAGGCAGGGAGTGAGATGCTACAAATCAATCCATTGCAAAGGCAATTGACTTTCACCAGGAGCATGTACAACCCATAATGCAGTGTTTTTCCCTAGGTGTATTCAGAGATGGGGAGCATTTGGCATGCCTCAGAGGTTTTGAAATATGCAGTTAAGCAGGTTCCCTACAGCAGGCTGCATAAGCAGGTGTCCAGGTGAGTCTTGAATATCTCCAGAGAAGGAGACTCCCCAGCCTCACTGGGCAGCCTACTCCAGTGAAAGGAACAAGAAGAAATGAGCTTAAATGTTAGGAAGAAAGAGATGGAACAGAGATAAATCGTTGCAGAAGCGATTTTTGTAGGGAAAGGCTTTCATCAGTGCAGGATTTTAAATGTAAGCTAGGTAACTTTACTTGAGTCCTGCTGATCCTCCTTTGAGGCAGAAGGAGAAGCTCTATGGCCTCAATGTTAGAATCCAGTGTTAACGAATGGAATAAAGCAGTTAGACCCTACTATGCGATGGGCTTATGAGTGCTACTGGAATATGAATGTTTGGGAATAATTATCTTGACATTTAAACATGTCCAATGCTCTTTGTGGCTTTTTGTAGCTGCAGAGCACAAATGCAAGCCAAGCCAAGTAACACTGATACCAACCTTGCTGCATGTATTTGTAAATCACTTGCACAGTGTTTCCCTAAATGCTTTTTAGATTTGTCATGCAAAACTGGCGCTTCATTTTTAAGGCCCAAATTAAGTTGTTTGGCGTTAAAATGGCATCTGGAAAATTAATTATTTCAGTTAGCATTTCCTTGCTGTGGCCAGCATGCTACCCTCAGGATGTACAGCAACTTCTCTGCTTCTGCTCCATGCATTACTCTTCTACCTTTGCAACAGTACCTTCTGTGCTGCTTTACTTGTGCTTTGGCTGAATTTGTTTGCTTTATCAGGTTGACATAATTGACTGACTAGTGAACCTAAGGTGTGAGACATTTCATGTGAAGGGGGTCAGCATATACCAGTGGATAGAACCACTTTGCACTTGCAATGCAGCACACATTAAAAGGTGTGAATTCCATTCTACTTGAAGATGATATAGTCCATAGAACTTTGAAATCATAGAATCACCAGAGTTGGAAAAGACCTCCAAGAACATCCAGTCCAACCATCCACCTACCGCCAATATTTCCCACTAAACCATGTCCCTTAGTACAGCATCCAAATGTTTCCTGACCACCTCCAGGGTGACTTCACCACCTCACTGTGCGGCCCGTTCCAGCACCTCTCCACTCTTTCAGAGAAATTTTTCCTACTATCCAACCAGAATCTCCCATGGTACAACTTCAAGCCATGCCCTCTAGTCCTATCGCTTGCTATGTGGGAGAAGAGGCCGACTTCCACCTCTCCCCAGTCTCCTTTCAGGTAGTTATAGAGAGCAATAAGGTCTCCCCTGAGCCTCCTCTTCTCCACACTGAACAATCCCAGTTCCCTCAGCTGCTCCTCATGAGGTTGTGCTCTAGCCTCCTCACCAGGCTCTTTGCCCTTCTCTGGATGATTAATTTAATTACCTTCCCTGATGAGCTCTCTCACCAGCTGTGTCAGGAAGCTACCTTCCATACACTCTAGAAACCACCTAGACTGCTTCTTCTGTACCGTGTTGTATTCCCAGCATATATCAGGGAACTTGAAGTCCCCCATGAGAACAAGGGCCAGTGATTGCCTGACTTCTGCCAGCTGCTCAAAGAACCCCTTATCCATCTCTTCATCCTGGTTAGGTGGTTTATAACAAACCCCCAGCAGGATGTCTGCTTTGTTGGCACTTCTTTGGCAGAAGTCATTTCCAGTTGAGATCTTACTTGAACCTTTCTTCCACAACCATCATTTGTACAGAAAAACAATAATCACGCTCTGATGAGTGCTGTTGTATTGCTTGGTTTTCAGAAGCGGTAAGAGAAAACAGCAAGGACATCAAATATATATATAAACATTTGCAAGGATTTCAGATAAACTAAAAAACTTTCAGACTGTTTCTAGCAAGTGGATCAGAATAACTGAAGTTATTCTGTAGCCTTCTCAAACCTTTCATTCAAGGTCCATCCAAAGAGTCAGCAGTTGACGGTTGGACTAGATGATCTTAGTGGTCTTCTCCAACCTTAATGAGTCTGTGAAAAACGTTGGACAAACTCAGGGCACTTTCTCACTATGACACTGGAAAGCAGAGCAGTCTAGATTGATATGGAAAAATGTCACAAAATCAAATTCTCAATGCTTAAGCTGTAGGTTTCATTCTTTGTAGGGGAGAAAAGCATCTGGCAACTGCTCATGATTCAAAATGTCAAAGATCACATGTTAATCGACTCTTGCTAGGAGTTGCTCATTATCTTTCAGCAAAGCCTGTGTGCAAGATGAGTCGATCTTTGAGAAGCGCATGGAGCAGCCATGAAAGTACTTTAATGGGAAAAACATCATGTGCAAAGAACATCAGAAGTCTGTTTGCTGTTCTGCCTCATTCTTTCTCTTTCTAGTTTCTAACAGTTCCAGCTCTGCTGTGCAGCTTTTTAATTAACTTCTCTTATGTTATACAAATGGTAGGAGTAACACTGCCTCAGCTTCTTTTCACTTGGAGGCATGGCATGTTTAAAGCATTTTCTAGTCACAAACATGAGATGGAGAAGTAACAAAGGAATGAGGAAAAAAAAATCCATATCAGAAACCTCAAAAAAAAAAACAACACAACAAAAACAACAACAAAAAACACCTGTTCCCTAAACCATAACGTCCCATAGGGCAGGATCCAAAATCTGATGAAAGAAAGGAGATCCTTTTTCCATCAGCTTCAGTGGACTTGGAAGCAAGCTTGCTGTTCTAACAAATGCCCACTGCCTGCCTTTAGGGCTTGCAGTTGGTAACAACTGCTGAAGAGAAGGATAAAAGAAGCAGCATTCTGTGTCTCTGTAAGAAAAAAAAAATGCCCTTGAACATCTTTGTCCCACGTATTTGTAATAGCAACATGGAGTGAACATTCGCTGCAGGAATGACAGCTGAATGCTGGATATGCCCCAAGTAGGCTCTGAAGCCAGCTTCTAGGGCTCGGTGGGTTCAATACACTGGTATTGGCATCTCCAGCTACAGTGGCTTAATCTTTCTTTTGCACTCACCTACACCCACTTATCTGGGAAGATCGAAGTGCTGGACAATAGGAAACTCATTAAGATTCCTAGTTCCTTTCTGGAACTAGAAACCTCAACAGGTTCTTCAGTGTGCTGTAGTGGGTATTGCACATTCACTGAATGGAGTCATTTTGTTTGAACGCATCAGGCGCGTGCCCTCGGTTGCAGGCAGCAGGGAGGAGGGGGCTGCAAGATGCTGTCAGGGTCAGAGCAAACCCCACAACTTTCAAACCAACTGCTTCCAGAGCACCAGAGGCAGGAAGCAGGATTGTTTTCTTCTATGGACCTCTGAAAACAAGCACAGGATGCTCCAGTACAGAAGCAGGATATGCAACACATACTGCAAGCAGTGTCATTCATGGTTGTTCAGTTTGGAGAGGAGAAAGCTCCAGGGAGAACTGATAGCCTTCCAGTATCTATTGAGGGGCTGTAAGAAAGAAGGGGCAGACTCTTTAGTAGAGATTGTTGAGACAGGACAAGGGGAAATAGTTTCAAACTAAAACTAGAGATTTAAACTGCATGTAAGAAAAATGAGTTTCATGACCAGGGTAGTGAGACCCAGGAACAGGTTGCCCAGAAAGGTGATGGGTGCCCCATCCCTGGAGACATCCAAGGTCAGGCTCTGAGCAACCTGCTCTGCTGTAGGTGTCCCTGTTCATTGCAGGGGAGTTGTTCCAGATGGCCTTTAAAGTTCCCTTCCAACTCAAATAATTCAATGATTCTTTGCGTTGGGAAACCTTCAGTAGTGTGGGGGTTCGCTGCACGCTTCCAGCTCAGGCCCCAAAGCTCCTCAGCATCCAGCAACAGACACTTTCCAGCTGTGGTCTTTCACCGTCTGTTCTTTGTCTCCTAGCTAAAAATGACAGCCTTTATTTTATCCCTCAGCCCCTGTGGACACCATTACCATACAGGCCGCAGGTGGGTGCTGGTCCCCAGCAGCACTTGAACACTGTGCTCTTTGAAGCACAATCAATCCAAATATGTAACAGGGGAAAAGCAACCAGAAACAAACCTGCACATCATTAGCATACAGCTTCTTCTCTGGGGGACGAGAGTGCAGACCACACATCGAAAAGTGGCAGATTTCTGTTATCAGAGGGTGAGGGGAATGACAGGGCACGGCGGCATTTGTCACAGCCGTGTCAGATTGAATGGCAAAGGAAGGACGGCGATGTGTCTCTCAGGCACAGTCAGAGATAACTGCCCGGAGTCAGAGCCACAGTTGTCACTCAGCCATTGTGAGATGCGACAAAGCAATAGCGGCTGCCCTGCCGTTTAGGAGCAGCATGAATTATTAATGATGCACTTGTAAAAGTAAGTTTAAAAAAAAAAAAAAAATTGTCAGCATGCCATGCTGCAAATACAGCGATAACAATTCCCTCCCCTCTTCTTTCCTCTTTTTAATCAGAAAATGGAGTGTTCCGGGTTGGCTGCTTCTATTTTCATGTAATAAGTGCACAGCGCTGGAGTGACACAGCATGGATTCCAGAAAGATTCTGCATGGATTTTTCCCCATAAATATTTTGGCTCTTGCTTTACCCTATATGAAACCCTCCAAAAAAAGCCCTGGATACTAATGATAAAGCTTCTCTCCTCTCTCCCCTCCCAATCATAAAATCTTTGGGTGGGTTGAGTTGGAAGGGATCTCAAAGATCATCCAATTCTAACCCCTGCCATGGGCAGGGCTGCCACCCACCAGATCAGGCTGCTCAGGGCACCGTCCCACCTGGCTTTAATCATGCAAGTTATCTTTTTTTTTTTTTTTTTTTTTTTTTAAATTTAATTTTTTAATTTAATTTTGCAAAGATCCGCTCTTTTGTCAAATTTTAGGTGAAACACCTATTTTTCCTTGCACAGAAGACAGGAGAGCGTAGGGTTAAAGCAGTGAATTGGATTTTAAATTTTAATCACTGTTGGCCTGTTGTCCAGGGAAATTTCTTTTTCAGTGTTCAAACTGGAAGGCAGCTCAGTAGGCAGGCAGTAAATAACAAACTTGAGATGATTGGCAGTAGTGTTTTTAAAGAAATCAAAGGTTTGTAGCTTATTACTTTGTACCAGTGCTGTTCTGAAGCCTGGTTGCAGGATTTCTATGAATTAGCAATGTGCTTCTGCTGGCCTTTAATTTTTTGTCAAGTGCTCTTAGGTCCCTTCCTCTATTTCACCCTCACAGTGACACACAACTTGTGTTTGACAGCCTGAAAACATTTCTGATGGCTCAAAATTAGTTCCTACACCTCCTTTGTGACAGAGGTGCACTTCTGGAGCTGGAGATGATTTGTAGCCGTGCTTCCAGCAAAATACAGGAAAGTGGAAGTTCTGAATCATTTCCATAAATAAAGTTTTATAGGACACAGCAAGTGTGTGCCTGTTCATAAAATCATAGACTCAGTAAGGTTGGAAAAGACCTCCAAGATCATCTAGTCCAACCATCAACCCATCAGCACCGTGCCCACTAAGCCATGTCCCTTAGTGCAACATCCATCCTTTTCTTGAGCACCTCCAGGGATGGTGACTACACTTCCCTGGGCAGCCTGTTCCAATACCTTACCATTCTTTCTGAGAACAATTATTTCCTCATATCCATCCTGATGTTGGTTTTCTGTCAAGCACTTGTTTGCTTCTGTCTCTATCAAGAACTCAGCTTAAAAATAACTTGCTGACTACATCATCTCCTACATCCTGCCATGTAAAGCTGCAGAAAGACAACTGTGCCCATCCCAAAATGAGAAAACAAAACAGAAAAGAACATCAGAAGCATTATAAAGTGATAGAATCATAGAATGGCTTAGGTTGGAAGAGGCTTTAAAGATCAGCAAAGTCTGTCTTCCTGCCGTGGACAGGATTGCCGCCCAACCTGGCTTTGAGCACCTCCACAGATGGGCTATCCATAGCTTCTCTGGGCAGCCTGTGCCAGTTCCTCACTACTCTCTGAAGGGAATTTTTTCCTAACTTCTAATCTGAATCACCCTTTGTTTAGTTTTAAGTCATTCCCCTTAAAATCAATCACTTCAGGGTCAGCGGTATTCAAACCTGCACAGGACCCCAATGGATTTGTACTCCATCACCGTAACCGCTCAGTCACAACTATTGCACAGTCATAAAATCATTTGAGTTGGAAGGGGACCTTTAAAGGACATCTAGTCCAACTCCCCTGCATTGAACAGGGACGATCATCGATCATAGCTCAATGAGGTTGCTTAGAGCCCCATCCAGCCTAACCTTGGATGTCTCCAGGGATGGGGCATCCGCCACCTCTCTGGGCAACCTGTTCCAGTGCCTCACCACCCTTGCTGTAAAGAACTTTTTTCTTATATTCAGTCTAAATCTTCCATTTAAATTTGAAACCATTTCCCCTTGCTTTATCACTGCAGACCCTACTGAAGTCTTTCTTCTTTCTTCACAGTCACATTGAATTGTTGGACTGATGCTTTACCTTTAAGTTCGTACCTAAGATGTCATTCTGAGGTGTTGTTTTACTGAGTTCTGATTATTTTCCCATAGGATCAGCTAGGATAAACTTCACATCAGTTTAAGGCAGGGCTGTGATCAATCCAAATGATTTTAAATGTGATACAAATGTATGTGTTAACAAAGAGCAGATGGCAGTGGTTGTATCTCACAGTGAGATGTACATTGCTGAGCAACACTGTGGGCTCCTGGTGCTGGAGGAGGTGATGTCCTGCAGCCCTCCCACTGCCAGTCCTCAGGGATGAGAGTCAAGGAGTAGTGCTTCAGGCATGGAGCCCTGAATGCTTTATGCCCAGGATTCAAGCCCAGGATGCTTTATAGATCAGATGAACAGAGGGTTGGTGTTTATGGTGGTGTCTGGCACCTTCTACAAATATGTTTTAAAATGCAAAATACAATCCTCACCTCCCACAAGGAGCAAATAGAAATAAATCTTCAGCTGCTGCAGTGCTGCCCTTAAATAGAGCTTCTTGTTCCTCTGAAACCTCTCGCACAACCATTTAAATAGATACAGTAAACTCTTCCAGGCAGTATACAATAAACGTTTTTTTTTCTGTATTTCTGACTGGCAAAGCAGCAGTGTGCATACACTGCAGCCCACTGTGCAAAACCTGACACCTCCATTTTCACTGCACTGAATTTTCAGACACCATGTGTTTGTTTCTGTGTTTTCAAATGATTTTAATATTAAATGAGTTCTCTCTCTCATCTCTGATGAGCTGGGCTGGAAATACTGTAGCGTTTTTCCTTCGTGCCCTCCCATGCTGGTGTAGTCTTGTGTCCTTGGGCCATTACATGAAGGTTCATGGGTTGGCTCTGTTTGGAAACTGGAAAACCACATTAAGTCCATCTGTTTCCTGACACCTCAGTAACTTCACTGCTCTGCACAGGATGAGCAGTTGCATCTTCTGCCTGCGAGGGCTGCTTTATGCATGAAATATTGTGAGACACCAAAAGCAATTTTCACTTCAAATTGTTGGTACTATTAGATCCAGCTGAGATGCGGCTACACAGGAATGGATGAAAATGAAGACTTATTTAGCACAACAAAGAGGGAACTGAACTAAATACTCATGTTCATTCCAATGACTCATCACAGTTTTGTAAACAGAAGTGTTTTTCCAAATGCTGCATCACCTATCTCCATTCATTGGCTCAATGACCAGGACTTCAACAAAAGGAGAGTCCATGCTCTCCTTAGTTTTATCTGAGCTAAATATAACAGGAGAGCTTTGTAACGGTGTAATGAGTGAAAGCCATTCTCTGAGGGGAAGGTGAAGAAGTGATTCATTTACCTTGTTTTACAGATGTGTAATAATTTCCTTACAATTTACTCCTTTGGGAAGATAGTGTGCACCAGGGAGTCTTGAATCTTTTTACCTCGGTCATGAATAATACCTAAAAAAAGAAAGGGGGAAAAAAGGTCATAAAAATATTTTACTTACAGTAGCCTTTACATACGAGGTGCAGAGAGATGTTTCCAACATTACAGCATGTGTTGTCCATTTGAGGTGGCATATTGGTAGCAGGATAGTACCAGGCCAGCCTTCTGGGATTGGTAGTCACCCATCTGAGTGTGAATGGCACATTGGTTTGAGAGCTGGTATACAGTTTTTACAAGCTAAGGATGATGTAAGTAAACATGGGGCAAGCAATGTTGTGATGTCTCAGCTGAAAAGGCAGCAGACAGCTCTGTTACGCTCCTACCACATTTTCTGTGATACTTAGCAGCCAGCTCAACATGAACCACTTCAGCCACATGTGAACAAGAAACACTGGCACTCCTTGTTCAGATCAGCCTGAAGAAGAATGCATGTTGGCCACTGTGGATTCCTCCCAACTTAACCGTATGGGTAAAGACTGAATGTCACCATGAAACAAACAAACAAAAAGAAAGTATGAATTAGCTTTTTACACAAATAGATCAAACACTTGAACGGATCACTTATCTTTTGGCTTTGAATGCTAAGAATTACCCAGAGAGGTGGTGGATGCCCCATCCTTGGATGGGGTTCTGAGCAACCTGCTCTAGCTGTAGGTGTCCCTGATCATTGTAGGGGGGCTGGACTGGAAGGGAGCCTTAAATGTCCCTTCCAACTCAAGCGATTCTATGATCCTATGATTCTATGCTGTAGATGAGAAAGCTAATGTGTAGAATTATATCCTCAACTCCATAGTGGTGTCATTCAGCATATAAATAAATATGTTTGAATTCTGTGAGTTGTTGTTTCCTTCCCTCCCCCAAGGCACTTAGTCCCTGCAAGACAAATGTAGAAGAAAAATCAAATGATATTGTTGCTGCCTGAAATAGCATCATATAGATTTACATCAATAACAATATGTAAACAACTTTGTTTTTTATCACCAAATCGTGGTTGCTGATACTTCAAATGAGCCAGAAATGCTTTCAAGTTTCATCCTCCTACGTTATCACACATTCCCACACCAGGTTGAATGGGCAAAAACTTTGTGAAGAGGCCAGAAAAACTTTGACATAAATCTTTTAAAGAGAATGCTTAAGGAGACATCAATCATCAGCACATCCAGCAGAGACTTCCAGGACTGTCTTCTCCTTCAGTCTTTCTTCCTAAGGTGATTTATCTGTGGTTTCTGTACAGGTATCCAGGTTCTTTTCATGAAGTAACTGGGATGTTTCAGCTTGTATTTTATGCCCAAGACAAGCAGTTCTAATAGGGGAAATACTTGGCTCTGTCTATAGATCAGAGCACATCCTGACTATTTGAATTGGGCATTGGACTGGAGTTCAGCAATAATGAGCTTTCAATGCGCTCAGTGCATGTAAATAGATAAATATAATTTTCTGTTTATGCCAAATGTATGTTCTCTATGGAATTATGTAACTTCTCAGATTTTCAAAAAAAATGTTTTTCTTGAATCCAAGTTACCTTCTCATAAGTTAGGGAAATGTGTTTTTCAAGCTGAATATTACATTTGTACTTCACTGAAGTGCCGCCTGCTTTTGCTTGCAGAGTATTTGACCTCTTGACCTTAATGTAAAGAACATATTTTCCTTACAGAGGCATTTATCTAATGGGGACCTCTAAGGGAAGAAAAAAATTTGGTTTACAGATGATTTGATTCCCTCAAGGTGCGTGAATCAACCACATAAATTGCAGCGTGTCCCGCACTTCAGCTTAAATCAATAGGGGATTAAAACTCTAGTTTAGTGTGAGGAAAATAAATGCCTGTATTGATGCTATTAATAACATCTGGGCTTACTAAAAGTGTACTGATGTATTAAAAATCTCAATTTTTAGTGTGTATATGTCTTGTTTGGTATTTCCAGCATTCTTCTCTGCTGGGAGGGTGAAAATGGAGGAGGAGCTTTGACTTATTCTAACTTGCTGCCAGGCATCACTGAAAAGATACATTTCCTGCAGCTTGGTACCCTGTGTGTTGTTTCTGGCTTCATCTGCATCAGAATAATGAAAATAAGCCATCAGCAAAATTAAGATGGGCCTTTTTTAACAGATTTTTGGAGGGCCTCTGCTCTGCTACGTTCACCCTTGCTCATTTGCACATTTCCTACGTTGCGTTGGACAATCCACTTATGTAAAAACTGCCCAAGTTCACATGGCTGTCATATCCCTGATTTGAAGGCAGGTGTTTCCAAAGGATATGATGTACTGCTGATTTTGCGTGGTTCTCTTTTCACTTCAGCTCTGGTCCATCCTCAGCCTCACTACCTGCCCACCTGATTTTTCTCCATCTGTGGTGCTTAGCCATTTTTAGGATGGGTCATTAGAGATCCATTAAGATCTGTATGACCATGGGGTAGGAATTGGTCTCTGCTGCCTCCCACTAAATACAACCTAGGGAGGGGAAGGCTCCCTGGCTAGGAGGTGAAACAAGGCAGGGAGTCCCACTCACTGAGTGGGAGCAGCCTGGAAGTGACCAAAAGAAATACAAGTGCTGACACAGGGTTGCATGTTACACTTTCTTGGTCTGCTGTGCGGTCTGGGCATTCAGTTTTCATGCAGAGATGATACGTAGTAGATGTAATGTTGGGATTCAGATCTGCTGCCCAAGCATTTACTACATCTTCCAACATACCTTTTCAGTCCTAAACAAAACAAACAAACAAACAAAATAAAACAAACAAACACGGATCTCCTTCAATATATTTTTTTGCTGGGGCCCACCAGTTATCATGTTATTTTGTTCTTTCATATTTAGAAAATGGAGCTTAAATAATAGGCTTCTTTAGAAATTAAACTGATAGGATATAAAGAAGCATCAAATGCTATTTCCATATCAGTTTGTTTTGGAGCTAAGAAATATGTTGTAGCTGGTAGTGAGTTATAGAATGCCTAAACTGTCTGCTTTAGATGGTTGTCACTGATTTTGAAAAGTGCTTGATGTACATAAAATATGGTACTGCAAATTGCTTTCTTGAAACTTCAGAGACTCCTTCTTTAATTTACTGTAGTCATTTATCGTAGCTCTCAAAATGCTTTTGGCAAAGGAAGCATCCTGCCTCATGAAACAGAGTAAGTCTGAAACCAGACAGCATTAGGAATATTTCCTATCAGGAGGATTCAGTCTGTGCTCTTTGCATGATTATTTTTCTATCATCTCATTTTCTGTGAAAGCTCCTTGCAGGAAGCTGGTGTTCTTGTCCAATGTCCAGTCTGTCAGTGGCCAAAGGTATGATTGAAGGGATCTTAAAAGCAGGAAGGGGAGTGACTTTTCACACGGTCTAACAGTGATAGGACAAGGGGGAATGCCTTTAAACTAAAAGAGAGAACATTTAGGTCAGGGATTAGGAAGAAATTCTTTACTTGGAGGGCACAGGCTGCCCAGAAAAGCTGTGGATGCCCCATTTCTGGAGGCATTGAAGGCCAGGTTGAGTGGGGTCCTGGGCAGCCAGAGTGGATGGCAACTCTGGCCACAATTATCCTTAAGGTCCCCTGCAACCTAAGCCATTCTGTGATCAGGCACACATCTGCAAACACACTCATAACTGGGCCACAGCCCTGGCTTCTGGCACCAAGGCTCTCCTAGACAGTCTGGCAGGGACTTGCGTCTCTGGCTGGGGTAATGAGGTTCCCTCAGTGCCCTCACATCTCTGGGCTCCTTCGTATGTTTGAGTAGATAAGCTTTATGTCAAATAGCCTAACTGGTCAAAACAATCTCATGTTATTCTACGTAATCTACGAAAGTGCACATTCCAGTCCCAGCAAAGAACACTGTGTACCTGATATTCAACCTACATCTTCCTTACCTTGTTTTCACAGGGCTGTTGATGGCTTCCTGACGTGCTTAACATTGCCCTGGGCAAACAGTTCATCTATGATCACATCTTCTATGAGACCTGCTCTGTCTACTACATCAGTAAAACCTTTATATGGTTGCAAACAATAATTAAGGTCTCCAGCAAGGTATGCAGCTTCTTATCTTCCCTAGGCTGTATGCTGCTTCTCAAGCATATCAAGATTGTTTGCTTTTTCAAATGTCGGGAAATTCTTGACTCATCTCCAGCTCATGACTCACTGCATGCCCCTTCCCTGTTTCTGAATCGCTGCTGCCTGGGGAGTTAGTCCATATCTTGTGTTTGTGCAGTTGGTTCTTCCTGCCTTACATGCTTTTGTATTGAATTTCACCCTGTATGTGTCAGATAACGTCAAGAATGTCTGTGATTTTGACCTTGTTCTCAAGGAGACTGAGTGGGGCCTTCTCAGCTTTTGCAAATTCGTTGAAGACTCACTGTTCAAGAAAGGAACAGGCAGAAGGATGGCACCTCACCCAGTGCATATTCTCAAACTAGCAAAGACCTATTGATAACAGCCCTGGTCATCAACAGTATGAACAGTACTAGTATGAAACACAGCAGGGTGTACCATTAGTTCTGCTCCTACAAAAGATAATTTTATCCAGACTATGTTTTATCTTATTTACAAAATAGTGTCATGGATACTAGTGTCAAAAATTGTGCCAAGTTAACTACATGAAATCCAGAAATTCTTTGTTGTTATACAAACTTGTATCTAGTGAAAGGAAATAAGTTAGGGCAGTCATGATTAGATTTTTGGCACACTGCTATTTGTTGTTCAGTTTTGTGTTATCTTCCAGATTCTTACGTATGTCTGCTCTATTGATTTTATCCAGAACTTCACTGTGGATATAGGCCAAGCTTATAGGTCTGCATTTCCCTTCTGCTTTTCACCTTCCCAGTCTGCTGACAGTCAATCTGTCCTTTAAAAATTTTCCCATCTCACTACCAACAGATCTGAGTTTTTTTCAGATAGTTTTTTAGGGATCCTGAGGTTAACCTTATATGGCCAATCTTTGAGAATATCGAAGGCTCAAATGAGTATTTTTAACACAGAATACCATTTGGAATGCCTGAGTATGGGGTGAGAGGAGTACTGCATCTTTCTGCACCCACAGCTGGAAGTGAGATGGGCCTCTAAAATGGCAGCACCAGCACCCATGGCTAATCAGTGACATTGAAGGGCCAATGCATTCCCTGGGGGTGTTCAAGGCCAGGTTGGATGGAGCCCTGGGCAACCTGGTCTAGTACCAGATCTGGAGTTGGTGGACTTCCAACCCAAGCCATTCTATGATTCTATGATTCTGGTTCATGTACCTGCCTCCTGCTCTTTCTCACTGGCATTAAATATTCACTTCATTTGGAAGGAAAAATAACTCCACCTTTTGACTTTCTTACCATTGCCCATCAGCGGTTTTCCCATTCCACTGAGAAACTGATCAACAATTTCTTTGGTCTTCCTTTTACTGCTAACGTAGACCATTATTCCTTCTATAGAGAGATCACTTTATATACTCCTTTTTCATAGAGATTATTTATGCTTTTGCTGTGAGTGTGTTTATTCTGAGCAGCACCTAATCATCCTTAGCTTTTCTCTCCTTTAGACTTACCCCCTTATGAAATGTTACTGGCTCTGTATTTGAGACTGTTCAAGACTGAAAGGGGTCTATGGAGTGAGTGAGATTTCTGGATCTGAGATAGCGTTCAATGTCATTGAGAGCTGCTCTTTTGAGAATAAATACACATGCCTTCATTTCCTTCAATCAAAATATGAACTTTCTGGCAATTCCTTCTGTCTCTGCGTAATCTCTTCTAGGGATTCTCTATTGAAAAACAGTAGCATTAGAAGAGTGTGTGTTTCCATTCCTGTGCACCGAGTAGACAGCACAATGCTGTGAGGCAGTTATAAATTAAAAAAATTCAAGTAAATCATGGAAATGAAGCATTGAATATTATTGGCGTGTACGCTGGTTAGAACTGACTTAAATGAGATCATTATAAAAGAGCATCTAAGTAGTTGCAATAATTCAACCAAACTAAGTTCTCTGCTCCAACCTGTTAAGTAATACCATATGCAAACTTGTTTTCGTTATATATCCAAAATTGGAAGCATATTCTTCCATGAAAAATTCATTGCTTTAACCTGGCTTTGCACTTAATCAGAAGAAATAACTATGTTGGTAGGAGGCCTGTGGCCAGAAAAACAGCATGGCATTGAAAATCTTTACTTCTTTCAAGCTCCTCCTTTGATCGTCTGTTCACTGGCTCCATTAATAACTTGCTAGAGTACCGGAATATCTGCTTAGAGAATGGAAAGAATGACCTTCCTGGTTAATTACATCCAAACTTTTTATCTTTTTTCTTTAGTTACTGTTCTGCTAAACTGTTTTCAATAATAGGCACTGATGAACTTCAGTTCCACCAAAATCTGTGGCATGTATATATTCATAGACTGTAAAAACCTAGTCCTAAGGTGTTGGTCAAAGCTTCTTTCCTCTGTGTTAATAAGGGACTGTTTTCAAAAAGCAGAGCATCATGGAAATGGTACAGACTTCAAAGCAGTAGATAAAACAAAATCAATGCAATGTACAACCAGAATAAATACAGAGCATAATATAGTGAACTCACTTTTAAGTTTTACATTTTTTGGTTTTTCTGTTAGTTAATAGAAAACACAGCCAACTTTCTGTTATGAACAATAAAATTGGGACTGCAGTATTTATGTTATTATTTTCATCTTAAATTCACTTTATCTAATGCTGCATTTTCAGTTTGCTTTATGATGATTTTTTTTTCTGCTAGCAGCACAGTGTTCTATCATCAAAAGTTCCTGTAAATTAACTACATCAGTGTGCAGTGCTTGCTAAATGCAGTCCAGTATTTAATTGCTGTATATTTTTCAGATCATTCAAAAATAAGCACAAAGTCATGAGTAATGCTTTGTTCTTTTTTGGTACCATGGAAGATGAGGCTGTGCTGTTAAACTTCACCTAGAATGCTGCTTTAGAATGATCATCAGACTCTGCCTCCTGTTGTTATACGTACCACATTTTCTTATCCCCATGATCATCTGATTGAAATATGTCTCTAAACTACATCCTTTTTCTGTGTTTGCTGAGGGTCCCAGGGTTTCAGTGCTCAGAAAATTTACTATTTAAATGTATCCATGTCAAGGTTACTTATCCTTTATTATAGTCTCCGTTAAAGAAATTGAGAGGAGGAAGTAACTTTTAGTAAAAGGCCATCGCATCTTTCTCTATTTATGTTTTGACAAATTGAGGAAGTCCTTTGCATCCAGCTTCCTCTTGCATAGCTGCCCATCAGCATTGTTGGCTATTTTTGTTCCATGCCCACTTTGTGTTTTTAACTGTGCAACATCACTGTCTCAGTGTACTGAAGATGAAGCCCCTGGGAATAATGACCAATGTCACATTTCTATTTCACTGTATGCATTGGAAAAGTCTCTTCCCATGCATCTTAGCAACACCTCTGACTTTCACACAGCTACAGCAGTGGAAACTCTCAATTACTCATGATAGACAAGTACAAACCAGCCTTCCTCCTCAGTTGTTCCAATTATTACCACCCTATATAAATTATTCCACTAATTGACCTAAAAATTTAACATCACCAGTCACTTCCAAATAGCACACTTACATTTCCTCTCTTACTGACACTATTTTAGCATATTCTTTTATTTTTTATTGCCAAATCTGTTCTCTACATTGTATGCTATAAATTCCTTTAACCGTTCTCCCTTGTCAAACCTTGAAATTCTACTATGGCACCTGTACCTTTGTCTGGCATTATTTCTCTTCATCTCACACTTCTGTGTACCAATGTTGATCCTGTTTCTGCAAATCAAAATGCTTTCCGGAGTTGACAGGGCATGTGCCATTGTGCAGAATGCTGCTTTCCAGTCAGAGCATCCAATAGGCAAAAGAAATGGGAGGCTTAATGTTGGAAAACATTAAAGTCACTTCATGTTGTATGAACTCCTTGGGACAGCCCATGGAAGCATGAGAATTTAACAGAAGGTTGAAAAACTACTGTGTCATTTAGGCAAACCGCTTCCTCCACTGTGTTCCAAGCTATTTTCTTGCTTTTCTGATACCCAACATTT
Organism: Lagopus leucura; assembly: GCF_019238085.1. Taxonomy (NCBI): domain Eukaryota; kingdom Metazoa; phylum Chordata; class Aves; order Galliformes; family Phasianidae; genus Lagopus; species Lagopus leucura. The sequence continues at coordinate 84,241,274 of NW_024962263.1, read as the reverse complement.
TTATGTCTAAATATATAAGCGTGAGGGAAAGGCACACATAAAATAAAAATAAACAAATGGTAAAACAGCCACTATTAAATGTTAGGTTTTTAAAGACTATAAGAAAATATTGTAGAGGTAAAATAGGTGCTGTATTCACTCGTGTCTCTGTGAAAAATTGTACTCGTTCTAATCAATTATCTTTTTACAGATGTGATTTCATAAAGGGATAATTATTTCATGTCTAGAATCGCATCAGCAAAACCAATCTATTTTGATTGTTTCTGTATCAGTGAATTGTAGCACAACTTCTTTTTCTAACCACAAAACAAATTTAATCAACTCTGCCAAATAAGAAGTCATTTGTCACTTGAAAGATGAAGTTGTTCATTGTCACTGTCAGAAAAAAAGATACTTGCCATATAGACATCTGCATGTATATGATTTTTGCACCCATAAATGCACTAATGTTGGCATTTTGTAAAAATCCATCCTCACTAAAGAGTGGTTCTCCTCTCATTACCTTCAAAAGAAGTTACTCTTTGGTATAATGCTTACACAAAGAATGTAGTCATGCTACCTTCTATTGAAAGACAACTTTAACCAGGTGGAATTAAAAACCTCTGCCTTCAAGATCATTTTTTGAAAGTCACATGTGACACATGATTGATGAAATACCGCCTCCTGTTTTTCTCAGGAGAAACAGAATTTATTAAATGGATTCACTAATACAAAGATCAATCATAAAATGGCTTGGGTTGGAAAGGACCCCAAGGGTCACCAAGTTCCCACCCTTCTGCCATAGTCAGGGCCACCAACCTCCAGATCTGGTACTAGACCAGGTAGATAAAATAGCTTAGTGGATAAAATACCATTTTTTGAGTGAAATTCAGTCAAAACCTAGTAGATATTTCCTTATACATCTGACTGCTACAGCTCAGCAAAGTGGATGAATGTGAATTTGTAGAACTGCAGAGGACATACTTTGCAAACCTCATGCTCCAAGGGTGCTTTGCAGTCAGCAGTTTCTAGCCCCATACCTAGAACTGGCATCTATGGGGCTGCCCCATCCAGCCTGGATGTGTCAACACTGAGCAGCACATCACTCATCCACGCTTTCTGGTCTTCCCAGTGCTGTGACTCCTCCATTACATAGTGGACTAGGCATTCTCTGGTATGCCCTACTTGTGTGGGTTAGGGTAGCGAGCCCTATTAGTGACTCTGAACCACATAATGTGGGTTGGATCCCAAATAGCCCTACCAAAGACTTTTCCATCTCCACTCCTGCCCTACCAGTTCCAGTTCTCCACCCATGTGCACACAAGGGCTGCTTCTCTCCCAGTAATTTCCAGCATGTTCCTTGGCACAGGGATGTAGTTCTGTGTGCTGACGAGTCACTACACTATTTCCCCTTAAGACTTTGTCCTGTTCCAACTTGTGCACTCCCCAGCAGACATTTCATACAATCTGACAACTGGTCTAGAGATGATTCCCCAAGGTGGCACGTGTACAGCTATCTTGTTTTGGGTACTGCTGTGACTAACTAGCATGGCTGTGGGCTGATGTGTGCCACTAGGCCTCAAGGTCCAGAAATATTTATTTGCCATTGAAAGCAGTCAGTATACCTCACCGTGTTCTTTGCTCTGCTCCTGTCAGCCAATCTATGGCACCTGCCATTTCACATCTCAGCTGCTACAGTCCTTATCCACTCTCTGAGCTTAGCTATGAGCTAATCCCATCACTCAGCAGCAGACATCTCTGAGCTCATACCAAAGCTTACTCCATGAGGTGCAGTCCAACTGTAGAGCTCTACATCTCCCAGCATGTGATTGATGTAACTGCCAATAAATGTTGAAACAGTAAATAGACTTTTTCCTAGAAGATTAACACTGTGGATGTATTTCCTGTCATATTTCTTTCATAGGCCTTAGATTACAATAATCTGATAAAATCCTTAATAATAATATATTGTCACTGCTTGAGGAGATGACTGGAATCACAGAAAACTATCCAAACTAATTGGAATCTTTTCTTTTCTGATAAGATTTGCACCTCTGAACTGGACAGCAGAGGTTTGCAGCATGACTCCCATAGCTCCTTGTGAACTGATAGCTGGATAATTGAGAAAAGAAGAGCAATTCAAACTGTTTCACATTGGATTTACCTGCAGCAGTTGAAGAAGTTACCAGCCTGGAAGAGAAACTCTTCACCTGTTGGAGCTAAATCAGAGATGATAGTGAATCTGAGTCATCAGCCTGCACAGCTTACAGCTGGATGTTTTAATGTAAACTGAGATTGATGGTGGTCTGCACTTAGTGGCAATAGTGAAATCACCCAATCAGTAATCTGACAAAGACATTTTGGGATGGAAAGCTTTTAAACCACCCCAACCTGAACTGCCAAATCTTGTGAAAGAGGTGTTTTTAAGGACAGGACCATGATATTTGAATTCACAATCTCCTGTTCATCATCCCATTGGATTTCAATGGAGTAGAGAAAAATATTTCCTCCACACAGTTTCTCTACATATCACTTGATCTTATTGTCAGATAAGACAATTGGACATTTATTTGAGTGGGTAAGAAAAAAAAAAGGAAATGGACAATCAATTATGCCAAATTGATGGGTCTGCCAAAACCCTATTAGGTTGGTGCTAGTTATATCTAAGTGTTAAAAAAAAATTATTTTGAAGTTGTGGTTATACAGTAAAATGAATTAATAAGCTACAATACTTTGTTCAAATCCATTTTCCCCAAATAATCTGAATTCTTCTTTCATAAGACCTGAGATACACTGAGTAAATCAATGATTTTTTTTTTTACATGTTTCCTTGACACAACACAAAATTATTATTTAAGATGAACAACCTGATGATCATTAGTGAAGTGATTAGGGATGAAATTAAATAATAATAGCAGCACTAGATCATGAGGATTTAAGTGGGAAAAGGTCTCTGGCTTGGAAACTAATATTTAGAAGTAGATGTTAACAGCCTGTACAGAAAAGCAATGATATGCTGAAGTAAATTGTTTCTGAGAAAAAAGTCAAGTACCATTTTCATCTCAGAATTGTCTAAGAGTATCATTCAGGAGGCCATAGGAATGGAAGTGGCCTAAGTACCAGAATGAAATGCAAGTCATGCAGGCCTTGATAACAGGAATTTTGGCTGTATAGTGGAAACTTGCCTTCTTACATAATGGGAACATACATGGCTACCCATTCAAATGTAATTCCAAGACTAGGACTGCAAGACAAAATGCCTTCAGCAGAGATAAGAAAATAGAAGACTGTTGTGGGATTTATCTGGAATATCCTAGGAATTCTGATTTCCCACGCCCAAGAAAAAGAAATTTGCACTGAAGCAGGCAGAAAGAAAGATGACTTGGCAGTTTATTTTATTGGAAGAAATCCAAAGGAGTTGGTTTATTTCAAACAACAAAATGATGGTGGTTGTTTAACACACCTGTTATATGTGTGTTCACCTATGCAAGGAACATGGTTCTTGATTGAGAAGACTGGCAAATCATCTTCAGATCTGCATAGTGGGGAAGGGAACACAAAATGGTTCAACAGAAAGCCATTCCAACATTTTCAGTTGTGTATAGATCAAAATGTTTAATGTTGCCTTGAAAGTTCCTGGGCAAGCATGTGATAAATCAGAGAATCATAGAATTACCCAGGTTGGAGAAGACCTTAGAGATCACTGAGTCCAACTGCAACCTAACCATAACTAACCATAACCCTAACTAACAATCCTCCACTAAATCATGTCCCTGAGCACCACATCCAAACAGTTTTTAAACACATCCAGGGATGGTGACTCAACCACCTCCCTGAGGAGCTTATTCCGGTGCTTAACAACCCTTTCAGTAAAGAAGTGTTTCCTGATATCCAACCTAAACTTACTCTGGTGCAACTTGAGGCCATTTCCCCTCATCCTGTTACCAGTGAGAACAGACCAGCCTTGCTCTCGCTCTGTAAGCACCTTTAAGATATTGGAAGAGAGCAATAAGGTCTCCCCTCAGCCTCATTTTTCCCAGGCTAAAAAGCCCCAGTTCCTTCAGTCTCTCCTCATAGGCCATATTCTCCAAACCCTTCACAAGCCTTGCTGCCATTCTTTGGACCTGCTCAGCACCTCCATGTTCTTTCTGTACTGAGGTGCCCAAAACTGAACGCAGTACTCGAGGTGAGGACTCACCAATGCCAAGTACAGGGGCAGGATTGCTTTCCTAGTCCTGCTCACCACGGCATTCTTGATACAAGCCAGGATGCCATTGGCCTTCTTGCCCACCTGGGCACATTGCTGGCTCATATTCAGCTGGCTGTCCATCTGTACACCAAAGTCCCTTTCCATCAGACAGCTTTCCAGCCACTCCTCCCCAAGCCTGTAGGGTTGCCTGAGGTTATTGTGACCAAAATGCAGGACCTGACACTTGGCCCTATTGAAACTCATACAGCTAGCCTTTGACCATCGATCCAGTCTATCCAGGTCCCTCTGTAGTGCCTTTCTCCCCTCTGGCAGATCAACACTCCCTCCCAACTTGGTGACATCTGCAAACTTACTGAGGGTGCAGTCAATCCCCTCATCAAGATCATTAATAAAGATGTTAAATTGAACAGCCCCAGTACTGAGCCCTGGGGGACACCCCTCATGACCAGCCACCAACTGGATTTAACTCCACTGACCACAACTCTTTGGGTCTGGCCATCCAGCCAGCGGAGCGTATGCCCATCCAAACCGTGGGCAGCCAACTTCTCCACAAGAATGTTGTGGGGGACAGTGCCAAAGGCTTTACTGAAGTCCAGGTAGACAGCCTTACCTTCATCCACTAAGCAGATCACCTTGTCATAGAATGAAATCAGGTTTGCCAAACAGGATCTACCATTCCTAAACCCATGCTGACTGGGCCTGATCCCCTGGTTGACCTTTAACTGCTCCATGATGGCTCCCGAGATTATCAATTCCATAACCTTTCCCGGCACCGAGGTGAGACTGATAGGTCTGTAGCTACCAGGATCATCTTTCCAGCCCTTTCTGAAGATGGCCATCACATTTGCCAGTCTCCATTTCTGGTTAGCCAGGACTGCTGAAGACTGATGGAGAGTGGCTTGGCAACCACATCTGCCAACTCCCTCAGCACTCTATGGTGCAATCCATCTGGCCCCATGGATTTGTGAGCACCCAGCTTTCAGAGCAGGTCCAAAACCATCTCATCATGGATCATGCAGGGCCCATTCTGTTCCCCATCCCTATCTCCCAGCGCAAGGGGCTGCGTGCCCAGGGAATAACAAGTCTTACTATTAAAGAGTGAGGCAAAGAAGTCATTAAGTACCTCAGCCTTACCCTGATCCTTGGTCACCTTATTGCCCTTGGAGTCCAAAAAGAGATGGAGATTCTCCCTAGCCCTCCTCTTGCTGTTGGTGTGTTTGTAGAAATATTTATTGTTATCTTTTACCTTAGTGGCCAAGTTCAGTTCTAGCTGGGCTTTGGCTTCTCTAATTTTCTCCCTGCACAGCTTCACTGCATACCTGTAATAGTCTTAAGAGGCTTGCCCACTCTTCCAAAGGCCATAAACTTTCCTTTTGCTCTTGAGTTCCAGGTCAAATGGAGAGTGGGAACTTGGTTACTTGGTGTCTCAGTGTGTGAGGGTGCAGGGAGAGATGACTGCCTCGACTTACATCATCTGAAGGCTGTCTTATATGCTTTATGGTCTGTGTAATTATGCAGATTATACCTGGCACACTTTAAGAGCCAGCAGGGGCCAGGAAACCTTTCCAGTAGCATTTGGCTGACACCTCCATAACATCATAGGCAGATAAAAGGAAGACTATGCTCGTGCATGTGCTATCTTGTGTATTGTCTGCACTCTGCTGCAACGTGGTAAACTAAAACTGAGGGTAGTAAAAGTCATGGACTACAAAATCCACATCCAAACTTGGTAAAGTAGAATGAAATCTGTAAGAGTTTGGCATGAGAGGATTTAATACAAATATCAATACTGGTATGTCATTCGGACTCCATGAGGGACCCTGAGGCTTGTTTATCTGTTGGTTAAATAGATGGAACAGACCTTACCTGCTTCAAAGAGGATTCATTAGAGACAGCAATCGATATATACTTGTGACGATCTTGAAAACAGAAAATGCTATTTTCACTAGTTTTATACAAGAATCCAATTACTGCTTTGGAGGATCAGAGGTAGAAGAGTAAACCTATTTGACCGTGTCTGAGGTTCTTTGCGTACACCTGCACTTAAAGGCAAAAAGAAATAATAACAATGGGCTAAGAAAGAATGGATTCAAATAATTATCTTTCAAACTTGAAGTAAGATCTAGAAATGTTAGAAAAAAATATTGAAGAAGATAGACAAGGGCCCTTCTGTCAGATCAACTGTTTCTGTGTCAGCACTAATGGATGCAATCAGTCAGGTTAGGAAGGCACAGTTGCAACACTAATGAAAATGCAGGGAAATGCTAAGTGTGTTTTGATAACATCCTAAGATCTAGGTGTCTCTTAAGACCTTATTTCAGAAATAACTGTGGGGCACAATTCAGTTCCATGTAATTGCAGTGAAGGAGAGATTAAAGACATGAAAATTAACATTGAATTTTAAATGATGATCTTCAGAATTTGGATACCATCAGCTCAGAACAGTGTTTCAAAACAGCAGTTCTCTTAATGTCTAAAGCCTATCGCCTACAAGAAATTTTGATCAGTCTCAAAATTCCCTGTCTATATAAATACAAGCATTGCACAACTCTGTTGTCATCCATTCAGATGAAGTTGATGCCCATGTCCCTTTTGAGGTCCCTGCTTTTCAGATTCGGGCACCAATACCTAATTCCCAGACCTGGAGAGCTCCTGTCTGATTGTACCATATTGTAGGAGCCCCCTATCATGCATATATCCACAGGCTGAAAGACTGCAGATGTACAAACTCATAGTGGTGAACAAGACAATAAGCAACCAGCAGGAGTTTAATCCCTCTTGCTGTGAGATGTTTTGAGTCGCTATCATATGCCATTGTGCTTCAGGGACACACAGTATACCCTTATGGGGTACACAAATAGGAGCTCATGATATACAATATGAGGAGAAGAACAGAGAAACCATAACTTGCCCTATGCTGAGAAAGGCAGGCTGAGTTTCTGTTTGGGCTAGTAAACCTTGCTGAAAGAGAGTAAAAGCAGACAATACTGTAAGTAGTGGTGTAGCACCTGGAAGATTTTGCACCTCACACCCCTGTGTGAAAAGGACCTGCCAACTGATATTTCTTATCCCTAAAGTTTGCTTCCACTGTGCCAACTTGTTTAAAAGTGCTTCTCTCAATGCATTTCTTATGTGCTTTTCCTTGCAAAGGAAAAAATGTCATTTGAATATAATGGAAAACCTACTCCCATGATTAAATGCAATGAGGAAGCCACTGAATACAACGATTTTCTAGCAGGAGACTCATACATCTTTAAATCAATAGAGTTGCATTTGCTGGCTGTGATGAGCCATCGGCCCACCTATGGCTAGCGAGAGGTGCATCAGCTGGTTAGCAGCAGGCCTCCAGCAGTATGTATTATAAAATCATCAAAAAGAGCAGCCAACAGGAAATTTGTCCTGGCTGCTGCTTTGAGCATAAATCCTGTGCTGGGCAGTTCACAAATATTATACTGTAATCAACCTCCTGCCAACATCTTGGCCTGTCTCTTGTATCTCTCTTCTGTGAGTGTGCAGTCTTAGCATGGCCCTGAATCTGAGCCCTCTTTCGTCCATCTTGCCCTTCCCTTGGCTTCATTGTCAAGGATACATCACTAATCTGCCTCTTCGTCATGACTAGGACATCATCCCTTTCCTCTCTTCTCTCAAAATACTGCTGCTCATAACATCAGTTATCTCTTCCTACTACTTGGACTGTTTACTACATCAATCATAGCCAGCAAAGACTAGTTGGTTTCACTTGAAAAGAGTCCACAACCTACTTCTTTGTCCTCTTACTCATACTCTGCAGCTTCCATTTCTTACTTGGGCTTAGCATTGCCTTCTGCTTGCTTTCTGCTTTCATGCAAGCTCCTCCTTGCCTTCTTTGAACTTGCCCCTTGTGCTAGGCAGGAATACCCCACAGACAGCTCTGAAGCTATTCTGATATGAAGATCCTCTGAAATATCTCTCTGAAATCTCTCCCTGAAATTTCTATCTGCTGTGTAAGCAGGGTTTTTTTTTCTCCTGAACACAGTGGTCTTATCACCTTTACCAACACTGTGTGCTTCTTGCATTTTCCTGGTCTTCTTGCCTCTCATATTTATCTTATAAGCTCAGCAAAAAGTGGAGCTGACACCCCCACCAGTTTGGAAAGAAGACTGGGACAGAAGTACTCTTAGGCTAAATTTATATTCTACAGTCATTTGCTCTTTCTGTTAAGGCAGAATCCATTTTCGTCTGTTGCCTCTCCACTTTATTTGTTGTGTTTATTCCTATCATAGAATCATAGAATCACCAAGGTTGGAAAAAACCTCCAAGATCATCTTGTCCAACCATCACCTACTACCAGTATTTCTCCACTAAACTATACCTGTTAGTGCAACATCTACATGTTTCTTGAATACCCCCAAGGGACAGTGACTTCACCACCTCCCTGGGCAGTCTGTTCCAGTGCCTGACCACTCTTTCAGAGAAGAAATTTTTCCTAATATCCAGTCCGAACTCCTTCTGGCTCAACTTGAGGCCATTCCCTCTACTCCTATTGCTAGTTATGTGGGAGAAAACACCAACTTCCACTTCTCCCCTGTCTCCTTTCAGGGAGTTGTAGAGAGTTAAGGTCTCCCCTGAGCCTCCTCATCTCTAGACTGAACAATCTCAGTTCCCTCAGCTGCTCCTCATAAGTCTTGTGCTCCAGACACTTCACAGCTTTGTTGCCCTTCTCTGGACATGCTCCAGGGCTTCAATGTCTTTCTTTTAGATAGGGGCCCAAATTGGAACACAGTACTGAAGGTGCGGTCTCATCAGAGCTCAGTTGCTTTATGTATTTTTTTTTAAGCCCCCAAAGGTCCCTGTCATGAATTAGACTGATCTTTGCTATGGTGCACATCAATATGGCAATACTGAATATGGCTATGTTGAATATCACCATGAGGCTTTGGGAAATGCACTCTGTTCGGTCTGAGGCACCCAGAGCATTCTCTATTTCACTTCGCTCCAGTGGGAATTTTCTACAGCTGTTGTTTTTTTTTAAAAAAAAAACAAAACATTCCAGACTGGATTTTTAAGTTTCTGCTTTCAGTCCTCTGATACCAATTATATCTTCACCAGGCACATGAATTCCTTAAAATGCACTGTATTCTACAGCTGCAGTCTGGTCACTTTTCAGCTGTATCTTTTACCTTCAAGAGTATAATAAATACCATAATGAAGATAATAACTAATAATGATGATAGACTCCATTATTCACAGAAGAGACAAAACATGCCAAGTGCAAAATACATAGAATCAAAAGCAAAGGCTTGAGTGTAACCTAAGACACTTCATAAACTGGGACATAATTGCTCTTGATTTCTCTATATTGGCTTTTTATCTCAAAGAAGCCAGATGATGAATTACCATGTGATTTATCATAAGCTTTAGTATGTGATTTTTTTCCCTTCTTCCTCCTCATCATGCACTTCTCTTTTGCCTTTGGATTCTTTCATTTGATATTTGTAAATTTACACAATTTGGAAAGGCAAAACAATGCAGAGCACAAGCCTTTTATACTGCACAGCCAGCTGGTCTCTTTCCTGCCGTTTCTGCACTGAAGTTGCACTTGGGGAACTGGGTCATACTGCGTGTTAGACAAACCAATTTAAGTAGGTGCTCCTGCCCTGAAAGATTTGCACTGAACAGATGAAGCATCCAAGAGAAAGAGGATAAAGCACAGTGACGCATGCAAAGTCACAGGGCAGGCAAAGAGCAGGCCTGGGAATTAATTATATCTCAGTGGTGTCTTAGTCCCTGCTTTTCCCAGCAGCTAATGTCTTATTTTTAGGACAAAGAGACTGAGGAATAGTGCATTTCTCTAACCTGTTAGTGGCCAATAAGTGATGTAGGAGATCAACGCACCTTTGAGGTTTATGAAGAACCACTGCGGTGGTTCAGGGCAGTTTAATCATCTCAGGATATGCCTACATCCCTGGAAAGAGATTTCAGTGCCCCTTTTTCTCCTTGCCCAGTACACCCCATTTCTGTTCCTCCCTCATACCACCCAAAACTTGTGCACTCTGGATGTGGGGCCCTGGCCCTCCTTTCCTTTTGCTTTTAATTGCTGTTTGTGGGCAGCTGGAGACAGCTTGCAATGCTGGCAGTATCAGGGCATTTTTCATCCTCCCTGTGATAGGAATGGAGGTGAGGAGTTCAGCACTCTCCCTTACCTCCACTGACATCAACGCTGTGTCAGCCCTGATGGTATTAAGGCAATCTTTTTAAAGCAGTTCATCTTATTACCATGGTGTGTGCTCTCTGAAGGCCTTGGACAAATGTTAAACCCTGTAAGTGTGTGCGATGCCACAGAAGAAATATGAAACAACAGCTGAACTGCTAGCCGCTACAAGGACAAATTTTGGTTAATGTTTCCTATTAACTCCCAGCTCCTTCTGTCATCCTGCTAATGTGGTTAGAGAAGCTAAAGGAAATAGCTTTCTCATCTTCTACTCCAAACTGTCATTTGCCAAAGATTTGCTAGAGGTCTAATTAAAGCAGAATAAATGTATTTTGCATTTCTCAACCAAGAGGGTAGTTCAGATCATAATCTGTAGAATGAATATAGCATGTTTCTGACTGAATTTCTAGTGCTAGTGAAAAAGGAAACTCTGAATGATGAAGACAAATGTACTTCAAAGTGAAGAATTAATACAGCTCATAACAGCACAAACATGAAAATCCACATTCTGAGAACAAAAGCTTTGGTACTATAGGCACTTCTGTGTCTCAATCTCACTTATACCGTACAGCTGGCAGAGACAAATATTTATGCTGATATTTAGTACTTAGTACCAATGTGGATGCAATATGTTTCCCTCCTCAACTATGTCAGAATGACACTTTGAATGTTTTGTGCTGTGGCATTTCCACTTTCAATTTTAATGTCCCTGAAGCAGCTCTTCAAGGAGAAAACCATTCTTCCATCCAAAGAACAACTGTTGTCAGATCTCTCTGGTGCTCTCTGAAGTACGAGTAATTACACTAATAAGGCCCAGAACTTCTAGACTGAACAATGTAAAACTAGTCTGTGAAAAATGATTTTTGCACACAGGACCCTGTGTTCTTAAAGAAGACGACTCAACTGATTTTTGCAAGTGAAATCTAACCAGTATATGTGATTATGAAGGCTGTTTGTAAATGTTAGTTATGAGAATGTCCTGTTTTTACAGACAGAAGCAAAAAATATTTGTGGGCAAGTCTTAAAAAATCTTGTTTGCTCCTATACCAGAATCACTAAGACCTGCACTCCCCGTTGGCACTCTTTGGATTGGATTAGCCCCCAAAGAGATGCAGGCTTACATCTTAAACATGAATAAAATGTTTTACCAGTTTGGTCTCTCCCATGCTCCTTCTTGGAGCTCCCATAGCCTCCAACTGATCACACTCTCGGAAGCACATTCTTGACATCCCCAAGTCAGTTTCTCTGCCTTTATCAGACTCAGTGAGCAAGCAAAGCACATGCCTGTGGTAGCCTGAAGGATTACATCAAATCCATTCCTAGAGGAAGCCTAAGCCTGGCCACATATAGCTTTCCCAAAACACTGAACTAAATTCAATTTCAAAATTTAATGTATGTTCCCAAAAGTTTTGTTGGAAGAGTAGTGGAGACTGTTAAAGGCAGCAGCTGAAGTCTGATATCAGAAATAGGTAATAAAATTTAGGATATATTTTCTTATTATTTATTTTGCATGGTAACCTACTGCCACTGTTTTGCAGCAAGAGTTCAGTTAGAGTGGATTTTGGATTGGTTGGTGCATAACTTTAAAGACTTCCTCTGTTCATATCTCATTTTATTGACATAAATGACTTGAAAAGAACAATAAGGTACAGAGTCATAGAATGGCTTGGGTTGGAAGAGACCTTAAAGATCCCCCATCCAGCCCCCATCCAATCTGGCCTTGAGCACCTCCAGGGATGGGGCATCCACAGCTTCTCTGGGCAGCCTGTGCCACTGCCTCACCACCCTCTGTGTAAAAAATTTCCTCTTAATATCAGTCTTAAACCATTCTCCCTTGTCCTATCATTATCTGCTCACGTAAACCATTGGTCTCCCTTCTGTTTATACACTCCCTTTAATTAATGGAATGAATTTGAAGGAAATACAGAAGTCTTTAAGTAAACTTTTGGTTCAATTTAATGATAATTCACCATGATTAACTCTATTTCATAATTTTTATGAAAAAATATACCAGTCACCTTGTATTATGTTACCTCATAGAACATATTTCAAAACATTCTCACTAATATTTTTAATATGTTCTTTAAAGTGTTGCCCCATCCTTGCTTTACAGGCTGTAGCTGTCTGCCTGACTGACTCCATTTGCTCCCATCTAATAAACTATTATAATAGTTTCTACTAGCGTGCATTTTTACAGGCTGTCAATGAAGCACTGCTGTTTAATCAAGGAGAAAAGTAATCAGTAGTATCTTGGTTCCTTGTGACAATGTAGATATTAGTTTACACAGGGAGTATCTGCTTCCTTGCCATTGAGTTTATGCCAGCTTTTATAGTACCAATTTATACAACATTTGAGGATCAAATGTGTAACAATAACTGGAGGGGCTGAAATAACTGTTAAGGTTAGGTCAGGGTGATCGAATTCCCAAATGCCTTTTGCAGAATATGATGTTAACTCTTCAGGACTTCTTTCATGTGTCAGAACTCATTTAGGCTTTAGACAGTGCCATAAAAGGTAATCAGATCTTCCTTTCCAATATCCCACAATAATTTTGAAACAAGTAAAATCCATAGAGTCACATCATTTAAAGTCTTCTTCTAGCACACTGTACAGCTGCTCAGGCAGTTAATTACAATATGTTCTCAGAATGAGGAGCTAAATAGGCAGTCGCATTTCTGTGCTTCATTAAAATCAGTTTAGTGAAATTAGGCCGATAGGATAAAGGGAATACCTTGTGCAGTTTCCACTAATCTCAGCACAAGGATTGCACCAGATGTTGCCCTTTTTATGTTTAAATCATATACCTTGTATTAGTTGACTAAGAATAAGTAATATCCATGTGCTTTCATCTTGCATCCAGCCGGTAAACAGAAATATTTTAAAGTCTAATGAATGAATGCCGCATCCACTTGTGCAAAGAAAGCCCCACAGTATGAATACTATCAAGATAACTTTTTTGTGCTGAAAAGAGATAGGAACTGGAAATATTTTTGTTGGGAAGTACAGGAAATGAGCCACTCTATGATAACAGGTGACTTACACAAAATATATCATTTTTGCTTCATCATCGTAAATTAAAGTAAAAACGTTCTTTCTAAGCTTATGTGGTTCTTCTCTCTCACCTTCAATATTTTTTAAGATTGGAAATTCAAATGATTTTAATAGCATTGATCCGCCCAGTGCTGATTAATTTGCAGTCAGTCGGGTACCAGAGAGAGAATTAATTTCACCTATATCTTAAAAATTGACATCAGTTAGCTACGTTTGGTGATCAGGGGAACAAACTGCCATTCAGGGAAACCTGCTCTAGGAGACTAATCATCTAATTACCAAAAGAGCCTCCATACCAGCCTGAAAGAAATCAGCTGAATGTGAAAGCCAAGAGGTGGATCCGGGCCAGAGTTTGACGTTTTGAATGCATCCACTAACAAGCTTTACTTGGCTAACAGAAAAGTGAATAAATTCAGAGCAAATAAAAGATGTTTGACAGGTTTGATTTTTTTTTTAATTTTAATTTTAATTTTATTTTATTTTTTCAGCTGTGCCTCTTAATTCCTGATTTTCTTTTGCATGGTAACATGAAGATTCCGGCTCTTCTCTTGACTTAACATGGATGGATGCAGGAGGGCAGGTTATGCTTTAACAAACACCATTAGAGGCTTGTCTGTGTGGACAAGGGACCGATGTTTGTAGCTTCCATATACGGTGTCAGCAAGAGCGGAGGGGAAGAATCACAGAATGGCAGGATTTGGAAGGAATCTCAAAGCCCATCCAGTTCCAACTCCTTTGAACACTTCCAGGGATGGGGCATTCACAACTTCCCTGGTCAACCTGTTCCAGTGCCTCACTACCACGAGTCAAAAATTTCCTCCTAATATCTAATCAAAATCTCCCCTCTTTTAGTTCATTATCAGACTGTGTCAAAAGTTGGTCTTCCAGTGATTGATCCAGATCCAGAAGAATGTGATTTTGGCCCTTATGTCTGGGAGTCCTGAAATAAGTTAGAGAGAATATAAACTGAAAACTTTCAAGGCAATGAATAAGACTGTTAATTCTGATTTGAGCTGACTCAACTGTCTGTTTGCAGAAGAAGTATATGAAGCATGTTCTGCTGGATACTTCAAACTCTTTGTCTGAAATTTTGAGAGTATCATGGTCAAATATAAAATCAGAAAATATATGTCCAATATCTGTTTCTTTAGTAACTACACTGCAATGAAAATGACAAGTAGTATGAGTCAATTACATCTAAATGGCCACTGAGGGAGGAAACAGGTGTCTCTTTCTTCCCTATTAGCAAGAGATGTTTTCTAAAGATAAGTGAGTAAAGCAGTTGTTGAGAAAAGACATTGTGGACACTGTCCATCATAAACCTAATTATGTTAAATAGGTTAAGCATGAGTGATTCCCTGTTTTCAAAAACAAAACAAAACAAAACAAAAACCAGCCAAACTAAAACAACAACAACAAAAAACTACTATGGACGTTTATGAGGGTTTTTTCTTTTTTTTCTGGGCAGAAAAAAGCCAGATGAGGTTTAACAAAAGCAAGTGTAGAGTCTTGCATCGGGGGAGGAATAATTGCATGCACCAATACAGGTTGGGGGATGACCTGCTGGAGAGGAGCTCTGCGGAAAGGGACCTGGGTGTCCTGGTGGACAGGAGGTTGGCCATGAGCCAGCAGTGTGCCCTTGTGGCCAAAAAGGCCAATGGCTTACTGGGGTGCATTAAAAGGAGCGTGGCCAGCAGGTCAAAGGAGGTGATCCTCCCCCTCTACTCTGCCCTGGTAAGGCCTCATCTGGAGTACTGCGTCCAGTTCTGGGCTTCCCAGTACAAAAAAGACAGGGATCTCTTGGAAAGAGTCCAGCGGAGGGCCATGAAGATGGTGAAGGGCCTGGAGCATCTCTCCTATGAGGAAAGGCTGAGTGAACTGGGTCTGTTCAGCCTTGAGAAAAGAAGACTGAGAGGGGACCTGATCCAGGTCTATAAATACCTAAGGTGTGGGGGGCAGAATGATGAGGCCAGACTGTTTTCAGTGGTGAGTGGAGACAGGACAAGGGGAAACGGCCGGAAACTGCAGCATAGGAAGTTCTGCACAAATGTGCGCAAGAACTTCTTTACAGTGAGGTGACGGAGCACTGGAACAGGCTGCCCAGGGAGGTGGTGGAGTCTCCTTCTCTGGAGATGTTCAAGACCTGCCTGGATGCCTACCTGTGCTACCTGGTGTAGGGAACCTGCTTTGGCAGGGGGATTGGACTCGATGATCTCTGGAGGTCCCTTCCAACCCCTGCAATTCTGTGATTCTGTGATTCTGTGTGAGTAGAAAATCTTCGATTTTGGTGTGTGCAGTTTTATTGCATTCAGCATCACTGAAAATAATTAACCACAACATTAGTTATCAGTTTCCCTCCTGGAGCTAAGAATCAGGCTGATAGTAGTGGTGTTATTAAGAATACTACCAGAACATTAAATATAAATTTCTAGTCACGTATAATGGCAGGCTAGACATCTGCATTTGACTGAAATGTAGAAATATATCACTGCACCTTCCATTTCAGGGAAAATATACGTCCATCCGTCCTACAAGCTGCAAATGTGATACATAGAAAACATTTTTCAAAGCACATAATTCCTTCAGTGATCAGCTCCTAACCTTTACTTTTGCTTCCAAAGTATTAAAAACTAAACTTGCATCATATATTGCAGCTGTACCATTTTGCATCTTGACCTACTAAAAGGTTGGAATATTGTTTACATGCATTGTATGGATAAGAATAGCACTCTGGATCAAAATCTATGTGAAAGCAGTGAGACTCCCACTGATGGGTCAGTTGTTCAAATCACTGATAAGGTCCTGGAGGTCTTGCTGACACGCAGTACTTGGCCACATCAAAAAGATAAGTCAGCTCTTGCGGAGCTGTGTTAGCGGCTGACCATTGCTCTCAGCCATGAAGCATGCAATTTCCATGCCCCTTGACAGCAAAGCAAATGGTCTGATAAGCACAAACGAGGGCCAATATTTAACACTCTGTGCTCTTGAGGTATTTAGTATTTACCTAATGCCTTTCTCACTGAAAACCTTAAGAGGTGTGTGGCCAACATTTCCCATACAGAATTAATGTAGCCTTTAATGCTCTGCTTGGTGTGTATTAATCACAATTTATATCTGTGTTTTGTTACATTTGTAGCATTTAATGACTTTAATCATAAAATTATAGGATCATTATGATTGGAAATACCAGTAAGGTCATAGAGTCTAACCATCAACCCAGGCCTGTGACCTCTCTAGACCATGTCACTCACTCAGTTCCACACCCACCCTTTTCTTGAACACATCCAGAGATGATGCCTCCACCACCTCCATGGGCAGTCTGTTCCAATGCCTCACCGCTCCTTTTGAGAAGAAATCTTTCCTAACAACCAAACTGAAAAACCATGCTGCAAACCATAGCTGTGCCACAAGCACTTATACTCACCTATGACCTTTGCTAAATTATTTTAATAAATTTATACACGTTTTAAAGGAAGATTAGAGTATCAGATTAAATAATTTGATTCCTGCTAAAAGGTGAACACTGATATTAGATGAGACTTCCTAGGACTTCACTTTGAAGTGAGATCACCTCTACACCTATAGGTTGGTTTTGACTCAACACTAAGCCAGGCTTCATAGTGAGCTACCTTTCCCAATCCATTCACCTTACCAGAGCATGTAATGATAGGACAAGGGGTAATGGATTTAAACTACATAAGATGTTAAATTTAGATTAGATGTAAAGAAGAAATTATTTAATATGAGGATCATGAGGCACCAGAACAATCTGCTCATAGGAGCGTGGATACCCAGACCATGGAATTGTTCAAGGCCAGATTGAAAAGGGCTTTCAGCAGTATGGTCTAGTGCTCATGATGGGAGGTAGAAGTAGATGACCTGAAGGGTCCTGTGGTAAACTGTATCAGAAGGACACTAGGTGGCTGATGAAGGTGTCTTCTGGTGATCAAGTTGCTCATTATTAAAATTTTTAACTATGTTTTTGATTTCTACTTATTCACTTATCTAATTATCATAGGATGGTGAGTTGTAGCTAGGAAGACCTTCACCATGCAGGGCAATACAGAATCACAGAATCACAGAATTGTAGGGGTTGGAAGGGACCTCCTGAGATCATCGAGTCCAACCCCCCTGCCAAAGCAGGTTCCCTACACCAGGTAGCACAGGTAGGCATCCAGGCAGGTCTTGAACATCTCCAGAGAAGGAGACTCCACCACCTCCCTGGGCAGCCTGTTCCAGTGCTCCGTCACCTCACTGTAAAGAAGTTCTTGCGCATGTTTGTGCGGAACTTCCTATGCTGCAGTTTCCGGCCATTTCCCCTTGTCCTGTCTCCACTCACCACTGAAAAGAGTCCGGCCTCGCCATTCTGCCCCCCACACCTTAGATATTTATAGACCTGGATCAGGTCCCCTCTCAGTCTCCTTTTCTCAAGGCTGAACAGACCCAGTTCACTCAGCCTTTCCTCACAGGGGAGATGCTCCAGGCCCTTCACCATCTTCATGGCCCTCCGCTGGACTCTTTCCAAGAGATCCCTGTCTTTTTTGTACTGGGGAGCCCAGAACTGGACGCAGTACTCCAGATGAGGTCTTACCAGGGCAGAGTAGAGGGGGAGGATCACCTCCTTTGACCTGCTGGCCACGCTCTTTTTAATGCACCCCAGTAAGCCATTGGCCTTTTTGGCCACAAGGGCACACTGCTGGCTCATGGCCAACCTGTCGTCCACCAGGACACCCAGGTCCCTCTCAGTAGAGCTCCCCTCCAGCAGGTCATCCCCCAACCTGTACTGGTGCATGGAATTATTCCTCCCCAGATGCAAGACTCTACACTTGCTTTTGTTAAACCTCATCCGGTTTTTTTCTGCCCAGCTCTCCAGCCTATCCAGGTCTTGCTGAATGGCAACACAGCCTTCAGGTGTGTCAGCCAATCCTCCCAACTTCGTATCATCAGCAAACTTGCTGAGGGTGGCCATTATCCCCTCCTCAAGGTCATTGATGAAGATGTTGAACAAGACTGGACCCAGCACAGACCCCTGAGGAACACCGCTAGTTACAGGCCTCCAACCGGACTCTGCACCACCACCAACGACCCTCTGTGCTCTGCCAGTCAGCCAGTTCTCAACCCACCTCACTGTCCACTCATCTATCCAATACCTGGGATAATGAACAGCTTAGGCTCACTGCAGTAGTAGACTTTACACTTCTGGAAGACATTTAACCTCTCTCCTTTTAAAAATAGATCAGGGTGTTAGCTTATATCTCCATGACTTTTCTGAGCTTAGAAGTTCTGGGTATTGCTTTCCATCTGAAGGGCAGATAAGGCAATGCCTGTCATGGTTTTATGATTTTTGGTCATCAGTATTCCACACCATAACATCATGTAATGCACTGGGGGTGGGGTTTGATATCTGCCGAATGTTCGTCCGTCGGAGAAGAACTACATTTCCCCAGGAGACTTTGCGGTCAGCAAGGGGATATGACTCCAAGCAAGGTCACCTGATGCTTCTTCGCCTGCTCTTCGCTGTCTGCGCTTCGCTATCTGCGCTTCGCCGCCTGCGCTTCGCCATCTGCACTTCGCCGTCTGTACTTCAGTCACTCAACTGGACTGCACTTCTCACCCCAGCATTGTGGTGAGGTCTATACAATTCAAACAGACTCTCTCTCTCTCTCTCTCTCTCATTGTATTTTACTAATACTATATTTAGTAAAATCATTTGTTCCACCTCAGATCAGTGCTGTTGTTTTCAAGTATTTTGGGGTCCCCTGCTTCCCCTTTCCCAGAGGTGCGGATCCGCAGATCCCTCCGCCCTGCTGGTCACGGAACTGTGCCGGACCAGCCCATAAACCGTTGACAATGCCTTTATTCAGAAAATCAGCAATAGGCACAGCTTTTTAATGGGGCTTTATTTTCTTCTTTTTAACACTTTGCGAGTTGTATTACCAGACATGAAAAACAGCAAATGCGTTATGCTCTCTAATTATTAAAGTTGTTTTTTTTAATGTGATTAAATCAACTGGCTCATTAGCGTTAACCATACTGCACATTCTAATGACTTAATTTATTTTAAACTACAGATCCAAGCAGACCTGAGATAGATAAGGGCAGAGTATATTGATTTTAAAATAATTCCCCGTCTAGAACAGCCTCCTGGGCATTTGCAGCCACATCAGATCACATACTGTTACAAATGGACTTACTCAGCAGACCAAACCAGACCAGTTCAACTGAAGGAATTAGGGAGAAAACTTGCAAGCTTTTAACTCAGTTGATTCTTGATGGGCATTTGCTGGCTTCATTTTAATTTAAATGTATCTAAGCACTGAAAAACAAAGCTATTTTGGAAAATGAACTCTTTTCCTGTGTGTTGCAGATCTGCCTCTCTCCTAAGGACAGCATCTGGCAGATTGTGTGATACGTCACATTGAAATGCAGCTCCTGCGCATTTAATAAGCAACCTGCAATTACAAAGGCAAATCTTAGAGAATGGTTTGTTTTGAAACAGCATTTTAGTCCCAAACACCAGATTACTTAGCTTTAGCATTTCAGATGAGGGATCATATACTCATTCCCAGTAGTTTTATAACGCATGCAGAAAATGACCATGCTTGCATGATGGTGGCAACTTCACAGTAATGCCTGTGATCTGAGCCCCCAGGACACAGCCCAGGTACCATGGAAAGTCTTATAGTGACATTAACATAATGCTGGGCCTGACCTGCTTCTTCCTGACATGACTGAGGAGTTTTGGTCAGCTCAAAGCACAGGCAGAACACATTCTTCTGTACCATACACATGGAGTGCAGTCACTGGCTATCACACCACGGTCTCTCCTTCTAGGCAACTTCAGTGTTTATCAGCAATCACTGTTAGGAGAGGATTTTGAGTTTAAATCCGACAAGCTCAGATTATCTTTAAAGAGGAAGGTCATTCAGTGTGATCGGATGAGATGGCAGACACTCGCCTTTCAGAAGAGCTCCATTAAATGAAAAAATAAGCCTCTTATTAGTGAGAAATTTAGCCCCAGATGTTAAAAATCCACATCCAGATATTGATCCTGGATGCATTCTGTAGACAGATTAATTTAAATATTTACTATAATCTTTCATTACATGCATCTAGATGCTTCATAAACCAATTTACCGTAGGTAAAGGTAAATGGAAAGATCAAGCACTAGACTTGCAAACAATATATAACTTCTATTCAAGAATGTCAGATCATGACATTAATTTCTTTTCTAATTTCCTATGCTCCCATTTTTGTCATACAAGGTGACATCCCTTACAGCAACTGGATGATTTATACTGTGTAGGGTAATTCTTAACTATCTTAAATATTGGTAGAGTAGCTCATCCGTCTTGAGGGAAGTAATATATGCAAGATTATTTATAAAGGGTAGGCACTGAAAAAAGACTTATTCCTGATTAAATGCAGCGTATCTATGCCTCTCTAGTGTCAAGTAAATAATATGTGTCCATTCTGAGTATATTCAACCTCCAAATACAAACGGACTCCAAAATCTTTTGATTTTGAAATATGACCCTGAAGTAAATAAGGACTTAAAGAAAAGAAAAAAAAAAGAAAAAAATCGTCAAAGGAACTTACCTTCCTATTTCTTCAATATAAAATTTGACATTATGTCAGAGAAGTGGAATCAATAAAGTAACTCTATGTAATCTATTATGGCACTGAGCTTACTGGAGTTCAAGAAACACCTGGACAAAGCCCTCAAACATATGGTCTGATTTTTGAGATGTCCTTTGTGGAGCCAGGAGTTGGACTCGATGATCCTTATGAGTCCCTTCCAACTCAGGATTTTACATGATTCTATGATTTTATGATTCTATGATTCTATTCCAGCCTAATGGAATGCCAAAGTTGTTGTTGTTGTTTTTTTTTTGTTTGTTTGTTTGTTTTCAGGATCTGTTGAGTCTTATGAATGGTGGAAAGTCATGTAGAAAGGAGATGATTTTTCATGCAGTGTAAGGAATATTGGTGGTGGTCCAAAGAGGCTACTTATGCTAAAGAATGGAGCATGAGATTGAAGGCCATTGAAAGAGAATGACTCCTTCTGGAAGAGGAAAGATGCAGACCAAAGAGAAACTTAGTCAAAAAATGACTGAAGTGATCATAAAGCTTCTACAGCCTTCAAATGTGTTTGAGACAACTTCTAATGGCATTCCAAATGAGTTTTTTTTTTTTGTTCAACTATGTGAAAGTTTGAATCAAAATGAAACTATATGGTAAATTGATTTGTTTCCTCCAAGCTTCATTTTGTTAGGCTAAAAGGTCAATGCCCTATAGTAGAGTTCAATTTACATCTTCTAAAACCAGAGGTGAGGCACAGGTGGAGAGAAAGTTCAGAGCAATCTAGGAAATTTGGTGATAAAAATGGAGGAATATCAAAACACAGGCTGAAAATATGCAGTTTTTGAAATTTTTGGTCTTGGGTTTTAGTTAAAATGTTTATATTCAACTGTATCCCAAATGAACTCATAAGTACTGAGAGTACTGAGGTCTAATCATTTTTAATCGTATTTGGCTACCTCGTGCTGAAATCAAAGAAAACAAAGGCAATCTGAAGAAAATTCCAACCCTCTGTACTGAAGAAGAACTACAGTCTGTAAGCACCAAATGTGGAAGAAAAAATTGCAGTGCATTTTTCTTCCACGGGAATCACCCAAATAACTTTTGTCTTTGAAAAGCCGAGATTCATGTTTTGCTGTACCATTTTTCTTTCTTTTACAGGAATTGCCTCAGATATAAAATGCATGCCTTAGGAAAGAAAAATCAATCAAATCATAATAACTTATTCAATAGTATAGACTACTGCTGCCAGTGAAAATTGATAAAGGAATAATCAGAGTGCATTAGACCCCATCCTTTCCTGAATTATATGAATGCAGCTCTTGATGTAACACAGACAGTTCTTATACTCTAGGATCTATTGAAAAAGCATGGGCTTAAATCGTCTCCTGTATTAATTTTATGCCATGGTAATTTCATACATTTTAATGAGATCACTTTGTTTTTACCCCAGTGACAGAAACAGAAGATAAAGATTATCTCTCCCTCTATTTTTTAAGAGGGGGGAAAAAAACTACAAGTTGGACATACTGGATGTAGTAATTTGCAGAAACAGGAGGCTTTCTTTTTTGGAAGGGTCTACAATGCCATAAAGACAAATAATCACCATTAAGCAAAGTTTATTTGTTATGTTGTCAACAAAATACTGACCTGAAAACCAAAAAATCAAACTAAGCTTAATGAAAATGTGTATTCTAACCTGGGTTAAATTAAATTATCTTTTTAAATATAGGAGTAAGGAACTGAGAGAGGAATTTCCTCCTGAACAATTTATATGTATATTTATTTATTTATTTATTTATTAAATTTTGTTGTCATTTTTTTTTTAGTCATCATTCAGTCTGCATCCTGAAGAACATCTCTCTGCTAATAAGGTTACTCATTCAGCCCTTTTCAACTCCTGTAATTTGCCTGAATTATGGAAGACAAATTAAGCAGCTCAAAACAATAGCAACAGATTGGTGCTACCATCATCATTAAATCACAGCAGATGCAAAAGGACAGTGGAGACTTGGTTGTAAATGTATGAAATTCTTCTGATGACAGTCATGCATTTTATCAGGGCATTTTTATGATCTAATACACATTTACCCTTTTCTTGCCTTTCAATCACAAGGCAGCACATAAGGTAAATTGGTTTCCTCTGTGCTCAAGTGTTTTTTTGCTAATTAACTGATATTAAGATTAAATTCTACATTGTTTAGTGGTTACTCTTGCACACATTTCAGGTGATGTCAATACAGGAAAATCACTGTTCTCAAGAGCGCTGCTACCTCATCAACAATCTCATGCAATGGGCTCCATGACAGACAGAAGGACCGAGCTCTGTTTCTCCTTCCCCTGAGTAGCAGCAAGCCTCTGTGTCCTAAGCTAGACCCAAGGAAAGACCATGCAGGATCTGTGCCGTGAGGACCATGAGGAACACAGTACAGCTTGTTCTCAGCTGTGGAGAGGCCTGAACCCAAATTTGCAGTCCTTTGATGTGTGCATTAATCACTTGGTTAACAGCAGGACTGCTGCCTTCTCCAGGCATAATTTAAAAAACATGCAAGATGATACTTGTTATAAACAGCTTCCAGTGCTTGCCATCAGCTGTGTGGCTGGAGTTGAGCACGGAGGAGAAATGGATGTGTCATCAAGGATGAACATGTCACCTCAACAACTCAAGTGAGGAAGTCAGGGGAGGAAAGGGAAAGAAGCTCCACAGTGACAGGTTATTAGAGGTTCACATAGGACTCTGTGCAAATGGGGTTAAGGACACATTAGAATAGATGGACCTCAAGCTCCCAAGATAAGTGTTTCTGCTCATTTTCTCAGTACCCTCCTCTTGGGCTCTGCTCCAAGCCACCTCCTCTTATCGCATTTGCAGGGCAGGTCTAATATGCAGCAGAGTTAGTGTTGGGCCTGAACACTGTTGTAGTCCAAATGCTGACTAGGAGGGAGCACACGATGTGGTGTTTGTATGTGCATTGTGCTATAGGGTTGTTATACATGATCTATCTCTTTGGGTATTTATCAGACTGCGGCACTCGGGTGGCTAACCTTGGAATCATCCCTGCTTTTTTCATTCCCACAGGAGTCTGGGAATTTTTTTTATGCTGATAACTTTCACTTGATTTCAGGCTGGCTTTGTGTGATGCCTATACTACACATCTCTGCTAGTTTACATTACAGAAATGAAATCAACTTAGAAAAAACAAGGATCTTGTACTAAATTTTGAGCATTGATCAAACAAACCAATGAAGAGGAAAAGAAGTGGAAATGGAATGTCACATCTGTGGGAAAGCCTTCCTTTCATCTCCATGTTAGTTACAGGAAAACACCATTCTTTCATTATTCTCTGACATCTGAAGTTATTGTTTCAGGTAAGGGTAGTGGCTGGATGCCTACGTCTAGAAGTTTATCCTGGGGAGAAACTTTGTGATCATAACATGGTACAAACTACAGAAGACAGCTTATATAAAAATTAATAACTTGTATTCATACAGACGTGCTATTACCTATAAATTGTCCAACAAGTTTTAGTTGTGATAGAAGGCCTGCAAGATAATTACATGATCTGAACAGTGTGGAGACCCCTCATTGCACACCTCTTCCTATTACAGTACTGTACATACTTACTAATTTACCTGAAGACATATCTATTAACTAGATTAAATATGAAATAAATAATTTTTACCATGCTAATGATCTGTTTAGTGTTATCCATGCATTAATTGCAGTTCAGGAGAAAGATGGCCCAACAATCTTCCCGGCTTTGATCTGCTGAATTGAAGATCTGAGTGTATTATGACTGTAGAATAGGTACATGACAACATCCTAGATAGTGGTACGCTTCATATCGTGACTTTTCCTGGCATCACATAGCAGCACATGTAATGAGAAGAAGACTTTCATTATAAACCAAATGAACAGAGAAGGTATTCTGATCATAGCTGACCTCTGAACTTTCAGTGACCTACAAAGCACTTTTTTTGCTTTTAATGCCAAAAAAAAAAAAAAAAGCAGATCTTCCCCTGGAACAAATGATGTCTTTGCCAGTCTAATATTTTAGGGGCTTGCATAAATAAAAATAGTATTTGCTAGGTTGTCCTTGCCAAATCCTTTACAATCAAATTATATATTGGCATATAATCAGAGAATTTATGTGCATTCATGACTTTTTTTTCAGACAGAAATGCCAACATTAAACTTTCCAAAGTGTGATAATCTGTGCTTTATGCAGAGGATTATCTCCATACAAACAACAGAAAACAACAGTAAAAGACACTCTGGAGGAGCATAGAATCATAGAATGAATTAAGGTAGGAGAGATCACTAAGATCAACTATCCAACCATCAATCTATCACTACCACTCTCACTAAACTAAACTGAAATAAATTCAGCCCTACCACTAATCTCAGTTTCCATAATGTCTTGGCTGGCTTGGAAAACCTATTCCTTCTTACCATACGATGATCTGAACTGGTTAACCATATAGACAGTACATTTAACCTAGATGAAATCCTTGTTGTTATTACATCTGAGTAACTGAACCTAGTCTTACACTATACTAACCTCTTTTATTGACACTAGTGGATGTGAGGAGAGATGTGAAGGACTAGGCAAATAACTACTCTCTTTCCTATGTGGAGACATGGACTTTCACTATTATTTACTCATACTGGAGCACCCGCTGTTTCACCCCAACAGCTTCTTTTTGTAATACACAAAATAAACTCATCCAAATTGAGATGTATGATGTTACAGTTGCTTGTACTTGAGGGATTATAGCAAATAGTGTAGTGTTCTGGTCTTAATTTCATTTAATACAGAATTTCTGTGGGTTTAGGTTTGTTTGGTTGTTTGTTTGTTTGTAATCCAGAGCCTGAAAGGCCTAATGTGTAATCATAATAGCTACAGGTTGCTGTTCTTTGAAACTACTTTTGCATGTCTTTAAAAAACTCGTGTAAATATTATTCTGAGTGCAAAGAGTAGTCAAATGGGGTTTTCTTTAGTGGAAAAGAGTAAAACCATATACATAGAGAGAATAATATTAAAGTTTCTCTGTGCTATATGATTATTACAGTCAAAGCATGCACACTTTAGCCATATCATGTTTTAGGATTTATCTAAGTGGACATACGAATATAGGCATTCTTTCATCTATTATAAAAAAATATATAAATAGTCTAAAGTGAAACAGTATGGTTCGTGTCCCAGAGAGGTGGTGGATGTCCCATCATCGGAGACATTCAAATTCAGGCTGGATGGGGCGCTGAGCAACCTGATTTAGTGTCCCTGTTTCTTGTAGGGGAGTTGGACTAGATGACCTTTAAAGGTCCTTTCCAATCAAATAATTCTATGATTCTGTGACCACAGGAATGTCTGCTTGCTGTGCATCTGCAACTCAGAGTGACTTCTCTTAGCACTGGATATCAGCATGGCCTCTGCAGTCAGATAGGCTGCCTATCAGTCACTGACTATTTATCTTCAAGTTGCCTTGTGAAGACTCTGCTATTCTGAACAATTTGGGTTAATACAGACCAAAAATGCCCATAAAAGATACTTTTATGTCATTATATTGTGCAATAATATATCCAGATAGTTTCCTTTTGTATGGCTTGAACCATATAAATGAAGAAAAAAGTCACAAAACAATCTCAGGAAAAGAATTGTGGGGTCATTGCAAGTGTATGTCTGCAAATCTTTTCAGCCTGACAGACACTGAAGTTAGTTCAAAAAGGGTTTTATTTTTTTCTGGTTTTGATTGTGTGGTACGACTTAAAGCAGAAAAAATGAGATGTTGTTTAACCACTGTTCTGAATATATATCAGAACCTGATGAGCATTAGATCTCAATCCAAAGATTAATCATGGTTGTTAATGAATTAAAACCCTGTCTAGTTATGAATTTTATGTTTTGACAAACTTCAGTGCTTAACATCAAAGTCATACAGTGGAGCCCCTTTCATCTCTAGCCTCAGATCTCTCCCTGTCTCAGACAAGGGATTCTTCTTACTGAACTGAAGCAAAATTCACTAGATTCACAGGGGTTCCCCAAATACCTAAGAAACCAAAAAATTGTTGCAAGTTTCCCTGCCATAGCAAAACTGCTTCTATTTTAAATATTTTTCAGGAAGGATTTTGTTTCCAGGTCCCTAAAATAAAACCAACATCTCCAGAGTGGGTAACAGTACTTATATTTATGACCTGACAAACTTTATGCAGGAAAAGATTACAGTTGTCTGTATGTTTTGGTTGTTTTGTGGAAGCTGATGTCATCAAAAATGAAATAACCAACTTCTGAGAATGCTTCCCTTTTGTTTATTGCCTCATTTTGTTTTATGAACGCAGCTTCCATAGCCCTTTGCTTTTATTCTGTCTTTCACGTTGTAGTACTGCCACTCCAGCTATTCATGTCATCATTTACACTGTTAAATCCACAGGCGCTATCTTGCCACAAAAAATATCCTCTCATTAAATTTGTGAACCTCCACAAAATGGATTTGAAATAACAAAAACAATGAAAATCTTCATGCATTTAGAAACAAATCAGGTTTTTTGTTTTTGTTTTTGTTTTGTTTTGTTTTTTAATTTAAAAAATAGTAAGGAAAATAAATCCTAAAAGTGAAAGAGGATAAAACCCCATCTTTGCCTTAATCGCTTGCTCTCTGCGTAACCAGCCAAAGGAGGAAATTTCTCCTGTAGAGGATATGGAATCATGGAATCATAGAATCATTAAGGTTGGAAAGACTACTAAGATCTTCGAGTCCAGCTGTCAACCCGTCATCACCATGCCCACTAAACCACATCCCTCAGTGCCACATGTCCACATTTCTTGAACACCTCCAGGAATGGTTACTTCACCATCTCTCTGTGCAGCCTGTTCCAATATCTCACCAACACCTCTTTCTGTGAAGAAATTTTTCCCTAATATCCAACCTGAATTTCTCTTGGCTCAGGGTCGGGGCAATCTCAAGCACAAATACAGGTTGGGTGGAGAATGGCCTAAGAACATCCCTGAGGAGAAGGATGTGGGAGTGTTCACTGATGAAAGATCAACATGAGCCAGCAAAATGTGCTTACAGCCTGGAAAGCCAACTGTATATTGAGTTACATCAAGAGAAGTGTGACCAGCAGATTGAGGGAGGTGATTCTACCCCTCAGCTCTGCTCTCATGAGACCCGACCTGGAGTATTACATCCAGTTCTGGGGTCCCCAAAATGGGAAGGACATGGAGATGTTGGAATGGGTCCAGAAGGAGGGCCATGAAGATGATCAGCAGCACTTCTCCTATGAAGACCAGCTGAGAGAGCTGGAGCTCTGCAGCCTGGAGAAAAGAAGGCTCTGAGAAGACTTCATTGTGGCCTTCTAGTGCCTGAAGGGAGCCTACAGGAAAGCTGGGGAAGCACTTATAAGGTATACTTCTCACATGTAGTGAGAAGATGAGAGGAAATGGTTTTAAACTGGAAGAGGGTAGATTTAGACTAGATATTAGGAAGAAATTCTTTACTGTGAGAGTGGCGAGACTGAAACAGATTGCCCAGCGAGATTGTGGATGCTCCCTCCCTGGAAGCATTCAAGGACAGGTTGGATGGGCTGTGAGCAACCTGGTCTAGAGGGAGATGTCCCTGCCTATAGAAGGAGAGTTGGATCTAAGTGATCTTAAAGATCCCTACCAACCATTCTATTATTCTAAGATTCTGAGTCTGGAGGAAGTTTTGATCTGCTTGAGGGTAGTAAGGCCCTAAAGAGGGATCTGGACAGCCTGGATAAATGTGCTGAAGCTGTTGAGATGAAGTTCAACAAGATCAAATGTCAAGTCATCCAGCTCGGTCACAACAATTCTGTGCAACCCTACAGGCTTGGATCAGAGTGGCTGCAAAGCTGCCTGGAGGAAAAGGTTCTGAGGCTGTTTGTCAGTACTCAGCTCAACATGAACCAGCAGCATGCCCAGTTGGCCAAGGCCTGACTTGTGTAAGAAACAGTGCAACCAGCACGAGTAAGGAGGTGGTCATTTCCCTGTACTCAGCACTGGTAAGGCTGCACCATCAGTACTGTGTTCAGTTTTGGGTAGGACAAGAGAAGAAGGCCTCAAGATGTACCAGGGGAAGTTCAGATTGGATATTAGGAAGAACTTCTCAGAAATAGTTAGGCACTGGAACAGGCTGCCCATGGATGTGGTGGAGTCACTGTCTCTGGAGGTGTTCAAGAAATGTTTAGATGTAGTACACAGGGACATGTTTTAGTGGGCAATTTTAGTGGTAGGTGGATAGCTGGACTAGATCTTAGAGGTTTTTACCTGCCTCAGTGACTCTATGATTTTATGTCAAGTACACTCAGAGAAAAAAGGACAATCACAAATTTTAGCCTTGAACTGTAGTCTTTATCTTTAAATCTGAGCCTCATATTAAACTCAATGAGCAGCCTGTTTTTTAAACTTAATATAGACTGCTTACTCATGCAAATTACAATACCCCAAGTGGAGCATTCCATTACAGTAATTGCATTTACAAACGATGTGAACGTGCCTAAGCATTGTGGGAAATGGGTTTTCCTCTTCCTTCATTAATCTTAACATTCAAGGCTCTGTTGAGATGAAAGGTCTGTTTACACCTCAAGCTCTCCCTAACAGCCCTCCATCAATACATGCTGCAGAGGAGTGGGCATTCACAGTGATTCTCCAGTTACCATCCCTGGTGTGGTTGTTCATGTCTAACTGATAAGTGAATATAAAATGCTCTCAAGTGAAAGGGGAACATTTTACACTTCTTTTGTTCTCAGAGTAATTGTTTAAGAAGAATGACAGCATCAATATACAGCTGTAGTTAACAAACAATTAATTTGCAGGAGGGAGGTGCATCAAGAGGTGAAGAGGGCTGCAAAACAAACTGAGATTATAGCATTCCCCATCATCTTTCTACTAATATTTATTTTTGAAAATTAAAAATCTCTATGCAAATGCATGTAGCTACATAGAGAAAATCACCTTATAGGCCAATTTACTGCCTCCATATCTTTCTGATATGAAAACTAACAATCATCCAATAAATAGGAAGATGGGAGTTTAGGTTAACAGGAGGAAAATACCACATCAAGAAGAAAGTATTTTTGAGTCAGAAAATGTAATATATGGAATTTAGACATTTTTTCATCACTTAGTCTTCATGGCATATTCTGGAGCCATGATAAAGATGTTATGGCCAAAAAGCAAGATCTAGGAAGAACTCTTTCACCCCTGAGATAAAAGAGCAATTCCAGTAAATAGTGTCGTAGACAACATAAAAATGCAGGAAAAATATGGGAGCAATTTAATAACCTACATCACACTGATAGAATTGTATATCATAAATTCATGAAGGTTGGAAAAGACCACTAAGTTCATCTAGTCCAACTGTCAACCCATCCCTACTGTGCCCAATAAGCCATGTCTCTCAGTACCACATCTAAAAGTTTCTTGAACATCTCCATGGTGCCTACCCCACTTTGCTGAACAGTCTTTTCCAATGCCTCGCCATTATTTCTGAGAATAAATTTTTCCTAACATCCAGTCTGAACCTTCCCTGGCACAACTTAAAGCCATTACCTCTCATCCTATGTAACCAGGGAGAAGAGTTGACTCCCACCTCACTACAACATCCTTTCAGGGTGTTGTAGAGAGCAATAAGTCTCCCCTCACCCTCTTCTTCTCCAGATTGGACAATCCTAATATATTTTTGGGAGAGTCTGCTAAGGCATTTGCAGCAGAAAAATAAGCAGATAGAAAGTTCCTTGCCTTTACAAAGTGAGTAAAATCTCCAAAAAGAGACATGATTTGATCTCAGAAGTCCTGCATTCTCATCACCTCCTACCACCAAACCAAAAGGGACACAGAATGCTTGCAAATTAAAAGAAAATATTAGGAACCATTAAGACTAATCTTCAAAAAGATTATGTAGAATTGTGATGGCAAGTGCATGGAAAGCCACACATGGTTTTAAGCAGCCTATAACTTAATGGCATATTTCCTCTAAGGACAGCATTCTCTATGTGTTCCAGAGATGAAGCACTGTAACACGCTGAGCGGAGAGGTTGTGGATACCCCATTCTTGGAGACATTCAAGGTGAGGATATAGAAGTCACTGAGCAAGCTGATCTAGCTGTAGGTGTCACTCTTAATTGCGGGTAAGTTGGACTAAATGACTTTCAAGGGTCCCTTCCAATTTAAATGATTCTATGATTCTATGATTTATGCAGGGCTGTCTGAGCTGCATAAGCCTGGTTGTGACATTTTTAACAACCACAAGGGAATAGAAGAGACCTGCCTTCTGGCAGGGATGGTGGGGCCAGTTAGGGCATCAAGTAGTGGGATGTTTCTTGGTCAACAGTGGGAATTTGCAGCTCAAGTGCTTAAGGCTGCTGAGTAAGGTGCTGACTGCTGCTGGAGTATTGCTGTGAATCAGTGTTAAGAGCTGTTGAGAGGAAACTGTTCTTCATGTAAAGCTGTTCATAATCAGTTCAAAGAAGCTGCAAAATGAGCCTCCCCTAGGACAGTAGTTGAATGGATGTGGCACAGATGACATGAAGGGGACTGTTTGGTCAAGACACTCGATTTAGAAACACTGTGATTTCATTTCCAAAAAGGGAAAGCAATGCATTCAAATAAATTTCCGTCTGCCTTCTCCTCCTAGTCCCAGCTTCCCTTTCCTCCCAGACATTGGCAGCACTGACACAGAGAAAATACAACACTGGTGTGTCCGTTTGAATGAGACATTTGCTGTGGACTTTGAGGTGGAAGAGTCAAACTGATCTTTCCCACGTGCTGTCTCCATAGCCAAACCCAAATGAAGGCCTCTCTTCTTTCCCATACATGAGCACAGCCAAGGTACATAAAGCAGTATGCCAACAGAGCTTATAAATGTACTAGGAACCTCAGGTCAGACAGCGCTAGTACCTAAACAACCTCAGAGGGAGTTGTATGTGTGCAATGTATTCAAATACACCATTTACTTAGTTTCAATCAAATATTTCTCTCCAGGGTGTAAAGCATTAGGTAAAAGCTGCAGTAGTGCCTTGAGCACTCAGTTTCTCTAACATAAACCAGACCAGCCTCTTTGGGATTTTTCTAATTGACAGGAAAGTGATTAAACAGAGAGTGATGAGGCAGGAAGTGCCCTAGGTGTTAAATACTTAAAGCTGGTTTGTGCCATTGCATGTAAATGTAATCAATGCTCTGTATCATTATTTAAACACTATAATTAAATTTGGAAATTCAGGTGCTTAATGTTCCCTCTGGCTCACAGCCAGAAAAAATGTGGTCAAGGGAGAGTGGGCCAACAATCACCAAAACAGCTCAGATGCGTTTGGAGATTCGAGAAATTCCAATGTACTAATTGAAACCAGCGGCCTTAAAGAGAGGCCCAATCGATCTCAGGGAGATGAGTGAGTCCTGTTCCCTTTTTGTGCTCTTTTGGAAAGATGATTTCTAGTACTCTGTGCTTCCGTCTTAAAGATCTCTCCACAGTGAATTGTTGTACAGACATGTACAAAATGTACAAAAGATCTTTCTTGCATGGATCATCAACAGCAGCACCTGCTTGTGAACCTCACTGCTGCTCTCAAGATGCTGTGGCAGCCCCACTTACCCCCCAGTACCTGAATGACTAGATGGTCTAAAATACT
Source organism: Lagopus leucura (assembly GCF_019238085.1). Lineage (NCBI taxonomy): Eukaryota > Metazoa > Chordata > Aves > Galliformes > Phasianidae > Lagopus > Lagopus leucura. Next base: position 84,208,617 of record NW_024962263.1, on the reverse strand, counting down.
ATGCTAATTAAGGCTTTTTTTTTTTTCTTGTGTCAGTACAGCCATGACAACACACTAGATGGGGAGCAATATGTCACCTTCTCTGGACACTGATTTCTTCAGAAGGCATTTTCCTGCAACATGAATATTGGGTTCAGGTCTCCATTTTTAATGTGACAGAGTTCGGGAATGATGGTAAGATTTCTGCCAAAAATGACTACAGTAATCTTAATTCCATATAGGCAGCCTAATGCCTGGAGACTGACAGCAAGGAAATCTATACCGGAAATGAATTTCCATTGACAAAGCTTAATAGGTTGTCATTGACAAGGCCTTCAGTCACTTTGAAGAATTATAGGGAAAATAGGGCCATCAGTAGTTTTCAGTGTGTTGTCCTACCCTTCTTGCAGTCAGAGAGATGAGTACTCATTCAAGCTGCATTTTTCTTAGCATATTTTAACAGGTAGATCTGTCTTTGACATTCCCTTCTAGCAAAGAAAAAAAAAGATAAAAAAACTACAATGTGAATTGCAGAAAGATACCTTCAAGCGTATCATAAAGATGAGATTTCCTACTAAAGATGATCTTTAGTGAAGTTTCTGTGGTACGTGCAAACAGTGTTAATGTGAAATAAGGTCTGGATCTCTTTCAGATGCTCTCTTATCTAAAATAAGCAGACATAAATAGCTCATTCCCATTGCCACCTTCCTTCACAAGTAGTGCCACTGAAATCAGCAGTAAGGCTGGCAAAACCAGACTGCGTAATCCTGCTTTCTGAGAGAGTTTTGGTTCTGCATGATACTACGTATATCCTGCAAAGCATTGGACTTGGGGCCAATTAAGACTTTGCAGAATCAAACTGATAATTATCAGGCTTTGATTAGTGTCACCTCCTGGGAATAAAGCTTCTGTTTTAACTTTTGATCTGGTAAGTAATTTCCCTAACTTTTTCTCATTGCAGCTACTTAAATGAAGTCATTAAATAACTTTGACATACAGATTTATGATTTTCTCACACTTTATTGGAGGTGGTACTAATGGCTTTTGGGGCATATTAATTAACCCAAAGATTATTTTACCTTCTCCAGACACAAGCAAATTCTAAACCTGATTTTTAGATACATTTCTCTGCTTGCTTAAACATCTAAGTGTAACTTCCATATGTTGGTCAAAACATTTGTATGCAGTATTTGATAATTCCTACGTTTCTGTAGCATAAACTAGACAAACATACGTGCGTCTGTGTCCCTTACATAGAATCACAGAATCATAAGGGTTGGAAAAGACCACTAAGATCATCTAGTCCAACCATTAACACATCATCTCATGTCCATCACAGATGCTACCATTAGTTCTAAGGCATGACCTTCTACACTGAACATCTTGAAAAAGGCAGCAACCATACAACAGAAAAAGTCAGGCTTACAATAGTATTTTGAGGCTGGGGTAGTGTGAATGTAGGATCAGTCTTTTCGGTGCTACTGAGGTTCTCAGCAGTGGTGGCTGTGGTGAGCGAGCCATCCACAACCTGCTCCACAAACCAATACTGACTTGGCAGTATTTGCAGTTAGAAAGTTGCTGAAGTGCACATTGATCTGGCAGACACAGTGAAATTTCAGAGGTTTGGGTCTGAAACCTTTGGGGATCTCAACTTATGAATTAGGTGATTCATCTAGGAAGGAGGATAACTAGTTACTTTAAATGGAACATTCTTTTAGGAGATCATGTGGATGGGAAGTAGCTGGCACAGGAGAACATGTCATCACCAGCTTACTTTACAGCAGATAAAGACAGCAGTACATACATGTGTCACCTCACACTGTGGCTGCTCTAATGAAAAGGTCTTTAATGCCATACTTGTTGTGAGGGAGATGAACCTTTCCTAGCTTAAAATGAATCAAGTGTTTTTCTTTTTTTATTTTTGGCAAGAGAGGAATTCTAAACAACTGCACAGATACAAATTGAGCTTCTTTTGCTGCAAATAGAGAGTTTCCATCTCCAGGCCCTGCTCTCTGGCATACTTCATATGCACCAATACTATGAAAAAAAATTACCTAGAACAAAGACTTTTTTTTAAATGCAGATGCCTAATTAGCTACTGACTGTTATTTTTCTCTTAGATGTCTTTTCAGGAGATTGATGATAATGAATATTTGCTGAATCCCTCTTATCCCAAAGAACATTCATTCCAATACTTCACATCCAAAACCATAACCCACAACATACTGTTGGTTGATTTCTGCTTTCAAGTGTAGCCCCTGCCTCTGCTTTGGGGAAAGGTGCACTGATTTCTTTTGGTACTTCCATGTCTGCTTTGATTCATATGTAATTTGTGGTGGCTTTCAAGTCTTGAGCTAACTTACTTCCATGCATATTCCACAAAGCAAACAGCGTTTGTAAGCCAGTTGTACAAACTTTGAAGAGTTCTACTTCTTAAAACTGTTTGATGGACTGCAATGTATTTGTATAATAAGATATGGTGTGCACGTTGTCACAGACCATGCTTAATGGAATGGAAGTAAGTTTATAATCCCACTGTGAACATCAGCAACAGCTGTGTTTGCAGGCTACAAGTCAGAAAAATCAACTGAAGCAAAACATATGCTGCCAAAAAAAGGAAAGTTGTCTGCTGACAGTCAGCCATTGTATTGCAGTGGGAAGCAAGGAGGCACAGTATTGTATGCTTATATTGAGATGAAAACAGGGAGCCAACAGATATCTGTCTGTGTAAAAATTTTCTGGAACGTAACTGCTTTTAGCAGAGCTCCAGTTCATTCTCCTTCTCAATTACATTCGTTTAGTCTTTTTCTGCCTCTGCCAGAGACCTTTCAGTCTTCTCTGAGCACTCAGGAGTGAACTGTCACTGGACACTTAAGGAAGACAGCTCAAGCGTGTCTTCACATCTCTATTTTATCTGCCTTTGGCAATAACCTTCACATTAATTTTTCTCATAATTCTTTTTAATCATACCGCACTGACATTATAACCCTCCAAAATTTGGTAGAAAGTCTTCATATCACACTACATAGTTTCCCAGTAATTGAAATATGGTACTGAAATAGAAACTCAGGTGATAAGTGCACTGAGACATCTGAGTCTAGGAGAATATTCTTTTTCATAACATGTTTTGGCTATACAATCTCTGAAAGACAACTGATGAAGCCCCACTATCACAACAGTGGTAGCTGAACACTTTACCAAAAGGTCAGGTTTTCTGTAGAATTGTTTTTACAAACACTTTCAGCTGTTGTCACATATGTTGAGCACGCTTGGGAGAGGCTTGGCAGGACACCGGAGCTTTTTGTGCCAGATGATATGGCAGATCTCTTAAGAATGAATTATTCATAATGATGTTGCGACCTTTCAATAATATCCCCAGTTTCAAAAATAAACTTTAATCCTTTTTAATAAGTCTCCCTTGTTTATTCTGAACATCTTTTCCATTTAAGTCAAGAACAGAGAACCTAAAACTTCAATTGCTGAGGAAATTTTTTTTTTTTTTTTCTCTCATCATTCCCCAGTCTCTTTTTTCTTTTTTCATTAATAAGCTCATGAAATTAAGAAGCTATCCCATATTCCTTTCACAGAACATACCGGTAATATCACCTTCAAAGGAAAAAAGCCACTGTGGCCCTATATAACTTAACTTCCTACAGAATCTTATTAATTATACGCATTTTCCTTTTGGGAAATTATTACCCAATTCTTGCATCATAAGACAAGAAATGTAAGATGTGATAATACTGATTCATTTCTACAGATACTTTCCTTCATACAACGAAGATCTCTTTCATTCCCAATCTTCTCTCAACAGCTTAATATTCAATAGCTCTTCCATCCTCATTAGTAAACAATAGATCTTTGAATTTTACCCTCCTCTAGTAGTATTACATTTTTCAAATGTAAAAATTATCTCAGTATCCTGGTTTCTAATCTGAATTTGGATGACTTTTCTTGTTTAGGCTTCTGGATGGGTACAAAGCTTTTCTCATATTATTTCATTTTTCTTGTATTTGAATTTGTAAACAAAGGGCTTGTAAATCACCCCCCAGTATGCAGAGTATCTTTTAAATCATTGCCATGATACCTTGGGCTTCATCTAATTAAACCATACTCAAATCAGAGATGTGTTTCTGTTTTATCTTTCGTTGTATAGTGATATTCTTTTCTAGACTTCCTGGGTTGCTCATAAAATCATGCAAAAATTCTAGAAAGAATGGTGGGAGGATTTACCCTGTGAGTTTACATGCGGACTGATCCCATGCGCTGTCAGTAGAATGATGCCTTGTGATTTCAGTAGGCTTTTGATTAAACCTGATGCATTCAACTCTGTAGTTCTCTGAATTCTCAGATCAAGTCCTTCTTTTACTTCTCCTCTTCAATAGCTTAAACATGGGCAAGGGCAAAAAATGTTATTCTTTTTATAAATTCCACAGAATAGAGAACAATGAGAAAAAAAGAGAGGGAGAGAAACCCAAAACTGCTCATGTCAGACATAAAGACCTGGAGTCTGTGCTTCTCTCCTAATGTGAATACAACTCTTTCCATGGAGCTCATACTCTTAAATCTCTCTTGATTCTCAAATCAAGAGATGACTTCTGTCTTATCATACTCCTTGATGTCACTGAATCACTTAGGTAAAACAGCTTCACATCCTCTTGAGATGTGAATGTACATATACCTCATCTCTCAAGACACTGAATCAGTCTGTGATCAAGAGAAATTACGATGTCATTTGAAATACATACAGCTTTCTACTTATCATCACAGAGTGAATTTAAATAAAGATTTTTTGTCCGAAATGGAGAGCATTATTTCTTACAGTCCTATTCCAGACACAGCTAAAGAAAACAGTGCTAGTTCTTGATTCTGACTGGGACTTGTAGCTGGCCTCAGAAACTTGAATACTGCAATGTTGAATATTTGGTACCTATCTATGAGGCACCTTCCTACTTAGTGTATTTCATGGTGTTCAGGCATCATACAAGGCTTGGGTAGTGTTTGATGCTGATGAACAAGAATCACAGATGTCCACATGCTGTGCAGAGAGCTCTTGAACTTATTCAGTGAAATGCTATGAGGGGAAGGCTTAAACTCTCTGACCCCTTAGCAATCCTCAACATTTACTGCCGTATATTCATGCCTTGCAATGCTTCTTATTCCCTTTTTCATAATCTAGGGACAAAAGTGTTACTGCATCTCAAGTTGTGCTCCTTTGATAATCTTCCATTTTGCCTGGGTAACCTCAAGATCTCTAATGACACACAAGATTTTTGCATTTACATGACATGAAGGTTCAGATCAGACAGATAATAGGTGTGACCATGGCCCTTGCAGATTTTATTGGTACCATAATCTCTCTCCTGATGGTTGAACTGCTCTTCTGCTGCACTGGGAGAAGGGAACATCCAGTTCTAGTTTTAGGATCACAGGTTGAAGTCAGCTTCCTGAGAAGGTTAAGCTAAGAACTCAGATTTCTCCTGACCATGGTCCTCTTCATCTTGGGTAAAGTCTTTACCTACTAACACTTAAATAAAGAGATAAAACATCATTCTTTCTAGTTACCTTCTTTGAGAATCTTCTTTCCAGCATTTGGAAGATGTGGACCTTTACTGGTCATGGTCAAAAAAATCATGAATCATTATGCCTTCAGTTTTGGAAACTTTGTTGTCAAGCCTACATGCCTCAAAACCTTCCATTTCAATGACTTTTTTTTAACTTTTTTTTAAAGAAGGAAAAAGCCCTGCAAAACTGCTTAAAGCAGAATTGTTCCTAGTATCAAAATTCTGTGTGGTATAAATATCAGCACAAGCATCTGCATTATTCATATATATGCTTAAAAGAGGAGTGGAGACATATTCATTCAAGAGCCTGTGATACTTGTATAACACATATCTCCTCTTGGATTTCATGTATTATTCCCCCTTGCACTTGACCTATTTAAGTCAAAGTTCACTTGACCTTTGCACTGAATATGCAGCCAGTGCACAATTATTTTTGGCATATTTTGGCATATCTGTTAAGAATGAGCAAAACTCAGAAATTTCATATGAAAGTTGACAGTGTATATACTACAGTCACCTATATTCTGAAGGTATTCTCTTCTTTACAATACTGCTGTAAAACTAACTAAGCTAACCTCATCAAATACCACCATCAGATTAAGAAAAAGATATAACCACAATGCTTGGTCCATTCAGACTCATTTATATTTCAGCACCACTATTTCAGAGAGAGAGAGAGAGAAAGCTTCTCTGCATTGGTAGAAGCTAATTAATAAACCAATTAAAAACCTGATTAAACAAAACACCTTGCCTCCTGCTCTCATAACCAACTTGATTCACCAGCGATTGCTTTATAAATGAGGATGCATTTTAATATTCATGTGATTTGTTGATGAAGTTGTTTACGCTTTTTCTGCATTCTGCATTCTTAAAAATATTCTCATTTCTGCAACTTCTTTGGAGCCTATCATCTCAAAAAACAGCCTGTTCAGAGCCTGTCTTTCAGTGTGCTGAGTGCTCCTCTTAAAACCACTTGAACCCTCAGTTCAGTGAGCTCAGGGACATTTTGTGGAGCTCTACTCATGCTCAGCACAGCACAGAACATCCAGTTTTCTTGCTTTAATCTTTTACTCCTTCCTCACTTTTCTCTCCCCCCACCCTGCCTATCTTATTTTAGCTTCAACAGTGTTGCTTCAAATAACTCACCTTTTATGAATCTTATCTTCCCTGTCAAGGTACAGAGAAATGGTATCTGATATTTTTTATTGTAGAAGTAGGTGCTAGGAAATTCATCCTCAGCTTAGCAGGATCAGCACAACCTCCCATCTGCTGCAGGACCTGTTAAGGCGAGAGCCACACAGGCCTTCCTGCAAAATGCATTTGCAGTCTCATCAAAGGAAAAAGTTAAGAAGTTATTAAGAGCTGTGACTGAAATACATCTCATGCATAATATCCACCCCAAAGAACACAGATCCTACATGCAGCTGCTACTATCTCTTGAGATCTCAACTCTCAATTACACACGAGATATCCAGAGCTAAAGAACTGAATTAGACTCTCATCTTTAAATGTTTTTATACAGTTTACTGTTCATGAGTACCTTCAAGTTCTTTTCAGAAGGGCTGTGCTCAGTCTTTTGTCCTCCAAATCCCGTACCTCCACATAACACATCTCTGCCTCTGACAGTGAATACAGAGTGGAGAAAAAAATCGTGGAAATGATTTTTGTATGCTTCATTTTCACCAGGGGAATGTATCCCTAGGTGGTTTAATCCAGGAAGGGACCTGAATGGCTGCAGTAGTTCTTTTCTGCTTTCTCCAGCAATGAGTCCAAGCTCATAGGCTCATCCTTTTCCTTATCCTCCTTATTTTTCCTTATCCTCCTAATTATGCCTCATCTTCATATTTTTATTATCATTCTGCCCTGAACTCGCAGGTTTCTAATGAGACAGGCTATCAACTTGTTTTAGGCTTTGGATGCTTCATAAGGAAACAACATTTTCTTGGCATGCATAGCTGGCCATATCTATTCTGCAATGGCTTAGGTTTGTGTATGTTTTTGTGTTGGTTTATGCTATCTGAGGACATTTTTCTAAAATGTGAACACTTATTTGTGCCAAGAAACCATCAGGTATAATACCTACATCCTACATCCTCTCTGGCTGAGCTTGAAATGTTGACCTGGAAAGCTGGCTGCAAGCCATTGGTTTGTTCTTCCAAGCAGCAATGATTCCGTGAGATCAGCACAAAGACTGCAGGATTCTGGAGCTGCTCTCATTTCAACTCACAAACGATGCCCAAATTGATGGGACAGGATCTGCAGCAATCACGCTGACAGGTCTCTATCTTCTCACTTTCTACCTCTTAAATGTACATGTGCTAACAATACATAACACAACTAACCCACCACCACTCTAAGACAACAACAAAAACAAAAAAAAGCCTGTGGGCATATGAACACTCACAAGAAACAGAAGGATTCACAATTGAACAGCCTCAGTTTTAATTTAATTTTGCTGTTTTATTGGCCTGGATAATCATCTCCCAGGAAAAATTCTCAAAACTCATTGCTTGGCAGGAAGAAAACCAAACAGGGTAAAACATTAGCCAAATGTGCAGTAATGAAGACTAAGCCTGTCTTGGCAATGAGAAGGAACAGATGACCAAAGAAACCTTTTCTATCTCAGGCCACTCTGGTTTAATAACTGTTGACTGCCAATAGCTTTTTTCATCCAAAAAACAGTCCCAAATTTCTAAGCACAGCAAAATGCTATGAAAGAAATGAGTTAAAGGCAAAATGCTGAGTTACCTGAGCTTTGCAGTAAACATGAGGATTTTGAGATCGTCGCTTCCTTGCTCTAGAATATCTGATAAAAATACATTTGTATGCAGAAAAAAGAAATCCACAAAAATCAGAAAATGCAACATCAGAGTGCCCTATTTAGATGAAGAATCAGAAGAATTTAAGCTTTTAAATCCACAGCTCCAGATAATGCAACCTGAGTGAATGGAGCTCCTGATGCAAGAGAAGGCCCTTATCTTTTGGATAGGACTGTCATTACTAGGATGCACAGTAGGGACTTTTCTTACTTTCAGATTCTTTTGGGGACCATTATCAAGTCTTCTGTGACTGTGATTCCCACCTGTCCTGCATCCCTCGGTCCACATGTCCAATTAGGAAAATCTGTATGAAATGGAAGGCTGAAGATGCCTTGACTGACATATAGGATGATGAAAGTGCTAAGAATGCCCGTGTTGCACTTGAGCACATGCAAATAAGAGGAGTGAGGTTTCTTCTAATATATTCTGTGAAGAAGACAAGGTGGGTGTGAGCTGAAGTGGCTGGGGAATGAATGTGTCTTCTATCTTCTTCCTAGATATTTACCAGTTGCTCTGTTTGGCACTGAAAAGAAGGAATAAATTTATTGCAGACACACATAGCCTCTTATTTGTCATCAGAAGCTGGAATGGAAAAATTCCTGCGTGCTAGAAAACATGTAAAAAGATACAAAGTCTCCACTGTCTATGTCAGGGGAGTGCATGAGAAATACAAGTTCATGAGCCATGTCTCTTTTGAAGAAATATGTGTTTGTATTTGCAAAATACAAGATTTACAAAGTGAAAACAAATGATGAGCTTCCATCAGTACACTGTTCAAATCTGGAACATGTCTGTGGTGGGACTGCTGCTGAAGGAGTCCCTCTTTGGATTTTGGAACTGGTCTCCAAAACCTCCATGCTACTGCTGCTGGGTTAGGCAACATGGAGGGACTCCAAAGTTTAGAAATCATTTATCTTGGATAGTTGATCCTGGGAATCAACAGCAAAAGCAAACAAGCAGTGTGCATTGAGCTTTGAGATGATGTCACAGTAGTCCTCAGCATCATAAACTGCAGCTTGTCTTCCTGGCAGCTTTTAGAGGAATTTTAAGTTTCTAAAAGCTGTGCATTGCCTTCATGACTCCCAGGGCAATCCATTAGTGTTTCCCAAAGTTGGATTAAAACAGAAAGGAATGGATTGGCTACACCGTAGCCTATGTGAAAAGGATGCTGTGCTGTCTATGTGTATAACAGTAGATTCACTGTTGTCTGTAATACAAAATCTATAGCAGCACTCACATTTGAATGTACAATGGAAAAAGTCATGTATAATCATGAGTCATGGCTTACATCTCTTAATGCTTCACTATGCTTATTTTATCTCAACATAATGAGTCAAAGAATCTGTAAGATGTTTTTCTCTTGGAATAAATTCCCAAAAATCATTTATATGAACTATTTCCTCTTTTCAGCTGTGATCATTCTAAGATCATGTATTACAGAATACTTGCCTTCTCCAAATTAATTGCAAAAGTCATTCAACTCTGTCTGTTTGGGCCACTGACAACTGTGAAATCCCCAATCTACAGATGGCACAATTAGTACACAAAGGATATTTTAACAGACTGAAAAATAGACAAATTAAACAAATTTTCTCTTAAAAAGTTTGAGAAAGCATTTCTTAAAGAAACAGGAGATTTTTGTATTTGCTTTGTCTCCAAAGAAGTATTTATTGTCTACAGCGTTAAAAAAGAAAATTTACACTGAGAGAAGGTTTAACAAGCAGTATCTTCAAAACAAGGAAGAGCAGATTTCTATCAAAACATTGAACAGAATATATACAGCAGAGCTATTTTTATTTCTGAAGACTTTTCAATCAATTTTGTCTCTGACTTTAGTGTGCAGTTTTGCTTGGAAGAGTGAATAAATACCATGAGACTTTCTTATTTAGCTTGTTTTCTCACTGTGTGTATGCAGAGTCTCATCTGCTTAATGCCCAAAAGCTGATCTGTTTATCCCGTGGTGCTGGCAATCAGGGAGATGGAAATGGGCTTAATTCTGGACTATGCATCAGTGATTGGAGTCATAATTAAACTGTAAGTTCAAACAACTTTGGGATATGAGTCACCAGGATAGAGTTATGAGTATACATTTGAGGAAGAAATTACAAGTCAAATGAAGAAAGAGAAGGGAAAAAGCAGTAATGGAACATTAATCCCGATTCTGTTGGAGAATCCAAGGAAACAGCAACTTCAAAGCCACTGGAGATGGGGCGTGGAGGGAAGTCCCTGACACAAGAGCTGTCTCAGATCAGCCCATAGACACACAGATTATGAACTCTCCTTGTCTATCAAGCCCAATTCTGGGGTCAAAGGTGTGAGAAAGTTCAGGAGGCATCATCCCTAAATCTGGGTGGCAATAGAGAATTTTGCTGGAGTTTTTTTATTACAACCAATCTAGCTTTAAGCTGTTCTCAGAGGTTTCTGGCATCTTCCCCAAAACCCAAGTAGAGCAGAGTTGGCATTGGTGCTCTGGGCCTCCACACCTGGCAATCTGCTCTAGCAGAAAAATCAGGGCTCGAGCAGCTAAGAAAACACCCCAGCCCTGTCTTCAAGCCCATGAAGGGAAGGAAAGGCCATTTAAGATTTAAAAAAGAAATAAATGTTTCACTAAACTTAATGAAATTAATGTTTATCTTTGAAAATGAAAAACACAGTTACTCATTGCTTGTAACTGAATATTACTCTCCAGAAACAATAACAAAACTCCACGTAAATCTGAAATATTATCTTTCATAGGAGAATATCTCACAAATCTGATTTTCATGAGGGAAAATAAGCTCCTTAAGCAAGTTATTCTTGTTATCTGAGTGGAAGTGGTGTAAAAAGATTTTCTGAAACTCGAGGGATTGAGCTGAAGTGGGAGTTTTAATAAAAGGAAGTTCTGACATTTCAGTCAACTGCTTCAAAAGCGGTTTGGCAAATCTTTAAAAAGCCTCCATTAAAATGTCCATCAGCTGCATTAATGTTTTAAACATATCCCATATTTTCATAGCAGCATGTGACTGTATGGCAAAAGGGACTTATGAGCAGCAGGTCCCATCTGTGTGAGTGGAAAGGAGACATATGCCAGGTGATTCCCTTCGTTCAAGCCCTGTAATTTTTCAAAGGAAGATTATTATTCTCTCCACTCACTTGGAGAGACATTAAAAAAATCCCTGTTTCTTGTCAAATTAAAACTAGATTTTCCAAAAGGAAAAATAAAAGATACAATCCATATCAAAGCTGGTGAAATCGTACTTGACTTGGATTCAAATCTTGCATTTTAATTTGGGGTTTTTGACACACTTAAAGAACTTATTTATCTCATTTATCTAAAGGGAGACTACAAGCAGGAGGGGAGTCAACTCTTTACAAGCGTACATAATGGCAGGGCACAGGGAAATGGTTTTAAGTTGAAGGAGGAAAGATTTAGATTGGATGTCAGATGGAAGTTCTTTACAGAGAGAGTGGTGAGGTGCTGGAACAGGCTGCCCAGAGAGGTTGTGGATGCCCCGTCCCTGGAGGTGTTCAAGGCCAGATTGGATGGGGGCCTGGGCAGCCTGGTCTAGTATTAAATGGGGAGGTTGGTGGCCCTGCATGTGGCAGAGGGGTTGGGTCTTGATGATCCTTGAGATCCCTTCCAACCCAAGCCATTCTATGATGCTATGACTTTATGATCTCTCTTTCTCTCTTTTTTTTTTAGTGAAAATTATTTTTAAACATTCTGCTTTTAATAAAATGTCTCAAAATAAATCCCAGTTAAGAAAGTCAAAATAAAACATACTGACTTGATGATCCTTTTGGTCCTTTCCAACTCGGGTTATTCTGTGACTCTATGATTCTAAGCAACATACTTGCAATGAGAAGAGTGAGAGACAGATTGTCAGCGGTTTACAGGCTTGTTCAGCCCGGTTCCATGACCAGCGGGGCAGAGGGATCCGCAGATCCGCGCCTCTGGAAAAGAGAAACAGGGGACCCCAAAATAATTAAAAACAGCAGCAACAATCTGAGGAGAAACAAACTAATTTACTAAATATATTATCAGAATGCAAGATAGCACACTATAATACAATATAATCAGAATCGAAGCTAATAAATCAAATATAATGAGAGAGAGAATGTCCAAAAGGTGGATAGACCTCACCACAACGCTGAGGTGAGATGCGCAGTCCAGTTGAGCAGCAGGGAGACGGGAGCAGCGCCCACGATGAAGAGCAGGCGAGAAAGAGCACATCAGGTGACCTTGCCAGGAGTTAAACCTCCTCTCCCTGACTGCAAAGTCCCCTGGGGAATTTAGTTCTTCTTCTCTTCTGGGCAGGTACCCAAGACTTGAGCATTAACGGTCAAACTTCCAGTGTCCCACATGATGCTATATGATGTGGAATACCGAAAACCAAGAATCACAAAACTATGACACAGATGTGGAGATACAAGATAGAGTGCAATAGCAAAGAAAGGCTATAATGGGGAAAAGAAACATAATAATTTTCACAGTGAAATGGGAGACTGAACTCCATGACTGCCTGTATCACTCTTGGCAGAGCTTCATATGTTCAAGGACAGCACATGAGGCATGGACCTGAAGAGTGACAGACATGGGGTTTCAAGATGCTCAGAGTCATAATTCAGTTGTACTTTGGGGAGTAAAGGTAATCAAACATGGTTTATTTTACCTGCAAGAGCTCTTCATGTAACACGTGTACCTTAGTGTACTACTGCAATGGAGATCAGATTCATTCTCACATCTTCCTGTGTTTAAAGTTAATAATTGTCCAAATTTTTTCAAGGTTAGTGGAAATATAAAGTGCATCAGTGGGACATAAGGACAGTTTGTACATTCCACTTTGATATTTAGAAGTGAAAATTATTTTTAAGGCACTCTGTTTCTAAGTTTGTGAGACAGAGCTTTAGAAAGCATCAGCTATCTGATCTTCAAGAAACTGCACAGGAAACAAAAAGTTGTAATACATTGCTCTGATCTCCAACTGTGTAACAACTTGTTTATGGCTGTATGTTCAATCATTTTATTTGCCCTTTAGGAAATTTTCAATGATAAAACTTTAAAAAACTAGACTAAAAGAGTTTTAATTTGTGGCAAGATCCCAAAACAGCAATCAGATGATTGATTGTGAATCCACAACATCAGTTGAAATGTCTGATGGACAGCAGCCTTCATCAACTGTCCCATGATAAGCATAAAAATGACTCAGGGAACATAGGCCAAGGTAAGATGCAGGGAGCTTAGGTGTCAAAAAAATATCTGAAAGGATGTAGCATCAGAATGACACTAGAAATGTAGAAAATGAAAGAGAACTGCTCACCCTCCTTTCTTTATTCCTGTCTGCAAAAGAACTACATTAAACAACCCCAGGGAAATCTTAACATCAGAGGTAAATGGATATTCCTGCTGCCAACTGGATTTGGTTAAATTCCTGCTGGAGTCACTCAAGTTAAATCTCTTCTTTAATTTCAAGGAAAATAAAGTGTTACTTAATGGAAAGTATGGCATCCTTCCTGTTCTGGAACAATAACTCAATGGGCCACTCCCAGTCAAGGACAGGACTGTCTCCTCTACACAGAAAGTAAATTCTGATCTTTTTCTTTTGGAGGACTAACGGAAATATGAGATTTCTCTTCCTTATTCTGGAAACAGAACCAATATGATTGTAGGGAGCTAAATTCAGACCTTTAGCTACTCTTATAGGATTGCAGTGCTGATAACTGAGTTGGTAAATGATGCTGATCCTCAGAAGCCTTCAGTTTGCAGATCTAGATGTCCTGGTTCATCTGGAATCCTGTATTTAGGGTATTTTTCTTGTAAATGATTTATGAACAAGAGGCAACATATCTCATAACTATATAAGTCTGGTAAGATTCTTAACTGTCTAGTTTACAGATTTATTGTTTTTACTACAACCGCTACATATAGATGTGCAGTGTTTCCTTTCCTTCAACAGCTCATAAACAGTGAGTATCAACTTTCTTGTTCTTTTGGTTTGTAATGTTAAAGGAAAATTATTTTTCCAATGCTACCCTTTAAATAGGTAGCACAACCTGAAACCTGAACAGCAGCTGGAAATTTGTTTTTATTCCCATCAATAGAACCAGTATTTTATTTTACAATAAAATTTAAAAAAAGAAAGTTTCCACAGAATATTTTGAAGAGTTGGTTTTTCCCTTACACACAGAGATTTTTTGTCATTTTATTTGGCTTTGTTCACTGAAAATACAATTATCTTTAAGAAGTATTCCAATGGGGAGCATTAACCTAACGTGTTCTGAGTTCCTTGCCAGATCTCAAAGCTGACAGATCACAAAAGTTCACTCCTGAGACAGGGGTTTCCTTTCAGCTTATTATTTTAATACCCCACCAGCAACAGCTCTACCCATTTTGGAGCTTTAGTCAAGATATGAGAAGGGCTTGAATTTGATAACTGACCACCTATGCAAACATGGCTTTGTGCAGTGAATTTGAAAGATTTTCAGAAGAGATCCTCTGAATTGAATTCCCTTAACTTCCACATTCAAATGTTCCCTAATGTGAGTCTGGTCACAGACAACATAAATGCTGGCTGTAGCTTCCACTAAGAAAAAGAGAAAAAACTTGTAATCAATGGACCAGTAATTTGCCTCCTTCCTAATTATGTGTGTTGCCAGTCTCAGATAAATACTATCAGATGATAAAAATAAACATGTATAAATTTCGAGTGTGGTTTATTAAATGTACTCCTCTAGATTTTGCAATCTCTCTGAGTGTGATGAAGCACCAAGACTCTTGGTTCTAATTAACCAGAAATGATCAGGGAGGTAAGAGCTTGGGAAACCTTATCTCAGTCCAGTAACCCTCAGAATGGATAGCAACCCATTTTTGCTTTATTAGGGAAAATTAATGCTGCTTTCATTTCCTGTCCTCCTGACAATATTAAACTGCATTACAACACTTAGGGACAATGACAGCACAGCTGTAATGGGCATATCAAGAGAATTAAGCCCTGTATGGAAGCCAATTAATTTTTTGCTTTTCAAGTCAATTACTTCTATCAGAGAAATAAATATTAAATATTGCCTGTTCTGTGCATAACAAATGAATCCCTTAAAAAAGAACAGAGGAAAAACAATAGCAAGCTAATATACTTTGAAACAGCATAAACCAATGTTTCTCTTTATCCTTATCTCTACAAAGGAAGACAGGAAGCTCTCTGCTGCTGCTGTCTAGATTACAGGAGAGAAGCATGGAGAAAGACGGTAGAATACAGGTATAGTACCATTCCACCAGGCTTACTGCAGGGGAAGTTGTCTTTTGCAGCAAAGAAAAAAAATCTCTACTCTGATTGATCAAATTTATAACATAAGGAGTAGGTTATAGTATGCTTTGTATACTATAGTATACAAATACATACATATACAAAGTATATAGTATGCTTTGTATACTGTGTAGATATGCATAAGGGAGTGATCATAGGGTAATATGATCATTCAGACTGGAAGAGACCTCAAGACATCTTTCATCTACCTTCCTGCTTAAAATAAGATCAGCTTCAAGTTAGGTGATCATCTGGTCCAACCTTGAATGCCTTTTAGGATGAACATAGCAAAAACTTTCCCAGCAACTTTCTGTACTGCTTGACTGTCCTCATGGTAAACTGCTTTTCCTCACATCTGGCCATCTCTCTTCTTTCAATTTGTTCCCATTGGCTCTCATCTTCCCACCACACAGTACTGAACATCTTGGCTTTATCTTCTTTATGACCTCCCCATAGATAGTAGGGGTTCATAGAAATGCAAAATTCCTCCTCTGGTCTGAACACTTCCCAGTGCTTCAAATTCTGTTCCCTGGGCAAGTGCTCCATCTCAGTGAACCTCCACTGAACTCAATCCAGTAAACCAAGGGAACAAAACAGGATTAAATATCTAGGTGTAGTCTGGTATGTGTTGAGGAGAGGGGAATAATTCCTTTGATTTACAAGCCATGTTGTTATAGCTCAATTATATGTTATATATACAATATAGCTCAATTATATACAACTATATGTTGTTATAGTTGTATGACCCATTCCTCAGCCTGTCAGATCCCTCTGTTTTTTTATAAATCTACGTGTCCACCCATCTGGACAACAACATCATAACTTGGATGTAAAGAACACTTTGGCAGAGACTGAGAGAAAAATAAAGAGGTATAAATATGCTAGGTGTTAGATGAAGGTTCTCTTTCGTGTGCTCTCAATGGGTGTTGCAGTCTTTCATATAATAAAATAGTCACCACATGTCTGTGACTGAGTGCTAATTAATAATGTAGGAAAATCAAATACTTTGTTTTCAAAACTAGGAAAAATAATTTAGTTGTATGTACTGTCTGCAGCATTGTGCAAATAATTAATCAGATATATGAGAAAGTAAAAAAACCCAAACCATCTGTATTCTTTTTTTTTCTGTATGTTGTCTCTCCAGATCCATTTTGGATTGACAAATATTTTGGAAAATGTATGAAGTTATGTTAAATTATATTGATAACAAAATGGAGAGGAAATGGGAGATTAATGTCTTGACCTCACCACTGAAGATGTTTTGAGTGTTATTTGTGAAGCAAAGATGTCTGAGAGCAATGCATAAAATTTAAGTTCAGTTTCCTGCAAGAAAGCCCAGCAGTGTTACAGAGTGCACTACTTGTCATTTCAGTGCTGCTCAGGAAGTCTAGACTGTAGCCTGGGATGGACTTCCAAACTGACCACCAGAACTGTGAGTGGCTGGACTGATTTGTCCTGCAGCTGGACTTTCTCAACAATCTTTTAATATGTTGAGGTCCCAGTTGATTGGAAGCTGATGAACGTCCCAGTTATCAAGAAGTATAAGAAAGAATAAGCTAATGATTACAGTTCAGTGCCTGACAAGACTGTAGAGAACATTATTATAGGAGCTACTGAAAAATAAATGAAAGACAATGCAGACATTGGTCACAGCTAATAGGGGTACACAAGGGAAAACTACAGTGTAACCAACTAATATGTTTTTAGACAAGCTTATCCATCCAGGTGACTAAGGGACACCAGTTGATGTAATCTTCTTGGACTGTGAAAAATAAAAGGCTCAAAGCAAAGCATACTGGTGTATATGGAGCTTTCTATCATCTTTTATAACTGGAAATATAGTCTTGAAATTTTCTGACACTGCAAACTCAAGCCCTGGTATTTTATACATCTTATCTTCTGAAAACTGGAAAAAAAAAAAAAAAAAAAAGTAGGGGTCAGGAATCTATGATGAAAACCTGACAGAAAAGCAAAACTGAAAACAAACACAGTTAAAGTAAATATGGTAATAAAACTCAGACATGAATCTATTCTCTATTCTTCCTTCCCCTAGTAACTCCTGTAGAGAAATGATAGCACACAATTGCTTCTTTTTAAATTGGCTAAATATTTCTGAAAAATAATACTGTCCACAGGAAGTGATGTTCCAGAATATGTGGTGTACCCAATAGACATATAATCTCACTACTAAAATCTAGATATAACTCTAACCTCCAGATTGAATGCAGTGAGTCAAATCTGAGGTGCTCGTTGGGTAAGAGTGGAGGAGGTGGACTTGCCATTTCCAATTACAAATCAGTTAGTATATAATGCAGCACCTGCAAAACTGGACAGTTATTTTTTAGTCCACTGTCCCCAGACAAGCCATAACAGAATCTCTTGGTGCTTTCTCTGAGATTTTCTTCTGGTTTGTGGTGTCATCAATACCACTTCTTCTAGAGGAAAAATTCCTTTACCTATTAATATTAAATACCAGGTTGGGCAACAACGCTCCCTGTCTCGTGGAAGCTTCATCTTTTGTCTCATGAGCTCAGAATATCTCATAATGATCTTTAAATTTTACTTCTCAAAGATGATTGAAATAGGACTCATTTTCTGTACAGAAAAGGAAAGCTAATAACAATTATTACAAATAATTGGAGATATTTACAACATTCTTAATCCAGGAACCCTGAGATTCCTTTAAAACTGACAAAATTATTGAGGGTAACCCAACGCTGATTTTTTTATTATTTTTATTTTTTTGAGTATCACAAGTTAACTACTGGTAAAGCTTAACAGCATAAAACAAAAATAATGAACAATAGTAATAATTTTAAAAAATTCCAAATACCCAGTTTCATGAGTACTCAAGTTCTATCTCTACCTCACTGGTTTTGATGTTACATGGCCTCTTTCTGCAGGTGGAACTATTCTGCAGTACTTTTGGAAGAGCTCTCTCTTGCTTATGTACAACAATCCTCCAGGCATGTCACAAAAATTTAGAATGCAGTCAGGAAATTTTTAAGTGCATGTGAATTTACTTGGGTTTGGGTGTGCATCTTTGACCATAGTTCAGGAGTTTGGCATTTAAATATCTCATATGTCTCTGGTTTAACGTTTGTTGTTGTTTAGCTCTAATAAACCTGCTAAAGCTCAGAGAAATCCTAGGCCACAGCAGGTAGCAAGCTGCTATAACACTGTCAAGTTAAAAACAAATATCAGAAATAACTCATTTTAGGGAGTGTTTGCAAATTTAATCTAGCTATCATTTCATCTAGTGAACTTTAACATCACTGTGAAATTATCCTCACTTTTCTGCAATGATCATTTTTGCTAAGAAAAGTTGTCTTGAATGACTCAAATACTGGATAATGACTGAAATTTTTCTGTTTACTGTTTTAAGGATGTGTTTTGTTACAAGTAAGCTTTGAAAGAAAAAACAGCCCCTGAAAGCTTCTGTAAGATCTGCCCTTCCTGACATCAGAAATGTCATTATAAACAGCACTTGCTCTTATCCTCATTGATAAAGGTTTTCATTTTCAGTCAATAATTCATCAGAGCTAAGTAAAACATAAAATATGAATTTTTTATAAATTCATAATCAGTATGTTCATATGGCATTCATTGCTATGCTCTATACAACAGATTACAAGAAGTCCGGATTGATTCTTCTGCTCTCTCTATAAGGGAAACAAACTTAATTCCTTAAAGACACAGCTTCACAGCACACAAACAATATGTTAAATAGTAACAGTAAATGACCCACTGAGAGTTTTTGATTCTTTAAGCCCAGTCTAAAGATCTTACCACACATGAATTTTTATTTGCTTATGTCAAGCAAACTATACACTGGCCTATCATACAGGTATAATGTATTTCCCTGAAAGTTTTTCTTGTGGGCTTGAACTACAATGGTTACAGCAACACTATCCCTAAAAACGGATAAAATCCCATGGACTTGCATGAATAAATAGCACAGACAAAGTATCTCTATAAGCACAGCAACTGTCCATCAGTGAATAGTTGATCTTTTTATGCTTCCTATTTTCTGTAGTAGCTGAATCCACAATGAGAGCAACACAGTTAGAATCATAGTATCACAGAAACATAGAATCATAGAATCATAGATTCATAGAATCATAGAACTGCACAGGTTGAAAAGGACCACAGTGATCACCTAGTTTCAACCCCCTGCTGTATGTAGGGTTGCCAACCACCAGACCAGGCTGCCCAGAGCCACATCCAGCCTGGCCTTGAATGCCTCCAGGGATGGGGCATCCACAACCTTCTTGGAAAACCTGTTCCAGTGCGTCACCACCCTCTGTGTGAAAAACTTCCTCCTAATATCTAACCTAAACCTCCCCTGTCTCAGCTTAAAACCATTACCCCTTGTCCTATCACTATCAACCCTTGTAAACAGCTGTTCCCTCTCCTGTTTATATGCTCCCTTCAAATATTGGATGGTCACAATGAGGTTTCCCCAGAGCCTTCTCTTCTCTAAGCTGTACAAATCCACGTGCTCTGCACATAGTCAATGTGATGGCTTTGTATAAGGAATTTTCAGTATGTGAGAATACAAGTGGTTAAAAACGTACTATAATCCATGACAGAACAGATAGTTACACTGATATCAAAAGAGATGCCTGAGATTTCATAACCTCTGCTGCACAGCCAGGAATTGTTCTATATTCATCTCATTGACAGGGCATGATAATATCCTTAAAATCAACCTTTTAAACCTTCAAACTAACACAAAGGCATCTGAATGAGGAATGAGTGCACCATGCTGATTCTGTCACTTTAATTAGAGATTTTTCATTTAATTTCTCTCTCTACTGCATTAAGACTATACAGCCAGATGACAATATTACAGAAAGAAAACACTGCAATCCAAGACATAAGAAAAACATTGGTAATACTCTCATTGCCTGGACGTAAAATGAATCTCAAGGCAGTTAGAGGACAATAGCAATTTTAAATTTAGATATGTACAGTATACAAATTGATTGTGCTAAAGGCTAGTTTTGCCAAAGTAGTTTTAAATATTTAGATCAAATTTATTTCTTGAAGAAGAATCCTAGAAATGTCAAATTTTGGCATCAACAAGAAACTCTGGATTCGTTGCTTAGTCTACATATCTTAAATTGAAAATGCAGAAGCTTCATTTTATTCATTTATTTGTTAATTTTCATTCCCTTTTAAGATAAATTTTGAAACTAAGGGTTAAAAGGAACAGTGGAGAAGACAATAACTGATATTTTCACATAGAGGCATATTTGTCTATCTTACATTACAGAAACACCTTTTTAGCATTGGCTACAGCTACTGCATGAAATGGATCAATAGTTCTTGGATATTGCAACCAGAAGCTTAAACACCTTCTGCTCTCTGCCACAAGAGGCTTCTAGCAAACAGAGAGAACGTGCCCACAACATGCACACCTTTAAGTAAGTGTTTCTGAACTTCCAAGGGGTAGAGACTGTCTTGCACAGAACTGAAGAGTGTATGCCAGAAGCCATGGAGAGTCCTCATGGTGCAGGGTCTATGTCAAGTAATAGTGGGTAAGCTACTGTGTATGACTGATAAATGTCTGTTAGATAAAGGGGCTTTTTCTTGAAAAGGTGAAGAATTCTATTGCATTGGATTTAATCTCACAACAGTTTTGGAGTTTACCTGCTATTCCATCCTGTTATTTTTTACTTTTCCCTTATCTCATGAATCTGAATAAAGCAGTAATGAAAACTAAAAGCCTGATCAGACTGGTTGGCTTCGTTTGTGTTTTCTTTGTCTGATACACCCATGAAATCAACATAGACACTTGTCTGAGCTGTGTTACAGAACTCCACTGTAAGAGGCTAAAGCATTCACATAGTCATTTCTAAGTACAATTTATGTATATTGAAAACCTTGTTGAAAGGAATTTTATTGTGGATTTTTTATCATAGTGATGCCAGGAGATAGGTCTCCAGGCAAAAGGTCTCCAGGCAAAGAACATCACTGACCTGAAGCATTTTAGTAGCAAAATAGCAGAGAAAATCCTCTTTCTTTGGAAATGCAGAAAGTATGAGGAGTTGAAGGCAATAGCAGTTCTACATTTATCTTCCCCCTACATCACTATAAAATTGTGTCAATGTATTGCTTAATTTTATGATTTTTTAAAGTATGTTTAAGTATAACCACCCCCACAAACCTCTACTGAAACAATTTCTATAGAGGCAATGTCTCTACTTAGTTGTTTTTTTGTTTGTTTGTTTTTTTACATTCAGAGAAATATGTAGTGACAATAAAGCATGTAAAATGGTCACCTCTCCAGGGAAGAAAGGTCTGATAGCCACATTCTCTTATGGCTATTGTAATCTGCAAATCCTTAAATGAACTGAACTGTGGAAGAAAAATGAGGAAAATGGACAAGCTTGCATCATATTTTAGAAGAGTTAGGCTTTCCCAAGTTCAGCAGAAAAGCAGAATCTCAGTAAAAGGATATCCTTTAGGTGTTTTAATATTGATAGTGGGAAAAAGTACACACAGTTGCTAATTTGGAGGTGATGTTGAAGAGAAAACACTCTGTGGACAAAAACGATACTCTGAAAATGTGGCCATTTCTGACATTCATGGTTGTAGGAACATTTTGACAGAAAAGAAAAGGGATATATATATATATTTATATTACAATCTGTTGACTGGCAGATTGTAACAATAAGGCACATAAATGCTAGTTAACCTGCAGTTATAATACCCATAAATTCCACAAGTCTCAAAATACCAGACAGTATCCAGCTCCTGACAGCAGCTATTATGTTTTTAGTATCTTATTGAAATCCATTTCTTACATTTCAGAAATGAATATGTAAAGCCTGCTTAGATTTTATAGCAAACACTTTGAAACACATTTTAAAATTTGTGACTTTTTTTCTTTCTGTACAAATGAGTGTTAATTGGTGTTTCTAAAGAAGTGATTCAGTCTGGTAAAACTGCACCTCAAAGATTATTATACTAGCAGAAAAATAGTTAGCTGTGTTGTAGAAATGCTCAACCCAACTACCCCACCATTATCAGAGTTGCAAATCATCCTTTAAAAGCACTGTGAAGTCATAGCGTACCGCAAGGAGCATGGTGCAATCCTAGCAGAATGTCGCTGTATGAGTGCAATTTACTATTAATGTTCATTTTATCTACCATGAAAGGTGCCTCCCTGGATAGTGTTGTGGGCCCTTTTAGCAGAAATGGATACCATTACAAAACCACCCATCTCTGAGGATGGTTCTGCAGGACTGATAAAGAAATGGCACTGTTGCTCCCTAGATGATTTTCAGCTGTGCTGCTGAATAAAATGTGATGTAATATGGGCAGTAGCTAGACAGAGATCCTCTCACGAACAGAAAAAGAATAAATAATTCCCTCTGGGACCCACAAAGTTCTACTGTGAAACGCATGTATACCCTCCCTCCCAGTTCCCTAAGGCCATCATATCTTTATGTTATGATATTAAGAAATTTCATGAGGAAAGACAGACAAGGCATATGGATATATAATAATGAGATCAAGCAGGATACTGATTTCACCCTGGGGTCATCATATGAGCTGTTTTGTACAGAGTGAACCCAGCTTCCTCTGGTGGAAAATTGAGCTGGCCATTAAACATAGATTTTATTTGTTTAGTGGGACAGTCAATCCCTAATCACTTTAGGCTTGGTACCACTATGTAGAGTAATAGCTTATCTGCTGTGGAGGCAGGTTTTGCCTTAGGCAAAAGTGATATATGGAGTCCTGGGACCAATTTCAGCAGTGGGTAAATGTCATGGTAGAGGAATCAATGTAGAGCAAATGAATTAACACTCTTCTACCTTACTCAGCTCCAACACCTCATTTTCTCTTGGAGGCTGTCCCAAGACTGAGAACAGCTCAAGCAGCAGTTTCTAGATGATTTTCACCAAAGTAAAATACAAAAAGTTGCCAACGTGCTGGATGAAGCCTAGAAATTAATCTGGGGTGAGTCCAAGCTGACTTCCTTGGACGTTCATGTTGTTTCCAGAAATGCACACAGAACCTCATATCAGAATCCTTGTGTCCACTGTATTTGACTAAAACATTTGCCCACAGGAAAACACTGCCCTTCCCTGTCCTCTCATTTTGTGTATAATCTCCCAGCCACACTCATGTCCCTGTTAACCAGGCTTAGAAAATGAAACATCATTGTGAAAATTTTCCTCTTTACACGTAATGTAAATCTACTCTTTCATTTTAAAGCCACTTTCCCTTGTGTCAGTATTACATGTCCTAACAAAATATTTCTTCATATCTTTTGTATAAGCCACTTTTAAGTAATGAAAGGCTACAGCAATGTCTTCTTGGAGCCTTCATTTCTCAGGCTCTCTTAACCTGTCTTCATAAGTGAGGTGCTCCAACTCTCTGATTCTTTTTGTGGCTCTCTTCTGGACCTACTCTAACAGCTCAACTTCCTTCTTGTGATGAGGGCCCCAAAGATGGATGCAGTACTTCAGGAGGGGTCTTAGAAAAGCAGATCAGAAGGGGACAAATAGCCTCCCTTGATCTGCTGTCCACACTTCTTTTGATGCAGCTCAGGATTCAGTTGGTTTTCCAGGCTGCAAGTACACACTGCTAGCTTGTGTCCAATTTTCCCACATCCTCCTCTGGAGGTCATTCTCCTCTGGGCTGCTCTCAATCCATTTATCTCCCAGTCTGTACTGACCCTGGGAACTGCCTGGATCCAGGTAAAGCACTTTGCACCTGACCTTGTTAAATAAACTTCATGACTTTCATATGGGCCCAATACTCAAGTCTGTTCCATGTCCCTTTGTATGACATCCTTTCCTTCTTTTATGTCAACAGCATCACTCTTCTTGGTATTGTCCACAAACTAGGAATTCACTTAAATCCACTGGCTCTGTGTTATTAATAAAAATATTAAACAGTAATGGTCCAAATACAGACCCATGAGGGCTACTCACTACTGATCTCCTGGACACTGATTGACAGCAACTCTCTGGATGCAGTCATCCAGCCAATTCCTTATCCACTGAGCAGTCCATCCATCCAATTTTACATGGGACCTGCCATGAGAGTACCCTCCAGTATGAAGCCAGAGATGAGAGATGTAGGAACATTTTAGGAAACTTGAAGGGTTTCAACACATATAATACATGTAATAGTCTTAAGTATCAAATAAATCAGAAGTTCCTCAGAAGCTCATTAGCAGGTTCATGAATCTGCATTTAGTAGTGGTACATAAATTTGAGGTGATCTGGATCCTCAACAGGGCACTTGTCTTCAGAAGGGACTTAGCTCCTTTTAAATGGATAGGAATTCAGATGCTAAAGCTCTTCTGAGGGCCAAACTCTGTAACTCCAGATGCTTTCAGCCATGAACTGCATGAAAATGAAAAAATGCCACATTCTGAACCGTATATGTGTCTAGGGCAGCATGCTGTGTTGAGAAATAACCTGTGAAAAGCCCCTTTTCTTCAGCTTTAGATGAACTAGGGAGTAACGGAGGGTGTTGAGTGCCTCATGGTACTGAGAGCAAAGATTGCTGAGAGGTAAATGCACGTATATCTCTACAGCATGAGCCTGATGTGTCTGTGCATTCATTCAGCAGCTGCACTTCCCTGATTTCATTGTTACATGATGACATCCTTACCTATCTCCTAGAGAAAATGTAAAAGGACAGCCAGATAAATTCTTACTTTTTGTGCAGAAAATAGTAGTCTCACGTATAAGAGGAAAGAAGTGAGGAGGGATAAAATTAAAAACATAAATGAAATGCTAAAGAGATATCACATTCCTGACCTATGCA
Organism: Lagopus leucura; assembly: GCF_019238085.1. Lineage (NCBI taxonomy): Eukaryota > Metazoa > Chordata > Aves > Galliformes > Phasianidae > Lagopus > Lagopus leucura. Next base: position 84,183,177 of record NW_024962263.1, on the reverse strand, counting down.
TACGGAACAGCATGTCAGATTGCATCAAGCTGTGCAGAAAGACTGTCCTGTGGCTCGTTAGCCTGGCTTGATGTTGACTTCAGGGAGATCCTTACATATGTCATTTAAAGTAATAATGATTTTTCTTATGTCAGTTTCATTATTTGTGAACTCCTCTAATGTTAGCAAGCAAGACAGAAAAATTGAGTTACACTGTAGTCTGGCATTAACACTTCACTGTCCCCGCACTGATGTGTGCATAGGTGGTTTCAGCTGGGACAGAGTTGATTTTCTTCATAGAGGCTGGTATGAGGCCATGTTTTGGCTATAGGAAGAAAACAAAATTGAAAACAAATGGATGTTTCAGTCGTTGCTGAGCAGCGCTGCACAGAGCAAGGATGTTTCAACTTTTCACATCATCCTGCCAGCAACAGGGTGGGGTCCACAAGGACCTGTGAGGGAATAGAACCAGGACATCTGACCCAAATGCCTGAAGGGATATTTCATGCCATATGATATCATGCGAAAAAACCCTATTTTCACTCTTTCAACCACAAACTTTGTACACACCTTACAGTTTGAGGAAGGTAGAATGACATACAGAGAGCAAACTTCATCAAGCTGGTGTCAGAGCATCATGTTCATTTCCATGGCCTTTGAGTAGAATAAGGATTTGGAAAACTGGTTTGAAGACATCATGCAAATATCCTGATGTGTTTCAGCACCAGCGTGTGATTCACCACGACTGTCTCTGTGTGTGGACACTTTCTGAGAGTATTGGGTTTTGTGTACTTTCACATACCGTGGAATTGGAAATACTGATGATAGGTGGATGGTAAAACTCAATGATCTTGGAGGTCTTTTCTGACCTTGGTGATTCCGTGATTCTATGATTCTATTCCATGATTCTATGAGTCTATTCAATGAAGGGATAACTTACAGAGGTTGGTGTACGGATGTAAGAGCAAGAGATGAAAGATGTCCTGCGGCAGATTATGAATAGAGATATGGAGACTAAGAAGTTTTTTTCTATCTGGATTTCTTCTTTCTTTCCCTCATTCAATTGTTTTAACTACAACTTCCTTCCTGCAGTTTACACAGAAAGAGGCTCAGAGCACTGTGGTCAGAGGTGGAGTTATTCCATTATAGGCTCTCTGTGGTCCATGTCTGGTTTTATTCCTCTCACTTTCTATCAGGTGTAACACGAAGTTCCCAGGGTAAGAAAAGGAAAGACTAATTTACACCAGCTCTAGCAGGTATAGCTCTTTTTTCTCTTTGACATCATATTTTTCTTCCACTTCTGTGGTACTCAGATAACGTAGTCTTAAACTATAAACAATAAACATGAGTCTTAAACTCATGTTTATTAAGTCTGGTCCTGAAACAAAACAAACAAGCAAAAGTAAGCAAACCGCAGCCTTCATGGATAGGTTGTGAACCTATTTAAAATAGAAAAAAATATCTTGAGAAGTGAAGTTCAGTAGTTTTATCAAAGATTTCCATGCTTTCTTAATTTTTCACAAATGATCAGATTTGCTGCAAACAACATATGAACAGAAGTGTAATCAAGATGCTAGCAGGAGTGAATGCAACACAGTCCCCCTTTCCTATCCCTACCCAATTGCTTTGCACCCATGTGGGAAAGCAGCTGTCACGTACCTGCATGTAGCTGCCCTTGTTCCCTGTGCTCCTAGATCCAACAAAGATTATTCAGGAATGTGGGCCACTATGGAAACATGCACATCTTATTTTTCTGATCATGCCTTTCATGTGGTTGCTCAGGAACTCTATATTGTTTGAGAGCTTCATTGATAAAAACTACTGAGCCAAATGATTGTCTTTGAATTTCAGCGAATTCAATATCATTTCTCAAAGTGAAATCAGTTATGTTTGTGTATTTTTTGTCTTTAATCAAGTAGTGATTAAGAGTATGGAATAAATAAGAAGAATTAGGGTCATATGACAGTGGCTTTCATATGCTGAGTGAAGACAGATGTGATGCCATGATGTTTTTGTGAGGAATTAAGATGGCTAGAAATTGGATGCTTTTAATTTTGTTTTTCAGTACCTTCTTCAGTGTTAAGTTAATTAACTGGAAAGTGGCCAGATAACTTGGAGTCTTTATAATGCTTATGGGGAGGTAGAGTTGCATAGAGACAAACCTACTATTGAGTAAAATAACTGGATTAGTCTGAATGATTTAAAGCCTTTGGTGGAAAATTTATATAAGCATTGAATATGTAAAGCTAAAGATCTTCTAATTTTTAACAGTGTCTTACTGAGGTCATTGAAAATAGACCTTGTCTTTCAGACATCATTCTGATGGTTTGGAAACAAAGAACAAAAGGAAGCAGTGGTTGCTAGAAGCAGGGTAGATCCCAGCACTAAGCAGACATTAGATATCAGGGCACCCATACACTATAATGCTATTTTTTACCTACTCAGAGGCAAGGACCATCAAAAAAGACACAAGTAATAATTGACAGGCAACGTTTGGAGTTATGGTGCTGTTCAATCATAATGGAGGATGCTGTCACGTTACAGTCTCCTTGGGACCTGTAATGTTGAGTTCCTGGTCCAAAGAAGCAAACTGTCATTTTGAGTAAGACCTTGGCAAGTTGGTGTCGATTTTATTTGTGAAAGAATAACCCCTCACATGGTAGTTGTTTGTGGGTAAATCGGGCCTTCTCTGAAGATCCAGGATGTGGATCCAAACTTACAACAAAATCTACATACAAAATCTACAGTGGATAGAGTTCAAACACCCATCCATGGCTACCTCAGTGGGTGAAATTTCTGCAGATGACCCTAGCACAGCACTTGCTATGCTGGAGGAACAAGTGATGAAGTGCAATGATAGTGTAACATCACAAAATCAAGAAAATACATGGGAGGGAGGGGGGGCAACAACAAAATAAACAAATGAAAAAGCCTGCTGCATCTGAAAGTCTTTGGAAATAAAAATATAAAATAAAAAGTTAAACCTCTCTATGGAATATTGGTGGTACAATGCCAGCACACTTGTGAATACAACACCTTCTTCCTTCTTGCACTTGCTATTTTCTGTCACAAAAACTCAAGTCCACTGCAGCTGTTAATAAGATAAGCCCCATATTATGTATTTTGTGAAAACATACCAGGATTTCCATTTTGTAGGACTGCTATGCAATATCTCTAAAGATATTTGGAAAATAGACCTGCTGGATCAAGTCCAGAAGAGGGCTAAAAAGATAACTGGGGGTTGGAGCACCTTTCTTACAAGGAAAGGTTGAAGGAGTTGAGCTTGTTCAGCCTAGAGAAGAGACAGATCATGAGAGAACTCATTCTGGCCTTGTATAGTTATGTAGAGCTTTTAAAAAAGATGGAGAGCAACCTTTACACATGCAAATAGTGACAATAAAAGTAGGAAAGGTTTCAATCTAAAAGAGGAGAAATTTAGGTTTGATATTAGGAGGGAATTCTTTACACAGAAGTTGGTGGCACTGGAACAAGCTGCCCAGAGAAGTTGTGGATGCCCCATCCCAGAAGGTGTTCAAGGTCAGAACAGCTGATCTAGAGGGTGGCAACCATTCTCAAGAAAGATGATTCTATGAAACAAACACAACTAGCACCAGCCTTGAGGTCTGCTCTGCATGTAGTATTACAGTACTAAAATGAGCTATGAGTGAATCTTGTCAATTCCAACTTTTGTTGTTTAAGGAATACCTCTGTCATCTTTGGCCTTTGAAATTTTATTTCTGTCCCCTCTTCAGTGGTGTAGTTTCAGAGATTAATTTTTTTTTTCCTTCAATGGAAAGCTCATTCATTCACTATTTCTTTTCCAATACTTTCTTTGTGAATCAGTATGTCCTTGTTTCTTTCTGTTCCAAATGACTTTCAGTGAATTAAGTTTTTGGAACCGATCTTGGGATGACACACCAGGAACACAGCATCCACTTGACACATCAAATGAATTTATTTTTCAGAATGCCCCAGGGGTGCTCCTGCCCTCTTTGTAGAGAGGGAGGCACTTGGAGCTCTGTCCATCCATGTGTATCCTTGGACTCCATCAGAAGAGGTGGCAGAAACAGGGAGGTGATTGTCCCCCTCTACTCTGCCCTTGTGAGGCCTCATCTAGAGTACTGCATCCAGGTCTGGGGCCCCCAATACAAGAAAGACAGGGAGCTGTTGGGGAGGGTGCAGAGGAGAGCCATAAAGATGATCAGAAGGCTGGAGTAGCTGCCCTACAAAGACAAGCTAAGGGGGCTGGTCTTGTTCAGCCTGGAGAAAAAAAGGCTGCAGGGACCCAAACCATGTTGTCAACCTTATTCCTCTTCTTGCCTATGATATTAATACCAGCAATGTTGCAGTTTCTGCAGTGGGTCTAGCCTGCCTCTTTTTTGACAGAAGTTCAGCTCTATTGAAACATATCAAATATAAATATCAGAGTAAAAGGAAAGAGAATGGTAGCTTTGTGGCATTGCCCTTACTATATGGGTGTTTCCCGTGTTCAGGGGTCACTCACGCTGTCCTTGTTAGCTCTTGCTGTTTGTGGATGGATGTTGCCTGCTTTATAATTCCAGAGATGTGAGTGCTAGCACGTTTGCTGTCCAATCCTTGTCTTATAAAGCATGACCAGAGCTTCTGTTTGGTGGCAAACGTTGACAGGTTCATCGTCTCAAAAGGATGGCCCTGAAATGAGCTTTGATAAGGTGTTAATGTGCGTCTATGCTTGTGGCAAGGCTTTACTACCACATTATAACCAGCAAGTCAGTAAAATGCATACTAATAAAGAGCCCAACAGGGCATGGATTATTCTCTGCCTTGCACGGCACCTGTTAAAGGGCAATGGTTCATATAGGCACAGGAGTTTGTTGACAGCAAGACAGGACAGAGATAAGTGATTTTCTACATGCAGCATTTCATGCTGGTTAATACCTTCTGGTACTCTCTGGGGAAATGCAGGCAGTTTGGCATCTGCTGTTTCAGCTCTGTGACCTGCTTCAAGCAAAATATAAAAACAGAGCGTGGGCATACTCTAGTGAACATCAGACACCGATCACACCCATGATCAGCCTATGCCTTGATCTTAACTCCTCCTACTGATTATTTTGCAAACAAAACATTCCTTTTTCTCTTTTTATTTAAGCAGATGCATCAACCACTGTGCAGAATATGTATTTCATGTAAAAAATTCGCAGTTAAAAATTCTGTTTGTACTCAGACCAGATGTTTCCTGATTCAAGATCAAAAGAATTTCTCTTCATATGTTCTCATATCAGCAAATTTAAATGAATGGTCTTCTCCTTTTCCATTAATGCTACTGGATTTCTAAGAGATCTCCTCAGTCTACCTTGCAGTAGCGTGATTCCCATTAGCCTGAACTATCATTCCCAGCATCCTGGAGTCCATGGCCTGTTATTTGGTTTGTACAGTTTCATCAGGCAACTAGAACAGAAAAATCACACCCCAAGTTTATGGTTGGTTCAGATGAAGTGAGAGTCACCTATTCCTTCTTCTAGCCTTCTCCTGTGGTCATCAGGGAAAAGGAAAAGGATCTGGGAGTTAATCAACAAGTAGCTGAACATAATCCAGCAGTGTGCCCAGGTGGCCAAGAAGGCCAGTGGTGTCCTGGCTTATATCAGAAACAGTGCAGCCAGCAGGACCTGAGAGGTGATCATCCCTCTGTACTTTGCACTGGTGAGGCCACAGCTTGAGTACTGTGTTCAGTTTGTGCCCCTCACTACAAGAAAGACATTGAGGCCCTGGAACACGTCCAGAGAAGGGCAACGAAGCTGTGGAGGGTCTGGAGCACAAGTCTTATGAGGTAATGGGAGTTGCTGGATCTGGTGGAGGCTCAAGGGAGACCTTATTGTTCTCTCCAACTCTCTGAAAAGTTGTGATGAGGTGAGTGTCAGCCTGTTTTCCCCAATAATTAGTGACAGGACGAGAGGTAATGGCCTTAAGTTGAACCAGGGGATGTTCAGGTTGTATATTAGGAAAAAAAATTTTCTCAGAAGGAGTGGTCAGGCACTAGAATGGGTTGCACAGGGAAGTGGCGGAGTCATCATCCCTGGGGATTTTAAAAATTGTGTAGGTGTGGCTCTGAAGGACATGGTTCAGTGGGCATGGTGTTGGTAGGTGGATGGTTGAATTAGACGATCTTAGAGGTGTTTTCCAATCTTAATGATTCTAAGTAGTATTTTTTCGTAACACTGAGAATTTTTGCCTCCTTTTTCTTCAGAGCATGTAATGACAAGGAGGTACAAGAAGAAAAATGACTTGAAAGGTAAAAGCCAGCTTAGTGTAGAATGCTTGAATAATGCTCTTAAAGACACTGTTCTGCAGAATGTAATTAGCATTGTTCAGATGTTTTATTGTGTTTGGATTTATTTTCTGTGCAGTAATTCTGCTTCCTGCTTTCAGTATGCCAGGTTTTTAGAAAAGTGTCTTGTAATGGTTTTATCTGGTCCTTAAATACCAAGAACATAGTCCCATTCCTATCTCATTTTTAGGTAGACTCCTACCTGCATAGATATTGTGATTATTTGTATTCCTGATTTTTTCTCTGTCTTGTTTTTATTCTATTTGATTTTTGTCCTCTTGTTCCCTTGCCTCCTTTATACATCCATTAATCTAATTTGCAACAGACAGATAAGGTGCAAGGAAAATAGCATTGTTCTACTGCATAACTATGAACAGGACCCTTCCAAGTCTGTGCTATGGAGATACTAAGTGATGAGTTTACTGCAAATGCCACAGCTCAATAGCTCAGTGAAGGCCAGTGGGTCAGATTACCAGCCCACCCAACAGAAACGATGGCAGAAACATATTTTGATCCCTTTCTTTCAAGACTGTGGTGTCCTGGTTTTATAGTTCAGCATGACCCCATGTGGTATGGGATATTGCTTTGGTCAGTTTGGGTCAGTTGTCCTGGTTCTGCTCCCTCCCATCCCCTTGTGCACCCTCAGCTCTTTGCTGGCTTGGCAATGTGAGAAGCTGAAACATCCTTGACCTTTTAACAACATTATTTGCTTCCAAAATCCAAAACGTGGCAACACACCAGTTACTATGAAGAAGTCTGAACTCTATCTGAGCTGAAACCAGACAGAAGCTTGTTACTGGAGAATGAAATAAGACAAAACTTTGAAAAAGTAACTGTACACAATTGGAATGCGAAGGGAAAGAGGTCACACCACTTGGAAATCAGTCAAATGGAACCACAGATCAACGGATTTCCCTTCAGCCAAGCAGCTTTGTTACTGCACTAGCCCTGCCATTTAGCCATCATCTGACCTTTCTGACACATTTTAAATTCATCTCTCTCTCTCTCTCTCTTTTTTTTTTGTCTGAACTCAACAGCTTGTTTTATAAATAACTGGAGGCTAAAGAAAGACTGCCAACTGGAAATTGTATTATGTGTGCCTTCTTAGATATGCTATTTCCATCATGCCCACCACAGATACACAGATATGTATTCTGTCTGTGCTGAATTCATTTGAGGTAGCTCCTTTTTGCTTTTGCTAATCCAGTCAAACATTTTGGAAATGCCCATACTTTCTTCAGCAAGTAACTGTGAAAAAAATTACAGTTTTCGTGACTTTATTTTTTCTCCTGAGGAAGACTTTTTAAAATGACAGTTAAGAAAAGTGAATAGGGGTTATGGTGCTTTCCACTTCCAGTCTGCTGTTTTTGAGTTGGAGGTCATATTTCAGGAGAGCATGTGTTTAGATTACATTGTGTTTTATGGGCCCTAACGGTCACTGTAATACTTATAAGACAAGGGCTGCTTTGAAAATAACACCTCCTATTTTATTATGTTGGTCCATGATGTCTGAGATGAGTGTTGATGGTATGCAGTAGAGGTTTAACCTTTCCACCAATATTCCATTACATTTTGTTGCTATGAGACAGACAGCAACGGAGGGACAGCCTGACAAGGTGGTGTGTGACAAGGAAGTGTCTAAGAAGCAAAGGTGTGTCACTGAATTCCTCCATGTGGAAAAAATTGCACACGTTGACATTCATCGATGTGCTGAACATTTATGGAGACCAAAGAGTGAATGTAGACACAGCGAGGTGATGGGTGGTGTGTTTCAGCAGTGGTGATAATGACAGTGGCTCACCTCCACTGGTGAATATTTTATGAGCTTGGAATGTGGTCTCTTGTTAATGCTGACAAAAATGCACAGCTAATCATGGTGTTGAAAAATAGTGATTTTTATCTGAGAATTTATCAAATAGTGTTGTTGTGCTCTTTCTATCTGCATAGTTTCCACAGAAATAAAAAAGGAGGCATTAATTCCAGAGCAACCTACGTGCACGTTGGGTAAACCAGAGAATTTCAAAGCCAGTGTGATATGAAACAGCTGGACTCTTGCTGACAGCCTGGATGGAGGGGCTGTCATTTCAAAGACAAACTTCTCCCATAATATTATCATATCATATATTTCATATGAAATATATGATGAATATATGTATATGTATTACATGTATCATACATCCTTGGGCATCTAAATTTGAGCTTTAAATGTAAGGAAACTGAGAAAGACAGTTTGTACTCTTTTACCATCACAAACTATATGAGACAAATATAAAATCTGAGCTGGCAAACAAAGAGGAGTATAGGAAACAGTGTAAAATAACTTGGGACATATAATTCTCTGAATGAGACTTATTTGTAAAATCTTAAACAAAATAAGCTATTTGAAATTTGTTAAATGTTGGGGTGTTTTGTTTCGTCAGCAGTGGCTTTATTTACGTATTTATTGTTCTTATTTTACCTTATCTGTGTATTTTTGCATGTGTTTGTATGTTTTATTCAAGTGGAAATTTGCATGAGAAACGTATCGTTCAGAAGACTCTTTGTAGATTTTTTTTTCCGTGACAAACATGCCATCACATTTTCCCACCTTTTATAGACCATGTAATCCAAGTATATTTTCCAGATAAAAATGAATTATTTCCACTCTTCAATACAAAAAAAATAGGTAAAACAGGTGGCTGGGAGTGGATGTGTATCACAAAATTCTCCAATGCATTGTAGATATTTTCTTAATGCAATAAAAATGCTTTATTCTTCTGTAATTTTCAGAGGGAAGCTGTTTCCAGGAGAAAAACACTTATTTTTAGCTCAGACAAGGTCAAGAAGGATATGAGCATTTAGTGTAAGCCTGAAAATGAGGAGGTGGAAAAGGCAGTGAGGAGGCAGGAGGAGGCTTGAGAGAGGAGAGGAGAAATGTTTGAAAGGACTCTGCTAATGGAGCAGCAAGAAAAGTGCCATGAGATACAAGAGAAGAGAAATGGCAGGGAAGACAAGGGACAAAAAGAGCAGAATGGATGAGGAGCAATAACAGAGCAAATATTTTATGCAGAGCGGACAGGGAGCCAAGGAAGGGTCAAAGGCGGAGTCTGTTCAGAATAGGGCAGCTAAGCTGGTGAGGGGTCTGAAGCACAAGCCTTATAAGGAGCAATTGAGGGAACTGGGATTGTTTAGTCTTGAGAAGAGGAGAATCAGGGGAGACCTTATTGCTTTCTACAACCACCTGAAGGGATGTTGTGGGAGGTGGGAGTTGTCCTTCCCTGTAACTAACTCCATGTAACTCCTATGAAACTAGAGGGAATGGCCTCCAGTTGTGCCAGGAGTGAATCAAGTTGGACATTAGGAAATACTTCTTCTCTGAAAGGGTGGTCAGGTGCTGGAATGGGCTGTCCAGGGAGGTGATAGACTCACTGTCCCTGGAGGTGTTCAAGAATCATTTAGATGTTGTACTGAGGGACATGTTTTAGTGGGAAATATTATACAATCATAGAATCCTTAGAGATGGAAGGGATCTCTGAGGGCCATCTAGTCCAAATCCCCTGAAGTGAACAAGGATACCACATCTTGATCAGGTTGCTCAGAGCCCAATCCAGCCTCGCACTGCAAGTCTCCAGTGATGGGGCATCAACCATAACACTAGGGAACCTGTTTCAGTGCCTCACGACACTCACTGTAAAAGATTTTTTCCTTATATCTAACCTAAATCTGCCCTCCCTGAACATTAAGCCATTTCCCCTTGTTCTATCACCACAGAACTTACTATACAATGTCCCCTTATTTTCTGTAGTTCCACTTTAGATATTGAAAGGCTGCTATCAGTTCACCTCGGAGTCTTCTCTTCTTCAGACTGAAGAGTTCCAGCTCTCTCAGCCTGTCTTGATAGGAAATGTGTTTCACATTTTTGAAATACTGGTGATAGGTGGGCGATTGGACTGTACGATCTTGGAGGTCTTTTCCAGCCTTGGTGATTCTATAATTCTACAATCCTAAAAGTGGTGGGAAAAGATTGTATTGTGTCTGCCAAAAACTGAACATCTTAAGAGGAGAAAATTAGGATTCTGGGAGAATACAATAACAGAGGTTTTTATAGATTTTCTGCCTAATATGGAGGCAGATGCTGAGATACACTGGGAGCAGGGAAAAAGGGCTGAGGCGAATAGGCAGCAAGCTAAGGGAGGGATGGAGCAGAGCCGGTAGCACTGAGCAGGATAGAGGCTGAAGGGGAGAGACACCTTGTTCTGGCAAGGGATGCTGAATCATAGAATCACAGAATGGCTTGGATTGGAAAGGACCTCAAGGATCATCAAGTTCTAATCCCCTTGCTGCAGGAATGGTTGCCAACTGTGAGATAAAGTACTAGATCAGGTTGCCCAGGGCCCCATCCAACCTGGTCTTCAACAACTCCAGGAATGGAGTAGAATATGGTACAGAAAGTTCTTCCCAAGCTTGAGATCAACCTGTCCCCAGGGTGCGCTGCATATGTTCCTTTGCTCTGCTGGTCTTTAGAGTTGACTTAAAAGCTTCTGGCCTGGCATTAGGGGCCCTGTGTGACCTGATTTAGTACGTGATTTAGTGGTAGGCAGCCCTGTCTCTGGCAAGGAGATTAGAAATATGTCATCCCTTCTAATCCAAGCAGTTCTATGATTTTTTTTTTTTAATATTCTATGATTTTTTGTGAGCTCTAAAAACTGTAAAGAAAGAGCTACTGCTCACCAAGCTTCCTTCCTCTCCCTGTAAGACAACTCTAGGGCCGGAGTTCCTAATCCTAACTCCTTAGTTAAATGTGACCAATATAAAAATTGTCCTTGCTCATTTATTTGAAGACTGAGAGCAGTGATCATACTGAAAATTTAATTTGTGCCTCTCTTGCCAGTCCCAGTGAATTGCTAGAAAGTAGTCTTGAAATGACAGTGAAAGAATTTCAAAATATGAGCTAGACAAGGTCAGAGCAGTGGCAACAAACTTTTTCATGGGAAAAAAAAAAAGATATAAATCATATACTTTATACAATTATGTCTGAGAGCGGGCATTTTATGTATCAAGCTCAAGTTTTTGCACCTCTGGCATGAGACAGGAAGTTATCTGAATGGATCAGAGTATCATCACCAACAGAGTGTAAGCATTTCTCAGTCACGGAGGGATTTTTCATGTATGGCAGTATCGTATGAGATGGTGTAGATCAGGACATCCATGTAACCAGCAGGAACAAAGCCTGAAACAGGCAAAGGGTCTTGGGACAAGTTGAGAGTAGAGTTAAGGCTCTCACATGCCAATCTGCCACGGCACACGTGGTAGTGCACTTCCAGGTTCTTGAGCACTGCCAGAATTGAGATGGCAAAAGGAAAAGAGTGGAATGAATAATTAAATTGAAACAGATTCCTTGAGGGACTATAGCACTAAAAGTCTCCATCCTTATCTGAAAAACAATCTGGAGTTCAGACCTGTTAGAACAATTACTAGCACAGCTGCATATCGAGTTCCAATGCATTTCCTCTTAGATAAGTGACATCAATCATACTATCACATCTGGCTATGCTAGCAAGCACATACATTTTATACTTGCTTCACAGAATATGTGATGCAGAAAAGTGATCGCGTTCATTTCAAATGCTTTTGTCGTGACAGAACTAATCTATGCATCCTGTTGTCGTAGGAAGGTACAGATTTATCACAAATTTTATTGAACATGCTGCCCAGCTAAAACCCACTGATTAGTCCACTTGCAGAAAAGAGAGAAAGAATTGCTGCCTGACTGCATCCTGTCCAGGAAAAGATGTTTCACATCTCTGATTCCATAAGCCCAGTGTTCCCCTCCAAGGAACACTCTCCCCCACCAAGTCTGGTGTTCCTGCTGACTTCCTCCAGGCAGCTGCACACAGAAACACAGAAACAGGCTGTGTTTAACTCTTTCCCAATTTGGAAGTTGATATGAGACGATATCTGGTGGCAGCAGACCCACGGGTAAAGACAGTGTGTGACAGGATGTTTATTTTCCTATGAGAAACCTAGGGGGTAGTAAGAAAACTTTATATGGGGAGAGGAAGGAATGGGGGGAAGCAGGAATGTCAAAAACAGGCATGCAATTAGGAAGAAACTTTTTGTGTTTAATTCGATCTTCCATACTCCAGACACTTCCAACTGTCCTGAATTGCCTGAAAAATTGTGCCTTAGATGGGCAAGAAGTACCAAAAAAAAAGAAGAAAAATATATCAGAAAGAGCAGTCTGTGATTGCCACTGGTTGTGGTGCAAGGGAACCAAGTGGCTTATTAGAACCTGCAAACCTGCAAGGAAGCAATTTTTCTCTTTAGTAATAAAGTATGAAAGTAAGGAAGAGAGTCTGAATCACAGCTACGCATCAAAAATGTACAGGCTGAAGTGTCTATCAAAAGTCACTGAATATTATCCTTCTTTAGAGAGCACAACATTGGAATAATTGTCAAGCTGGGACAGCGGGAGGGGCTGAGGGAAGGTGTGTTCCTGCAGGAGGTCTTCAAGCTTTTCCACACAGAGTGCAATACTCCATAATGACTTTAATCAAACGCCTGATCTTAAAAGCTCAGCAGAAATGCAAGGAAATCTGTGTGCTGCATACTTACTGTCAAAGCAAAACATAGCTGCAAATTAAAGGCAAAACTTTCTGAGAATGACTCACGAGCCTTGATCTCACATCCTCAACTTCCCTCTCATCAGACTGCTGTTAGCTGGAGGTGAAAATATTTGAAATTGTTTCCTAGCATGGATGCTCTCAGCTAATCCACAGTTTACCTGCTGTTGAAGGAGGGTCCCAGTCTACCTACTGCCATTCTTCATAGAATCATAGAATCACAGAATATCCTTGAATTGGAAGGTACCCATCAGGATCATCAAATCAAACCTCTGCCTCCATAAAGGAGCACCCAAAATTCTAACCCATTGTCTGAGAGAGTTGTCTAGATGCTTTTCGAACTCCAGCAGCTTGGGGTCATGACCACAGACCTGGGGAGCCTGTTCCATGCCTCTTTGGTAAAGTACGTTTATCTAACATCTTGAGTCCTGTTGCTGTCACCAATGCGAGGAGATAAATGCTGCCCCTCCACTCCCCTTTGAGGAGTTGCAGGCAGTCATGAGGTCTCTCCTCAGCTTCCTCTTCTCTGTGTTGAAGTAACTGAGGGGATCTCAGCTGCTCTTCATACCTAGAATCATAGAATCATTGAATCATTTGAGTTGCAAGGAACCTTTAAAGTCCATCTGATCTCCCTGTTCTTTCACAACGGACTCTGCCAAAGAATCTGTACCCTTCTTTCCTATAGCCTCCATTTAGATATTGAAAGGCCACTACCAGGTCGCCCTGGAGTTTTCTATTTTCCAGGCTGAACAGCTCCATCTCTCTCAGCCTGTCCTTGGAGGGGAGATATCCCATCCCTTGGATCACTTTTGTGGCCCTTTTCTGGATGCACTCCAACAGGTCCACATCTCTCCTGTCCTGAGGACTCAACATCTGGATGCAGTATTCCAAATTGGGTCTCACCAGCACAGAGTAGAGGGGCAGGATCACTTCCCTCGACCTGCTGACCATGTTTATTTTGACGCAGTCCAGTATATAGTTGGCTTTCTGTGCTGTGAAGGCACATTGCTGACTTGTGTCCAACTTACCAGTATGCCCAAGTTTTTTTCAGAAGGGTTGTGCTCCATCCTTTCATCCCGCAGCTAATATTATGCAGAGCTCTTGGAATGGGTCCGGAGGAGGGCCACATAGATGATCAGAGGGCTGGAGCAGCCCTCCTATGAAGAAATGGACTTGTTTAGCTTGGAGAATAAAGGCTTCGGGGAGACCTCGTAGTAGCCTTCCAGTACTTGAAGTGAGCATATAAACAGGAGGGGGAATGGCTGTTTACATAGGTTGATAGTGATAGGACAGGGGGGAATGGTTTTAAATTAAGACGGGAGATTTAGGTTAGATATTAGGAGGAAGTTTTTCACACAGAGCGTGGTGATGCACTGGAGCTGGTTGCCCAAAGAGGTTATGGATGCCTCATCCTGGGAGGCATTCAAGGCCAGGCTGGATGTGGCTCTGGTCTGGTGGTTGGTGACCTTGCACATAGCAAGGGGGTTGAAACTATTTGATCTTTTAGGTCATTTTCAACCTGTACTATTCTATGATTCTATGGTTCTATGATTCTATTGGTAGTGGGGGTTGCCATGACCCAGGTGCAAGACCTTGCATTTGGATTTATTGAATGTCGTGAGGTTCTCCTAGACCCACTGTTCAAGGCTGTCTAGGTCTCTCTGGATGACATACTGTCCCTTGGGCATGTCAACTGCACCATGCAGCTTGATGTCTGCAAACTTGCTGAGGGTGCACTCAATCCTCCTGTCAATGTCACTGATGATACTGAAAAGAACTGGTCCCAGTATTGACCCCTTAGGGACATCACTTGTCACTGATGTCATCCAGAAACTGAGCCACTGATCATTACTCTCTGGGTATTATCTTAAAGCCAGTTCCTTGTCTATCAAATAATTCAGCCATCAAATCCATATCTTTCCAATTTGGAGAGAAGGAAGTTATGGGGGCTGTGTCAAAGGCTTTACTGAAGTTGAGATAGATTGCATCAGTGGCTCTTCCCTGGTCCACTGACACAGTTACACCATCATAAAAAATGATAAGATTGGTCAGCAGGACTGCTCTATCATCTTTGCTGGCACAGAGGTGAGGCTAAGATGTCTAGTTCTCTGGGTGATTCTTTCTACCCTTCTTAAAAATGACTGTGACATTGCCTTTTTTTCCAGTCACCAGAGACTTCACTGCCATGACTGTTCAAATATTACTGAGAATGGCTTGGTAACTACACCAGCCATTTCCCTCAGTACTCTGGGATGCCTCATGTTGGGACCTATAGACTTATGGATGTTCTGATTCCTTAGGCTGTTTGTTGTGAACTTGATGTTTGCTTACAGTGGGAGGAACATTGCTCCCCTAGTCCCCATTTTTCAAACAACCTACTCGAGGGCTGTATGTGTTGAATATATCAGTCTTCTCCTTGTCCATCCTTACGAGCCTATATCTTTCGCTCTAAATCATTCACCATCTTTGTAGTCCTTCTTTGGAAATTCTCCAGTAGTTTTATGTCCTTTCTGTGTTCACATGTCAGGACAGTCAGCCAAAACTTTGCCTCTGTTGGACTGTGGAGACTGTCCTTCACTTAGCTGTGTGGAAGTGAGAAAATGGGGATAACTGGAGAAATTTTGGAGGTAATGGGAGCTGTCACTCTGTCTTACGATTTAAAAGAGAGCACCCACCCCTCATGCATAGATCTTGACTTAAGTCAGCATGTGTATGCAGTTATTCACTTCTGCTGTGAGAAGCATCTGAGTGACTTGTCACAGCCTGATGCTTGAGGTCCCTTCTTGTGGTTGGAATTCAGAAATAAATCATGTTGAAGGAAAATGCTGGAAGTGCAAATATTTCTGAATATGCCAGGATTTGCTCTAGCATATCAATTTTGTGCCATTTTCCTAGCTGAATGAGCTTTTTGAAATGGCACCAGACCCAGGTATAATAAGAAAATACAGGAAAATATCTTCTGTTTCCTCTTCACCGTGTCTGCTGGCCTAAGATATTCAGTGTTCCAAAGAAGGTCTTAAAATGGTAATTTTGATAATGCATGGCTGGTTATCTTCAGATAAGAGTAATGCATATAAAAGCCTCATAATTATATACTTTCCCTGACTTAGGTGTCAGGATGAGTAAAAGTAATAACATTGCATAAAAAAGCATGAAAATCTACCAACACTGTGAAGAGTAGATTATGAATTTATATTAATATTGCACGTGTTCCTGTTCTCTAACCATTCACTAACTGTCCAGTCAACAGATTTACTGATTACAGTAAGGGAATGAGGGTATGATTCATTGCTCATTTCTGGAGTAGGGTTTGCTGAAATCAGTCAACCCACTCTGGCATAAACGACAAGTGAATCAACCCTACAGGGTTAAGACTATTTGATTTCCTTTAGGAAAAATATTCTTCTATGTAGGACACATACCAAAATGGTGAATCAATGTGCAGTGTATGTACACAAAGCCATGTTGGACTAGATCTTATGTTGCATTGTCTCAAGAACAGAGATGGCAAATGGCTGTCTACAAAATGCTATTATTATGTCAGTAGAGATCCAAGATGAAAGGTAATGTTTAAGTCCAGACTCATCTATCACAGCTTCAAAATCCACTGCTCAAATGCAGACTCAGGCAGAGATCCTGAATGCAGTGAGGCAAGAAAATTCGGGTCCAGCTGCTGATCTTTGAACTCAGAATTTCCTAATTATACCGTGGATGTTTCCCACTGAGCTGTGAAGAGGCAAGCAGTCAGTAAGGCAGATGGAAATTGCATGTTCGTGGGACTTCTGTTGTTGAAGCTTACTGAACCTGATATTGTCTGAGGGCTAGGTGGCGTAGACTGAACTGCCCAGATCACAGTATCTCTTTTTTGAATGCTGAGATAATAGGTATAGGCAATTACAAGTCTGTGAATTTTGTAAAAAAAAAAACAAAAAAACAAAAAAACCCCCACAATTATTGAGAACTTATAAAGAGTCCTTTAAAAAACTATATCAAAGGAATGAAAGATGAGCAAATATTTTATCTTGCCAGAGCAATGATTAAGGGAAAGGAGGATATATTACAGTAATTTGTAGGGAGTGAAAAGCATTTTATCCCTTTAGATTTAGCATTAATTTTCATCTGTGTAGCCTCGTTATACCACCTGTATATTAAAGATGACAGAAGGAAAGTAATTAAGTATTCTTCCTGGCAAAAGAAAAAGAAGTAAATTTAACCCAAGAGCTTTTGCTTTCTTCCCCTGGATTATAGCTAAAAGCAAGAGGAAGATGCAGAACCTTCTGTCACCAAGTCTAGCCCTGGGAAGTAGACCAAGGATGACAGATAAGGAAAAAAATTGTTTTTGGAAATCTATAGGTAACAGGTCAGTGTACAGCAGTTGGGTTTGGTCCCTCTCTCCTTGGTATTTTTAAGTTCTCTGCATCTGTGATTGGTGAGAGGACACTCAAAAGTTTTGAGTTCAGGCTGTTAATTTTATATGATCCAGCTGTTACACTTCTAGTTTTAAACAATAAAAAGAGCAGTGAGTTCAGATAAGGACTATTAATGTGCACTATTGACATGGTCTACTTAGCTTGGATATCATTTTATTCCCCAGAGCTGGCTACAGGGTTCTTCCTTGGACAATTTAGTAACTAAACTGAATCCCATGAAGAAAAAAAAAATGGTTTTAAACACCTGACAAAACTGTCTTGGGTCTGTTAATATGATAAAAAGGATGATTCTATTTAAGTTCCCATTATCATCACATAATCACTAAACACAGACATTTGGTATTATATGATATACTTCAGTATGTTCAACACAATGCCAAAGGCTGGCAGATGTGATACAAGGCAATGGGAAACCTTTTCAGGACCTAAGGGATATCTAGAGGCCAAGTGAGCTAGAGCACGACAGTTATCTGTTTGCAAGAAAACAGTCATCTGTTAATTTCACACAAATGAAATAGTTTGAAATATTTAAGGAAAGCTAAGGAAGTGCCTAGATCCTTCTCACTCTAGAATTTTTAATGCACCAACAATGATAGGAAATAGACAAATAACAGAATTAAGTTGTTACATGGAAAAACACTAAAACCGTGCAGTGAACAAACTCTTCACACCCACAGATATATTCCTTGACTACAAGGACTACAAGGAGTTGGCACAGATCTGTTAATTTCTGCAGAACAGAGCTACTCTATGGGAAGACATAGAATTTAGAAGTTCTGTATGTTTAGCCTTGAATGCTATGCTGTTTTTTTTTCCCCCCACAAGATTCAAGCAACAAGCAAGCCTACACACATTTCAAAGCTGTAGAAGTACAGCATGCTGCTCCCATGTACTCGTTCACACGCTTTACAGAGTGCAAAGACATTTTGGTTGCCAACAGACCACAGGCAAAAAAAAAAAAAAAAAAAAAAAAAAAATGGAGAGAGAGAGAAATTAGAGAGTTAATGATAAAAGAAACACTGTGTGGAAGACTGATAAGAAATCTTTGAAATGCTTAACAGTCTTGCAGGCATAATAAAGAACAACTCACCTGTGACAAAAGATGTAGTTCAATACGGCCTTCATGTAGCAGAAGATGAATACAGACAGAGTAAGTATTCACCAATTGGTATATACATGATAGTTGTATAGGAGAATATATCAAAAGTGAAGTACAAAAAAATCTCTTGCCAGTTTGTGAAGAATCCATGCAGATGAAGTGTCCTCTAATAAAATGTATCTGATCATGTTATTTTCTGCTAGTGAACATGCTTACAGCTTGTCAGGTCTTGGTGACACCAGTATGTTTCAGAAGGCTTCTGACACTGCTAGGAAAGATGTCCTGATGCTTTCAATTTCTGCCACTGCTGTTCTTACAGAAAGAGACTTCTGCTTCCATCCAGAGCCTAACAAAAAACTTTCTATAGCCACCTAATTTTCTTCACATTGGATATTAGGAAAAAAATAATTATCAGAAAGAGTGGTTAGTCATTGGCACAGGCTGTCCAGGATGATGGTAGAGTCACCATCCCTGGAGGTGTTCAAGAACTGAGTAGATGTGGCACTGAGGGACACAGTTTAGTGAGCATGGTGGTGATGGGTTGATGACTGGACCAGATGATTTAGTGGTCTATTCCAACCTTAATGATTCTGTGTGATTCTGTGTGATTCTAATTTGTTATTGCTCTTTGGTTTTAAAACTAAATTCTGTACCTTTTTTTTAGTTGCTTCCTACATGCACAGAAAAAAACTTACTGATATTTTCCTAAATAAACCACTACTAGAATTCACGCTTTGTATGGTTTAAATTATTGAATGCACAAAGGTTATGACTACAGACTTTGCTGCATGAGAATTGTCATCTAGGCTTTTAAACAATTCAGAAATATGGGTGCAATAAGCGCATGTAGAGAATCTTTACTTGTCTATGTAAAATAACCAGATTTATTTTGTGTTAGTTAAAATTGATTTTTAATTAACTTGATATTTAAAAATATTTTAAAAAGACAAAATAAGCAACTTTATGCCCAGTAGGTTGTACTAGTTTCATTTAGATCCTGTCTTGTTTTCATTTCCCAAATGCCATCAGACAAATGGAATTCTGTATGCATATATGTTTGTATTTTTAAATACAAATCTGTAAAATTTTTAGTTCATGATCTCTCAGTTGATTAATTAAAGAAATTGAAGGTATAAATTAAGATCTTATGTTCTGCTCTCTTGTAAACATCATGGATGTTGAGTTTTCATCATTAAGCTATCAAATCCAGAAAGCTTCAGGAAGGTGTCATAGAATCATGGAATGGCTTACATTGGAAAGGACTTTAAAGATTATCAAGCTGAACTCATACAAGTATCTGTACTTTACTTTTAATTATCCTGGCCTATAGCAAATTCGGGTTAAGGTGAGCCACACTGTTTTAAGCTGCCAGTGATACTGAAAGAAGCAGTGCTCTCTTTCCTCTTTTCCCACAGGTGGTCACACCCAAACCTCACTTGATGTCAGAGAACTGGTAGAGCTGAAAACTGAACAGTCTTCAAGGAAAAAAAATAGTTTCCCTAACTTTCTTTATCAAACAATTGTATGGATGCTTTGTGAGGCAAAATAATAATAATAGTAATAATAATAATTAGACTGAATAACAATAGGGAGAGTGAAAGGCTGTTTCTTTCAGAGCCACTTGATTGCAAAATCCTAGAATTGTTTGAGTTGGAAGGGATCCTTCACAATCATCTAGTCCAACTTCCCTGCAATGATCAGGGATGCCCACAGCTAGAGCAGGTTGCTCAGATCCTCGTCCAACCTAGCCTTGTATGTCACCAGGGATGGGACACCCGCCACCTCTCTGGGCAAATTATATTGTCTTGTAGTGTCAACTCCGCTACATATATAGAGAACCTCATTTTTCTACAAGCAATGTGAATTGCAATTATCAAACTGTTGCTATGGGATAAGAGTACACATGAGGATAACTATTGTAGCTCCACTACTGCTGGGTAACTTAATAAAATGAGCTAATTTATCAGTAGTTTTAAGCCCTGAGTAAAGAATTTTAAAATACTCAGTCTTTATTTTCACAATAACACTGAGTGTATAGTGCTCTACCTTACATAATGCTTTGCCATCTCTAGGCCAATTAAGCAATTCAGTTCCTAATGGCATACTGATATTATGGATAATTTCAACGTCTTTTGCTTAAAGCTGGGAAAAAAAAATGCTATTAAAATCTTCACTTAACTCTCAAGGAAACCTTTCTGTGATCAGAAGTATAATAGTTCCTGACCTATATGAATGCTGACTGCCTCTTAGCACGCTGCTTGCACATCAATGCAAGTTGTGCTCTTCGCAGAGACAGGACAGCAGAGTACTCTAAAAGCCAATGAATGCAGAGATGAAGATAGTACAAGAATGTGGAAAGTATATTAAGTGCTAAGATTTCCAGGAAACTAGGGTCTATGAAACAAAGATGTGTGAAACCTGTTTGGCTTTGCTTCTGGAGCACTTTGGTTGATTGCCAAATTCACAAGGCTGCACATGCGGAATTTGGTGCATTAAGAAAGGATGCAAGCAGTGAAACATCAGGAAGAAAGAGAAAAATCCAATTCTGTAAGTATAAAATCTTTAGGGCAGAATAATTTTGAAGAACTGGGGCTTCTGAGAACAGAAATGTTTTTCCAAGCAGAAAGAAAAGCTTCACAGAAGCACACCACATGCTGTTTAGTAGCTAGGGAGTCCACAGCTTCTCCCTTCCCTGATTTTAGAGATTGATTTGAAGTTATGTACTTAAAAGTAGAAGAAATACTGTGGTAGGGATCTATGCTACCATACAAAGGAGTTAATTTGGTATCAAAATGGGGAAAAATCTTGCTTTGATAAATAGATGGGACATGACTCTTGCAAAGATTTCCTCATCTTCCTTCAGCTAAAGTAGTAATTTCTTCCTCTGTTAATGTCTTGTGTTCATACTTGCATGTAGAGATTGGAATGTAATAAGGTTTTATTGTTTTATTTTTTTTGAGTACATTTGTTCTTGGTATCCTCCACGTGAGAGGAACTTTAAAAACTTGTTGCTACACTGCATATGTGTACACTGCATCAATGATTTTTTGCATTGGCATTCACTTTCCCAACACTGTCAAACACTTGGCTAGTGAGGATTTGCACCAGAGGTGAGGTCATCAGAATAACCACCATGTAAAATGCCTCACTGTATTGAGACAAAGACTGCTGAGTTTAAACACAGTTTAATTTATTTACTTTTTTTTGTCTGTGGTCATATTTTGATGCATGGAAGACTTGGAAATGGACAGTTGTGAAAGGACTGAAGTTTCTAGTGTTCTACACAATGACAGTTATGCAAAATTTTTAGCTCAAAAACTCAAGGACGTGGTTTTCAGAACTGAGTCCGGGCTACATATCTCACTTTCATCTTAATTTGCACTGAACAATTGCATTGACACCAACTGGAACAAAGTTTCTCTTAATTAAATAGTTTTGGACACAGAGGCAACTCAAATTCTTGGGTTAAATTATGGATCAAAGCTTGGTTGGAGGCGGAATAAATCTGTGTGCTAAAGCCAAAAGCTTCACAATTGCAGAATGGATGACACAAGAGGAAATGAAACTATAACTCTTACTTGTCAGTTCCAAGAACAAAGGCCTTTATCTCCTGAGTAAAAGGAGATATAAGTATTCCTGGCAACTGGTTTCTTGTCATTGCTACAGGTCAGTTACTGGAAGGTGAATGCTCACACCACCAGAGGTAGAGTTTCACAGTAACTGATTCAGCTAAGAATCAGTTTGAAAAATCACATTTCCTCATAAAATCGTATGAAAGGAAAGACTTGTGAATGATCTTGTAAGTCAAAGGGAGGGCAGAAAACTCAGGAGATAAGCCAACCTTGGAATTGTGCAGGGAAAAAAACCAACAGTGCAAAGAACTATTTCTTGGAGGTTTTGGTGGATGCTGTGTTAGACAAGGGCAGAGCAGGTGAACAGCAAGTCAATATGTCCTAGCTCTGACATAGTGGTGGAGCTGCCTGTGCGGGTGACTGACCAGTTGCCATTACTGCCCTTCCTTTCTTCTGAGACTCTCAGCAAGATATCTGTTAACATCAGATGTGTTTTAAATAATAAAACAACCCCCAGCCCCCTGGCGTCATTCTTTTAAAAAAGAAAACATCAATATTAAGCTGTAGTAGTCACAGTAATATGAGTTATAGAGTAAGAATCCAATGCTGGTTCTTTGTTATAATTTGGAAATAGCCTTTGTTCTTATTAATAAACTTTTTTTTTTTTTCAAGAGAAAATATTTCATCTACTCCTGTCTAGTTGCTGTTATCTAACAAACATGACTGCTTTCTCTTGTAGAAAAGGTTAACATTTAGAAAGATTAATTTCTTCTTTCCCAGGAAAAAACAAACAGTATTGTAATTAAATTCTTAGTGAAACAGACGGAAAGTTCCACCTACAAAATAGACATATTTCAGTAAATATCATTGAACTAACGGATGCTCAGCTGCATCAAAAAGAAACACATAGAATGCTTTCTTGGTGTTAACATTTTTGATTATAAATTACTTCATTAATGATTTCTCATAGTGAACAATTATCCTAAGGGATAACAAAATCTGCAACTCTTGGTCCTGTTTTATTTTCCTGATCAACACAACTGCATGGAAATAAAATGCATTATTTTAGCTTAATAGTAAATTACACATTCATAGGAAAATGAAGATTAAATATGCTTGGATTTTGTGACATTAAGAAGTCACGTGAAAAAGTTTCCATTTTCTCAGGATCATCCATACTGTGTCATTTTACAAATAATAAGCATTTAAAATTATTGACTCATTATTAGTTATCATTCCGTTCATTTACAGATCATGAAGAGCAAAACATGAGCACATTGTTAATCAATGGTAATGGTTAGAAAAATCACATCCTTTAGTCTGCTCTTTTCTTGAAGAAAAGATCAGTAAATCTTCTCTAGTATGCAAATCTAGGACACTTCACGTTTTCCACAGCCCTTAAGGCTAGAACCCTAAAAAAGAACTGTGACAGGGAAAAATGCATTTTCCAAAATGTGAATGAATAGTGCTCAAAACATAACAGCTTTGATTTGCAAATATCACCTTAAAGCACAGTAAGATGGCAAAAAGTCCTCTGTGTAGGCAGTCCAAATTAAACTCCCCTTCCTTCCTTCCTTCCTTCCTTCCTTCCTTCCTTCCTTCCTTCCTTCCTTCCTTCCTTCCTTCCTTCC